>NC_069506.1:25029494-25348244 GCF_027579735.1 Bombina bombina | reverse complement strand
GTTCCCACCCGCTCCCTCCCCGTGCACGCGCCCGCCCTGCCTCCCCGTGCACGTGCGCGCGTCCGTGCGCGTCCCCCCGGTCTTCCCCGCCCCCGATCCCGCCCCCCTCCGCATCACAAAGGCCATCGATGGCCGCCACCCACCTCCCACACCGGCTCCCACCCACCAACGAACGTAGCCGTTAATGTCCGGTGCAGAGAGGGCCACAGAGTGGCTCTCTCTGCACCGGATGGCTACAAATGGTTATTGCAGGATGCCTCGATATCGAGGCATCACTGCAATAACCGGAAAGCAGCTGGAAGCGAGCAGGATCGCTTCCAGCTGCTTTCCAAACCGAGGACGTGCAGGGTACGTTCTCAGGCATTAACTGCCTTTTTTTTGAGGACGTACCCTGCACGTCCTCGGTCATTAAGGGGTTAATAGCCTAAGTAAGATGACTCGGGTTTTATTCCTTTCCACAGGACTATGTGAGGGAGAGGACCTCTCAATCCTGATGAGCTGCCCGGCTGTCGGGCAGAATTCAAAGGTAAGTGCTGACTTTTTATTCTGGGTCTGAAATTCTCAGATGAAGTTTGGCACTTTATTTAATAAGATATAACTCCTATACATTGAAGGGAGTGAATTCAAGGTGACAGCATTTTATTAGCAGGCACTGGGGCTGAGGAGATTGGTGGCTTATTTCTGGGGGCTTTTTTATTGGGCTGAGTAAAGGAGACTCTTTGGTCACATATTTTTTGGCTAAGCCACTATATACAAAATGGTAGCCAAATTTGCCCCAGATAGGTTTTTGGTTCGTTTGCTCCCGGTGGCGTAATGGTTGTTATATTAACTCCATTATCCTAGTAAGTTAAGTATCTTAGTTAGGATAATGGCGACCGGGTGATTGATATTGTAACACCCACGATGGGCAGAGATTTGTGTGGCACCATTTTGGGCTGTGCACCTAGTGAGTTAAGGCTGTATCATATCGAGAAGAGGGCCTGATATTGTGACGCCCATGATGGGCGGACTTACGTGTGGCGCCAATTTTGGCTGCGCACTCTAATCTTTAACTCAGTTGACGGAAACGGAAGGACTCTTTACACTGTAAATAGTGGTCACAGAGATTGCAGCTATGTTCCAGATCATAATGCGCTCTATCATATGCTCTAATAACTGAGTCCCTGCTGATCGCAAATCCGTTATGAAACCAGTTGCAATTACCTTCAATCAGTCTCCCCTTTGCAGCAACTGGAATAAAAGAACAATAATTCTAATACATTCTGCAGTTCCGTTGTTTTTATGTTAAATTATGTTTCTAACCAAAAAAAAAAAGTTACAGTTTAGAATTTAAAGAGACGGTAATGTTTTTTTATCTGTTAATTTTTATTCAACGAATTTCAGCTGTTTATTGTTTATTTCTCTTGTTAAGTGTATCCAGTCCACGGATCATCCATTACTTGTGGGATATTCTCCTTCCCAACAGGAAGTTGCAAGAGGATCACCCACAGCAGAGCTGCTATATAGCTCCTCCCCTCACTGCCATACCCAGTCATTCTCTTGTAACTCTCAACTAAGATGGAGGTCGTAAGAGGACTGTGGTGTTTTATACTTAGTTTATTTCTTCAATCAAAAGTTTGTTATTTTTAAATGGTACCGGAGTGTACTGTTTATCTCAGGCAGTATTTATAAGAAGAATCTTCCTGCGTTTTCTATGATCTTAGCAGAAGTAACTAAGATCCTTTGCTGTTCTCACATATTCTGAGGAGTGAGGTAACTTCAGAGGGGGAATAGCGTGCAGGTTTTCCTATAATAAGGTATGTGCAGTTAAAATATTTTTCTAGGGATGGAATTTGCTAGAAAATGCTGCTGATACCGAAGTAATGTAAGTAAAGCCTTAAATGCAGTGATAGCAACTGGTATCAGGCTTATTAATAGAGATACATACTCTTATAAAAGTGTATTTTAAAACGTTCGCTGGCATGTTTAATCGTTTTTTTTACATATGTTTGGTGATAAAACTTCTTGGGGCCTAGTTTTTTCCACATGGCTGGCTTGAATTTTGCCTAGAAACAGTTCCCTGAGGCTTCCCACTGTTGTAATATGAGTGGGAGGGGCCTATCTTAGCGTTTTTTTTGCACAGCAAAAATTACAGACACAGATATCCAGCTTCTTCCTGCATGATCCAGGACTTCTCTGAAGGGCTCAAAAGGCTTCAAAAGTCGTATTGAGGGAGGTAAAAAGCCACAGTAGAGCTGTGGCAGTTGTTGTGACTGTTTAAAAAACGTTTTTGTCATTTGTTATTCCGTTTTTGGTATTAAGGGGTTAATCATCCATTTGCAAGTGGGTGCAATGCTCTGCTAACTTATTACATACACTGTAAAAATTTTGTTAGTGTAACTGCATTTTTTCACTGTTATTTCAAAATTTGGGAAAATTTGTGTTTCTTAAAGGCGCAGTAACGTTTTTTATTTTGCTTGTAAACTTGTTTTAAAGTGTTTTCCAAGCTTGCTAGTCTCATTGCTAGTCTGTTTAAACATGTCTGACACAGAGGAACCTACTTGTTCATTATGTTTGAAAGCCATGGTGGAGCCCCATAGGAGAATGTGTACTAAATGTATTGATTTCACCTTAAACAGTAAAGATCAGTCTTTATCTATAAAAGAATTATCACCAGAGGGTTCCGTCGAGGGGGAAGTTATGCCGACTAACTCTCCCCACGTGTCAGACCCTTCGCCTCCCGCTCAGGGGACGCAAACTAATATGGCGCCAATTACATCAGGGACGCCCATAGCGATTACCTTGCAGGACATGGCTGCAATCATGAATAATACCCTGTCAGAGGTATTATCTAGATTGCCTGAATTAAGAGGCAAGCGCGATAGCTCTGGGGTTAGGAGAGATACAGAGCGCGCAAATGCTGTTAGAGCCATGTCTGATACTGCGTCACAGTATGCAGAACATGAGGACGGAGAGCTTCAGTCTGTGGGTGACATCTCTGACTCGGGGAAACCTGATTCAGAGATTTCTAATTTTAAATTTAAGCTTGAGAACCTCCATGTATTTCTTGGGGAGGTATTAGCTGCTCTGAATGACTGTAACACAGTTGCAATTCCAGAGAAATTGTGTAGGCTGGATAGATACTATGCGGTGCCGGTGTGTACTGACGTTTTTCCTATACCTAAAAGGCTTACAGAAATTATTAGCAAGGAGTGGGATAGACCCGGTGTGCCCTTTTCCCCACCTCCTATATTTAGAAAAATGTTTCCAATAGACGCCACTACACAGGACTTATAGCAGACGGTCCCTAAGGTGGAAGGAGCAGTTTCTACTTTAGCAAAGCGTACCACTATCCCGGTTGAGGACAGTTGTGCTTTTTCAGATCCAATGGATAAAAAATTGGAGGGTTACCTTAAGAAGATGTTTATTCAACAATGTTTTATTTTACAGCCCCTTGCATGCATTGCGCCTGTCACTGCTGCGGCGGCATTCTGGTTTGAGGCCCTGGAAGAGGCCATCCAGACAGCTCCATTGAATGAAATTATTGACAAGCTTAGAACGCTTAAGCTAGCTAACTCATTTGTTTCTGATGCCATTGTTCATTTGACTAAACTAACGGCTAAGAATTCCGGATTCGCCATCCAGGCGCGTAGGGCGCTATGGCTTAAATCCTGGTCAGCTGACGTGACTTCAAAGTCTAAGTTACTCAACATTCCTTTCAAGGGGCAGACCTTATTCGGGCCTGGCTTGAAGGAAATTATTGCGGACATTACTGGAGGCAAGGGTCATACCCTTCCTCAGGACAGGGCCAAATCAAGGGCCAAACAGTCTAATTTTCGTGCCTTTCGAAATTTCAAGGCAGGAGCAGCATCAACTTCCTCCGCTTCAAAACAAGAGGGAACTGTTGCTCATTCCAGACAGGCCTGGAAACCTAACCAGTCCTGGAACAAGGGCAAGCAGGCCAGAAAGCCAGCTGCTGCCCCCAAGACAGCATGAAGGAACGGCCCCCTATCCGGAAACGGATCTAGTAGGGGGCAGACTTTCTCTCTTCGCCCAGGCGTGGGCAAGAGATGTTCAGGATCCCTGGGCGTTGGAGATCATATCTCAGGGATATCTTCTGGACTTCAAAGCTTCTCCTCCACAAGGGAGATTTCATCTTTCAAGGTTATCAGCAAACCAGATAAAGAAAGAGGCATTCCTAAGCTGTGTGCAAGAGTGATCAATCCAGTTCCGCGGACGGAACAAGGACAGGGATTTTATTCAAATCTGTTTGTGGTTCCCAAGAAAGAGGGAACCTTCAGACCAATCGTGGATCTAAAGATCTTAAACAAATTCCTCAAAGTTCCATCATTCAAAATGGAAACTATTCGGACCATCCTACCCATGATCCAAGAGGGGGTCAGTACATGACCACAGTGGACTTAAAGGATGCCTACCTTCACATACGGATTCACAAAGATCATCATCGGTTCCTAAGGTTTGCCTTTCTAGACAGGCATTACCAATTTGTAGCTCTTCCCTTCGGGTTGGCCACTGCCCCGAGAATTTTTACAAAGGTTCTGGGCTCACTTCTGGCGGTTCTAAGACCGCGAGGCATATCGGTGGCTCCATATCTAGACGACATCCTGATACAGGCGTCAAGCTTTCAAATTGCCAAGTCTCATACAGAGATAGTTTTCTGAGGTCGCATGGGTGGAAAGTGAACATGGAAAAGAGTTCTCTATCACCACTCACAAGAGTCTCCTTCCTAGGGACTCTTATAGATTCTGTAGAGATGAAAATTTACCTGACGGAGTCCAGGTTATCAAAACTTCTAAATGCTTGCCGTGTCCTTCATTCCATTCCACGCCCGTCAGTGGCTCAGTGCATGGAAGTAATCGGCTTAATGGTAGCGGCAATGGACATAGTGCCATTTGCACGCCTGCATCTCAGACCGCTGCAATTATGCATGCAAAGTCAGTGGAATGGGGATTACTCAGATTTGTCCCTTCTACTAAATCTGGATCAAAAGACCAGAGATTCTCTTCTCTGGTGGCTTTCTCGGGTCCATCTGTCCAAGGGTATGACCTTTCGCAGGCCAGATTGGACGATTGTAACAACAGATGCCAGCCTTCTAGGTTGGGGCGCAGTCTGGAACTCCCTGAAGGCTCAGGGATCGTGGACTCAGGAGGAGAAACTCCTCCCAATAAATATTCTGGAGTTAAGAGCAATATTCAATGCTCTTCTAGCTTGGCCTCAGTTAGCAACACTGAGGTTCATCAGATTTCAGTCGGACAACATCACGACTGTGGCTTACATCAACCATCAAGGGGGAACCAAGAGTTCCCTAGCGATGTTAGAAGTCTCAAAGATAATTCGCTGGGCAGAGTCTCACTCTTGCCACCTGTCAACGATCCACATCCCAGGCGTAGAGAACTGGGAGACGGATTTTCTAAGTCGTCAGACTTTTCATCCGGGGGAGTGGGAACTCCATCCGGAGGTGTTTGCTCAACTGGTCCATCGTTGGGGCAGACCAGAACTGGATCTCTTGGCGTCTCGCCAGAACGCCAAGCTTCCTTGTTACGGATCCAGGTCCAGGGACCCGGGAGCAACGCTGATAGATGCTCTAGCAGCTCCTTGGTTCTTCAACCTGGCTTATGTGTTTCCACCGTTTCCTCTGCTCCCTCAACTGATTGCCAAAATCAAACAGGAGAGAGCATTGGTGATTCTGATAGCGCCTGCGTGGCCACTCTGAGGCAGGACCTTCTAATACAAGGTCCTTTCAATCATCCAAATCTAATATCTCTGAGACTGACTGCATGGAGATTGAACGCTTGATTCTATCAAGGCGTGGCTTCTCCGAGTCAGTCATTGATACCTTAATACAGGCACGGAAGCCTGTCACCAGGAAAATCTACCATAAGATATGGCGTAAATATCTTTATTGGTGTGAATCCAAGAGTTACTCATGGAGTAAGGTTAGGATTCCTAGGATATTGTCCTTTCTCCAAGAGGGTTTGGACAAAGGCTTATCAGCTAGTTCTTTAAAAGGACAGATCTCTGCTCTGTCTATTCTTTTGCACAAGCGTCTGGCAGAAGTTCCAGACGTCCAGGCATTTTGTCAGGCTTTGGTTGGGATTAAGCCTGTGTTTAAAACTGTTGCCCCTTCATTCCATTGATATTAAACTTTTATCTTGGAAAGTTCTGTTTTTGATGGCTATTTCCCCGGCTTGAAGAGTCTCTGAGTTATCTGCCTTACATTGTGATTCTCCTTATCTGATTTTTCATTCAGACAAGGTAGTTCTGCGTACCAAACCTGGGTTTTTGCCTAAGGTGGTTTCTAACAGGAATATCAATCAAGAGATTGTTGTTCCATCATTGTGTCCTAATCCTTCTTCAAAGAACGAACGTCTTTTGCATAATCTGGACGTAGTCCGTGCCTTGAAGTTTTACTTACAGACTACTAAAGATTTTCGTCAAACATCTGCCCTGTTTGTCGTTTACTCTGGACAGATGAGAGGTCAAAAAGCTTCGGCAACCTCTCTCTCCTTTTGGCTTTGGAGCATAATACGCTTAGCCTATGAGACTGCTGGACAGCAGCCCCCTGAAAGGATTACAGCTCATTCTACTAGAGCTGTGGCATTTACCTGGGCCTTTAAAAATGAGGCCTCTGTTGAACAGATTTGCAAGGCTGCGACTTGGTCTTCACTTCACACCTTTTCAAAATTTTACAAATTTGACACTTTTGCTTCTTCGGAGGCTGTTTTTGGGAGAAAGGTTCTACAGGCAGGGGTTCCTTCCGTTTAAGTTCCTGCCTTGTCACTCCCATCATCCGTGTACTTTAGCTTTGGTATTGGTATACCACAAGTAATGGATGATCCGTAGACTGGATACACTTAACAAGAGAAAACATAATTTATGCTTACCTGATAAATGTATTTCTCTTGTAGTGTATCCAGTCCACGGCCCGCCCTGTCCTTTTAAGGCAGATCTAAATTTGAATTAAACTAGTCACCACTGCACCCTATGGTTTCTCCTTTCTCGTCTTGTTTCGGTCGAATGACTGGATATAGCAGTGAGGGGAGGATCTATATAGCAGCTCTGCTGTGGGTGATCCTCTTTCAACTTCCTGTTGGGATGGAGAATATCCCACAAGTAATGGATGATCTGTGGACTGGATACACTACAAGAGAAATTTATCAGGTAAGCATAAATTATGTTTTCATCCTTTGTGACTTAGGATGGAACAAGAGCACACAAAAAATAAGAAATTACTTTTCTCTTGTAAGATGTATTGATTCCACGGATTCATCCATACTTGTGGGATATTCTCCTTCCCTACAGGAAGTGGCAGAGAGAGCACCCACAGCAGAGCTGTCTATATAGCTCCTCCCTTAGCTCCACCCCCCAGTCATTCTCTTTGCCTGCTTAACTGCTAGGAAGGGCAAAGTGAGTGTGATGACAAAAATGTTAGGTTTTTATTTTCTCAAGCAAAAGTTTGTTATTTTAAATGGTACCGGTGTGTACTATTTACTCTCTGGCAGAAAAGGGATGAAGATTTCTGCAAGGAGGATGATGATCTTAGCATTTTGTAACTAAGATCCACTGCTGTTCTCACAAGGGCTGAAGAGTACAGGAAAACTTCAGTTGGGGGAACAGTTTGCAGGCTAAACTGCATTAAAGGGCCATAATACCCAAATGTTTAAACACTTGAAAGTGATGCAGCATAGCTGTAAAAAGCTGATTAGAAAATATCACTTGAACATCTCTATGTAAAAAAGAAAGATATTTTACCTCAAAAGTTCCTCAGTAGCCACCTCCCATTGTAAAGGATTTCTAAGCAGCATTTTAGTGTGTTTGTCCTGGGACATCTGAAGGGACTAGCATCGTGCACTCTCATATTATTTCACCAATCAGGTAAAGGAAGCTTACTATGAAATCTCATGAGAGTTAAGTCAAATCTCATGAGATCACAGTAAGAGTTCATGACCTCAGCACTGCTGATGCTGATTGGCTGCTGTTCATTTCTTCATTTTTTTTAATTTTTTTACCTGCAGCTGGGAGCAGCTGAGTATAACTTTTTACACAGAACTTACTCTGCTGAGCTGAGGAAATTGTGAAGTAAAATATCTTCCTTTTTTACATAGAGATGCTCAGGTGATATTTTCCTGTCAGCTTTTTACAGTTACACTGCATCAGTTTCAAGTGATTTAGCATGTGAGTATTATGTCCCTTTAAGGTATGTTCAGTTTATTTTTTTCTAGACAGACTGTGTTATTTCTAGAAAAGGCTGGCAATATCCCCGTGAGGGAAAGGTAAGCTGTATTCAGTAAAAGAGGAATCCAAGCTTGCATAAAGGGCTCATAGTTACTGGTGACACTGATAGGAAAAAACGTTTTGGTTTAATTACAAATAAAACGATTTTTGAGGGACTTTAAGGGTGTCATTGTGGCTTGTTTAAGGGTTATTAACCCACATGGCTAGTTTAAGAAACACTCTGTGGTGTTTTTTAGGCCCCATAACTTCGAGTGAGGTGGGAGGGGCCTATTTTCAGTTGCACAGTTTATTTACCTCAGAAGCATCCAGCTACTTCTCCAGAGATTCCTGCTGTATTTGAGGGCTGTAAAGAGGTTTTTCCCCCACAAATTGTTCCTAAAGGGCAGGTAGGCGCCTCAGCAGAGCTGTGGCAAGGTGCTGAACGTTATTTTACAGGTTTTGAAGTTTTTTTAATCCGGTTTTTACATTAAGCGGTTAATTGTTTATTTGCATAGTGGTGCAAAGTTACTAAGGCTTTGTGATGCTACTGTAAAAATGTTGTTGTGTTTACTGCTTTTTTACACTGTTTTGCAGAGTTTGTGCAGCTTTTTCTCTTAAAGGCACAGTACCGTTTTTGTTTAAAGTTTTATTTACTTTGATTAAAGTGTTTTCCAAGCTTGCTTGTTACATTACTAGCCTGTTTAACATGTCTGACACCAAGGAGAATCCTTGTTCTATGTGTTTAGAAGCCATTGTGGAACCCCCTCTTAGAATTTGTCCCACTTGCACTGATATGTCTATAAAGTATAAACAGCATATTTTAGCACTTAAAAATATTGCAATAGATGATTCTCAGTTAGAAGGAAATGAGGGTTTAGCATCTAGCTCTCCCCAAGTGTCACAACCAGTAACGCCCGCACAAGTGACGACAAGTACCTCTAGTGCGTCTAATTAATTTACTTTACAAGACATGGCCACAGTTATGAATAAAACCCTCAGAGGTTTTCTCTAAACTGCCTGGTTTACAAGGAAAGCGTGACAGCTCTGGGTTAAGAACAAATGCTGAGCCGTCTGACGCTTTAGTAGCCGTATCCGATATACCCTCACAATGTTCTGAAGTAGGGGTAATGGATTTGTTATCTGAGGGAGAGATTTCTGATTCAGGAAAGACGCTCCCTCAGACAGATTCTGATATGACGGCCTTTAAATTTAAGCTTGGACACCTCCGCTTATTGCTCAAGGAGGTATTAGCTACTCTAGACGATTGTGACCCTATAGTGGTCCAAGAGAAATTGTGTAAAATGGACAGATACTTAGAGGTTCCTGTTTACACCGATGTTTTTCCAGTTTTTAAGAGGATTGTGACTATTGTTACTAAGGAGTGGGATAGACCAGGTATTCCGTTCACTCCCCCTCCTGTTTTTAAGAAAATGTTTCCCATATCTGACACCATACAGGACTCGTGGCAGACTGTTCCTAAGGTGGAGGGAGCTATTTCTACTATTGCTAAGCGTACAACTATACCTATCGAAGACAGTTGTGATTTCAAAGATCCTATGGATAAAAAATTAGAGGGTCTCCTAAAGAAAATTTTTGTTCATCAAGGTTTTCTTCTCCAACCTATTGCATGCATTGTTCCTGTAACTACTGCAGCTGCTTTCTGGTTTGAGGCTCTAGAAGAGGCTCTCCAGGTGGAGACTCCATTAGAGGATATTATGGATAGAATTAAGGCCCTTAAGTTGGCTAATTCTTTCATTACAGATGCCGCTTTCCAAATGGCTAAATTAGCGGCAAAGAATTCAGGTTTTGCCATTTTAGCACGCAGGGCGTTATAGCTTATGTCCTGGTCTGCTGAATATCCCTTTCAAAGGAAAGACCCTATTCGGGCCTGCACTGAAAAAAAATATTTCAGACATCACTGGAGGGAAAGGCCATGCCCTCCCTCAGGATAAAACAAATAAGATGAGGACCAAACAAAATAATTTTCGTTCCTTTCGGAACTTCAAGGGTGGTCCCGCTTCAGCTTCCCCTGCAGCAAAGCAAGAGGGGAATTCTGTCCAATCCAAGTTAGTCTGGAGACCTAACCAGGCTTGGAACAAAGGTAAACAGGCCCAGAAGCCTGCTGCTGCCTCTAAGACAGCATGAAGGGGTAGCCCCCGATCCGGGACAGGATCTAGTAGGGGGCAGACTCTCTCTCTGTGCTCAGGCTTGGGCAAGAGATGTTCTCGATTCCTGGGCTTTAGAAATTGTGTCCCAATGATATCTTCTGGACTTCAAAGACTCCCCCACAAGGGGGAGATTTCACATTTCTCAATTGTCTGCAAACCAGACAAAGAGAGAGGCGTTCTTACGCTGTGTAGAAGACCTACATACCATGGGAGTGATTCGCCCAGTTCCAAGAGCGGAACATGGGCTAGGCTTTTACTCCAATCTGTTTGTGGTTCCCAAAAAAAGAGGGAACTTTCAGACCAATCTTGGATCTCAAAATTGTAAACAAATTCCTCAGAGTACCATCTTTCAAGATGGAGACTATTCGGACTATTCTTCCTCTGATCCAGGAGGGTCAATATATGACTACCGTGGACTTAAAGGATGCATATCTACACATCCCTATTCAAAGAGATCATCATCAATTCTTCAGATTCGCCTTTCTGGACAGGCATTACCAGTTTGTGGCCCTTCCCTTCGGGTTGGCCACGGCTCCCAGAATTTTCACAAAGGTGCTAGGGTCCCTTTTGGCGGTTCTAAGACCGCGGGGTATAGCAGTGGCGCCTTATCTAGACGACATCTTAATTCAGGCGTCGACTTTCCAGCTAGCCAAGTCTCACACGGACTTCGTGTTGGCTTTTCTGAGATCTCACGGGTGGAAGGTGAACATAAAAAAAAGAGTTCTCTCGTCCCTCTCACAAGAGTTTCCTTCCTAGGGACTCTGATAGACTCGGTAGAAATAAAAATATTTCTGACGGAGGTCAGAAAATCAAAACTTTTAATCACTTGCCGAGCTCTTCATTCCATTCCTCGGCCATCAGTGGAGCTTATGGTAGCGGCAATGGACATAGTTCCTTATGCCCGCCTACACCTCAGACCACTGCAACTATGCATGCTCAAACAGTGGAATGGGGATAATGCAGATTTATCTCCTCAACTGCATCTGGACCAAGAGACCAGAGATTCTCTTCTCTGGTGGTTATCTCATGACCACCTGTCTCAGGGAATATGTTTCCGCAGGCCAGAGTGGCTCATAGTAACGACAGATGCCGGCCTGCTAGGCTGGGGTGCAGTCTGGAAATCTCTGAAAGCACAGGACTTATGGTCTCGGGAGAAATCTCTCCTCCCGATAAACATTCTAGTACTGAGAGCGATATCAATGCGCTTCAGGCGTGGCCTCAGCTAGCTGCGGCCAAATTCATCAGATTTTAGTCTGACAACATCACGACTGTAGCCTATATCAATCATCAAGGAGGAACACTGAGTTCTCTAGCAATGATGGAGGTAACCAAAATTATCCGATGGGCGGAGGATCACTTGCCATCTCTCAGCAATCCATATCCCAGGGGTAGAGAACTGGGAGGCGGATTTCCTAAGTCAGACTTTTCATCCGGGGGAGTGGGAGCTCCATCCGGAGGTCTTTGCCCAGCTGACTCGGCTATGGGGCACACCAGAATTGGATCTGATGGCGTCCCGACAGAACGACAAACTTTCGCGTTACGGGTCCAGGTCCCGGGATCCCCAGGCAGTACTGATAGATGCTCTAGCAGTGCCCTGGTCCTTCAATCTGGCTTATGTATTTCCACCGTTTCCTCTCCTCCCACGTCTGGTTGCCAGAATCAAGCAGGAGAGAGCTTCAGTGATTCTGATAGCGCCTGCGTTGCCACAGAGATCATCATCAATTCCTCAGATTCGCCTTTCTGGACAGGCATTACCAGTTTGTGGCCCTTCCCTTCAGGTTGGCCACGGCTCCCAGAATTTTCACAAAGGTGCTAGGATCCCTTTTGGCGGTTCTAAGACCGCGGGGTATAGCAGTGGCGCCTTATCTAGACGACATCTTAATTCAGGCGTCGACTTTCCAGCTAGCCAAGTCTCACACGGACTTCGTGTTGGCTTTTCTGAGATCTCACGGGTGGAAGGTGAACATAAAAAAGAGTTCTCTCGTCCCTCTCACAAGAGTTTCCTTCCTAGGGACTCTGCTAGACTCGGTAGAAATGAAAATATTTCTGACGGAGGTCAGAAAATCAAAACTTTTAATCACTTGCCGAGCTCTTCATTCCATTCCTCGGCCATCAGTGGAGCTTATGGTAGCGGCAATGAACATAGTTCCTTATGCCCGCCTACACCTCAGACCACTGCAACTATGCATGCTCAAACAGTGGAATGGGGATAATGCAGATTTATCTCCTCAACTGCATCTGGACCAAGAGACCAGAGATTCTCTTCTCTGGTGGTTGTCTCATGACCACCTGTCTCAGGGAATATGTTTCCGCAGGCCAGAGTGGCTCATAGTAACGACAGATGCCAGCCTGTCGTTCTGGGGTGCAGTCTGGAAATCTCTGAAAGCACAGGACTTATGGTCTCGGGAGGAATCTCTCCTCCCGATAAACATTCTAGTACTGAGAGCGATATCAATGCGCTTCAGGCGTGGCCTCAGCTAGCTGCGGCCAAATTCATCAGATTTCAGTCGGGCAACATCACGACTGTAGCCTATATCGATCATCAAGGAGGAACACGGAGTTCTCTAGCAATGATGGAGGTAACCAAAATCATCCGATGGGCGGAGGATCACTCTTGCCATCTCTCAGCAATCCATATCCCAGGGGTAGAGAACTGGGAGGCGGATTTCCTAAGTCAGACTTTTCATCCGGGGGAGTGGGAGCTCCATCCGGAGGTATTTGCCCAGCTGACTCGGCTATGGGGCACACCAGAATTGGATCTGATGGCGTCCCAACAGAACGCCAAACTTCTGCGTTACGGGTCCAGGTCCCGGGATCCCCAGGCGGTACTGATAGATGCTCTAGCAGTGCCCTGGTCCTTCAATCTGGCTTATGTATTTCCACCGTTTCCTCTCCTCCCACGTCTGGTTGCCAGAATCAAGCAGGACTTGGTGTGCAGACCTGGTGGACATGTCATCTGTTCCACCGTGGACTCTGCCAATGAGGCAGGACCTTCTAATCCAAGGTCCGTTCAAGCATCCACATCTAATTTCTCTGCGTCTGACTGCTTGGAGATTGAACGCCTGATTCTATCAAAGCGTGCTTTCTCTGAGTCGGTCATTGATACCCTGATTCAGGCTAGAAAGCCTGTCACAAGGAAAATTATATCATAAGATTTGGCGCAAATATCTTTGTTGGTGTGAATCCAAGGGTTACTCATGGAGTAAGATTAGGATTCCTAGAATTTTGTCCTTTCTCCAAGAAGGATTGGAGAAGGGATTATCAGCTAGTTCCTTAAAGGGACAAATATCTGCTTTGTCTATTCTTTTACACAAACGTCTGGCAGATGTCCCAGACGTTCAAGCATTTAGTCAGGCCTTGGTCAGGATCAAGCCTGTATTTAAACCTGTTGCTCCGCCATGGAGCCCAAACTTGGTTCTTAAAGTTCTTCAAGGGGTTCCGTTTGAACCTATGCATTCCATAGATATTAAGCTTCTATCTTGGAAAGCTTTTTTTTTTTTTTTTTTTTAAAGATTTTTTTATTGAGGCAAATAATACGACAGTACAAAGCATATTATCCTGGATAAGAGCCGAACCCCTGGAGCCAGCAGTCTAACATTTACCCAGTGACAAGCTAATGGTTATGTACGAGGTGGATGAGCGAGGACCGCTGTTCGGAACCGAAGCATCGGGGACTTCTTACCCCCCGCAAGTCGGCATCTTACGGTGACGTCAGACCTGTGAGCCGGGTGAGTCACGATGGCGGCGACTGATGGGACAGCTTGTTGAGCGTGGAAACTCCAAGCACGGTATATGGACCAGCGTGCGCCCGAAGTGAATATACTCACGGCTCTTCAAGTGCAGGCACCATCCCGGTCTTAAGCCGTGAAGAGGGGGGTAAGTACCTTTAGAATTCCTTTGAATCCTCATCCATAAGCTGACATAGGTCAGAACTAATCCACACTGGTAAAACCACGGAGGGGTTTGTTCTTTTTCCCAGCTGTGGGGAATTAACTTTTGTATATTTACAAAGCATATTAACCACAAACATAGGCCCTTAACCCGTAAGGGCAATTATCAAGAGCATACATCACTGGCAGTACATTAATCATAACAAACCATATTTAGAATCATTAATAAGAACTTACATTTCAAGAACAATAAGTAATCAAAAATTGTACTGAAATTGTAGTTGTTCCTTTATGGTCTAAAAACATAAAAACTGGCCTCCGGTTTTTTAGATATTTAACATATAGGGCCCTTATTG
This sequence comes from Bombina bombina, assembly GCF_027579735.1. NCBI lineage: Eukaryota > Metazoa > Chordata > Amphibia > Anura > Bombinatoridae > Bombina > Bombina bombina. The sequence goes on along the minus strand of NC_069506.1, from coordinate 25,333,616 downwards.
GGTCCTCAGAACTATTAATAAATGTAGCCGATCATAGAGGGGAAGGGAATATATCTACTAGCACTAGAAATAAACTCAGCTAACCTCAATTTAGAGGGTATGGGAGAGTATATCAATGACATAGAACATTACAAACTATTATGACCACAAACATAGGTCCTTAACCCGTAAGGACAATAATCGAAAATATATATCACTGCCAATACATTAAGCATGACAAACCTTATTTAAATCAGAAGTGAGAGCTTACATTTCTAATACTCTAGGTACTAAAGAACTAATGGTCAAAATCAATTCTAAAATTGTAATACTCCTATGCGGCCATTGGGCATCAAAACTAACCTCAGATTTTTAAAGCATATAACATATAGGACCCCTTTTGAGTCCACAGGACTATAGTTGTATATATGTATTGGGGATGGGATTATCAGCTCTAACTATAATAAAGCACTCTTATGAATTTTGTAGGGAGTTAAAGATGGGATCTGTGTCCCTTTGCTTAAAGAATAAGCCCCCGGGGGGGGGGGGGCGAAGTTCATAGATGGAAACATGCTAGAAACAAGAAATATTAGGGTTGGGCCTGAACCTGTACCAGGGATATACAAAATGAAATCATGCACATACATAAGTAACAATTGTCTGTAACCCAAAATTTCCACAGTGACATAATATAATCTTGCAGTTTAGTTTAAAACAAAAGATCCTATATAGGTGTAGAAAAGGTATAAATAGATGTGGACCTAAATTTTGGCCATGACCTGACTAGAAATAAGTTGCATCTATTCATAGTGGATCAGACCAAACATAAAGATTAGAGGTATGCTCCTTTAGGACAGCATTTTATCAAGTCAGTAACTCTATAATGGGCACAGGTAGCACAGGTATAATGGCTGTATAGTAACTAGAGTCCTTATAAACTCAATTCTGTCTAATGAATATAACTGAAGTGTTCCAGCATGGAAACACAGTAATGCTAAATACCTACAGAACTATATCTAGCATAGGGGATGCGGTACGCAGCCTGCAGTATTCAAATAGTAAAGTATGGGGCATTGATTTGATAATCAATTTAAGACTAAAATAGCTGGGATCAGTAGCATTGTACTTTTAGGTTGTGTATCATGTTTAAGTCCCAATCCTAGAAGTTTTCAAAAGAACATTTGTATATTAGAGACTTAATTCCTGTCAGTGTAGAAGGCTAATCGTGCATATTGACCAATACTACTACATAATAATAATTGGACAAAATACCAATTTCTAAACTATGTGTTCTCAAATTAGTAAATTGAATTGCTTTAGATGCTAATTACTCTAAGTTGGACTTGAGAATTTTATGTTTTGTCGCCTCGGCCGTAGGCGACAAAACAAAACGAGCAATCACCGAGCCTATTGTCTCAACAACACACATAATATATTAAACATAGAAGAAGTGGGGCAATTATTTTTCTCTTACCCATATATACCATCAGTGTAGCAGCATAGTGTAAAATTTCAAATAGGTCCCATTATCACATCTAGGCAGGGAGGCAAAATACAATATATAAACAAGTACCTCTAGGACATATAATGGGTATAAACCCTGTAACGATCTCATGCAACCTCTAGCAATGAATCCACATCAGCAAATATGCAACTGCCCCAAAAGATTACACCTTATAGACATGGTAAAGAATAAAAATTAAAAAAAAATTACACAAATAGAGCTACTCAATTGTTAATAGTATTTTAGAAACATTTCTAACAGGAGTCAATTTAACGGCAGCTTGTTCAAATTGTGGCTGCATGTGTCTCTGTCCGAGAAGCTCACCCCACTCCAACTGACTGGGTGGGTGTAGACCGGAGGACATTCACTGGGCACTTTTTCCCAAAGAAAGTCGTCCCCTAGGTTGCGGCCATAGTATATCACCCTATTAACAAGCACATGGTAGAAACCTTCGTTAAGGAGAGTCATTATGCCTTTATCCACTGCCACAACTAGGGTGTGCAACATCCAAGCCGACCTTGTTTTGCTGTGTCGGTAAGTGGATACTTCCCATGGCTCAGTCCGGTCCTTCATCTTGTCAGGTAGGTACTTCTCAGGCCGCACTTGTTTGCCCATCACCTCAGCCTCATGCTCTATAACAGACAAAGCGCCCGGAGGTAGAAAGTTAGATGTCTGAGGTCTCCACTGCCGCTTTGCCTCCTGATCATCTGCAGTATCAGCAGAATCTGTCGCCAGGTACACTTGGTCCCCATTTGGGGAAAACCGGAGGCACAAATAATTCACCACCAGGGTAGAGCATTCCTTCACAAAATCCTGGAGCAGTGTCTCAATGGTATGACATGCCGCTTCCATGGCATCAGGTATATATGTGTAGAGTGTATGATCCCGTAGTTCTAGATCAAAAAGCTCCCTGACCTTAAGCAGCAGATCAGGTTGGAGGAATAAGCAAGGGGTTGGAAGTGCGCCACGCGGCTAGGAAAATGGCCATTTCTCAGTGGCTTCCGTAATAGGCTTTCTGATATGAGGCAAAAGTCGACTTCTTCGCTGTCTTTTAGAAGCCCAGTCGGTCCAAGTAACTCTGTGCAAATCTAGCCTCAAGGTAGTAGCAATATGAATACAATTGAGCAGCTCATTTTATATATTATCCTGAATATTATATGGAGCTGTGATAGTATGCGACTGCTCGGCTGCAAGTCTTGCTCCGCCCCCCCCCCGGAAAGTTTTGTTTTTAGTAGCTATCTCTTCGGCTCAAAGAGTTTGAGTTATCTGCTTTCCAGTGTGACTCACCTTATCTTATTTTCCATGCAGATAAGGTGGTTTTACGTACCAAAACAGGATTCCTTCCTAAGGTTGTTTATAATAGGAATATCAATCAGGAAATTGTTGTTCCTTCGCTGTGTCCTAATCCTTCTTCAAAGAAGGAACGTCTGTTGCATAATCTTGATGTGGTTCGTGCTTTGAAGTTCTACTTACAAGCAACCAAAGATTTTCGTCAAACATCTTCATTGTTTGTTGTCTATTCTGGTAAGCGGAGAGGTCAAAAGGCTACGGCTACCTCTTTCTTTTTGGCTGAAAAGCATCATCCGTATGGCTTATGAGACTGCTGGCCATCAGCCTCCTGAAAGAATTACTGCTCATTCTACTAGAGCAGTGGCTTCCACATGGGCTTTTAAAAATGAGGCTTCTTCATACTTTTTCCAAATTTTACAAATTCGATTCTTTTGCTTCTTCGGAGGCTATTTTTGGGAGAAAGGTTCTACAAGCAGTGGTGCCTTCCGTTTAAGGAACCTGTCTTGTCCCTCCCTTCATCCGTGTCCTAAAGCTTTGGTATTGGTATCCAACAAGTATGGATGAATCCGTGGACTCGATACATCTTACAAGAGAAAACAGATTTTATGCTTACCTGATAAATTTCTTTCTCTTGTGATGTATCGAGTCCACGGCCCGCCCTGTCTATTTAAGACAGGTAGTATATTTTTATTTAAAAAACTTCAGTCACCACTGCACCCTATAATTTCTCCTTTTTCTTCCTAGCCTTCGGTCGAATGACTGGGGGTGGAGTTAAGGGAGGAGCTATATAGGCAGCTCTGCTGTGGGTGCTCTCTCTGCCACTTCCTGTAGGGAAGGAGAATATCCCACCAGTATGGATGAATCCGTGGACTCGATACATCACAAGAGAGAGAAATTTTTCAGGTAAGCATAAATTCTGTTTTTAAAAATGAAAGAGACAGTAACGTTTTTTGGGTGTCAATTTTTATTAAAAAATGTCACTCTTTTCTGAACCTACTCCTTCTAAGGCGTTTGCTGTTTAGTAGTCTGTTGACAAAGGTCAATCTTTTTTTTTAAATATTTTTATTTATTATATCCATTCAAAACAAGACAACAAAGGTCAATCTATGCATCTCCCACAAAATTGTATGGCCCACATGCAGTGCCCTGCATTTCCTTTCACACTCCACCCGGAGTTACTCTGCATTTAATGCATTATATGGTTTTCCTACGTGGAAAAAAACATTACTAGAGGAATTATTTTCAATCGGTTAAAGGGCGATTGATTTAGTAGTTGCTATTCTGAATGATTCTTCCCTGTTACCTGAAAGAGGAAGATACTTCGGGATCACCTGAGAGAGAATTCTCAGACTCAAATGAATAATATCTATCTTTGATCATGAGGTTGTTTTCTTTCATGTAATTAGCAAGAGTCCATGAGCTAGTGACGTATGGGATATACATTCCTACCAGGAGGGGCAAAGTTTCCCAAACCTCAAAATGCCTATAAATACACCCCTCACCACACCCACAAATCAGTTTTACAAACTTTGCCTCCTATGGAGGTGGTGAAGTAAGTTTGTGCTAGATTCTACGTTGATATGCGCTCCGCAGCAGTTTGGAGCCCGGTTTTCCTCTCAGCGTGCAGTGAATGTCAGAGGGATGTGAGGAGAGTATTGCCTATTTGAATTCAATGATCTCCTTCTAAGGGGTCTATTTCATAGGTTCTCTGTTATCGGTCATAGAGATTCATCATTTTCAGATCGACGATATACTCTTATATATACCATTACCTCTACTGATTCTCGTTTCAGTACTGGTTTGGCTTTCTACTACATGTAGATGAGTGTCCTGGGGTAAGTAAGTCTTATTTTCTGTGACACTCTAAGCTATGGTTGGGCACTTTTATATAAAAGTTCTAAATATATGTATTCAAACATTTATTTGCCTTGACTCAGGATGTTCAACGTTCCTTATTTCAGATAGTCTGTTTCATATTTGGGATAATGCATATGAATAAATCAATTTTTTTCTTACCTTAAAATTTGACTTTTTTCCCTGTGGGCTGTTAGGCGCGCGGGGGCTGAAAATGCTTCATTTTATTGCGTCATTCTTGGCGCTGACTTTTTTGGCGCAAAATTTTTTTTCTGTTTCCGGCGTCATACGTGTCGCCGGAAGTTGCGTCATTTTTGACTTTTTTTGCGCCAAAAGTGTCGGCGTTCCGGATGTGGCGTCATTTTTGGCGCCAAAAGCATTTAGGCGCCAAATAATGTGGGCGTTTTTTTTGGCGCTAAAAAATATGGGCGTCACTATTGTCTCCACATTATTTAAGTCTCATTATTTATTGCTTCTGGTTGCTAGAAGCTTGTTCACTGGCATTTTTTCCCATTCCTGAAACTGTCATTTAAGGAATTTGATCAATTTTGCTTTATATGTTGTTTTTTCTATTACATATTGCAAGATGTCCCAGATTGACACTGAGTCAGAAGATTCTTCTGGAAAAACACTGCCTGGTGCTGGATCTACCAAAGTTAAGTGTATCTGCTGTAAACTTATGGTATCTGTTCCTCCAGCTGTTGTTTGTAATGAATGTCATGACAAACTTGTTAATGCAGATAATATTTCCTTTAGTAATGTTACATTACCTGTTGCTGTTCCGTCAACATCTAATACTCAGAGTGTTCCTGTTGACATAAGAGATTTTGTTTCTAAATCCATTAAGAAGGCTATGTCTGTTATTCCTCCTTCTAGTAAACGTAAAAGGTCTTTTAAAACTTCTCATTTTTCAGATGAATTTTTAAATGAACATCATTCTGATTCTGATAATGGTTCCTCTGGTTCAGAGGATTCTGTCTCAGAGGTTGATGCTGATAAATCTTCATATTTATTTAAAATGGAATTTATTCGTTCTTTACTTAAAGAAGTCTTAATTGCTTTAGAAATAGAGGATTCTGGTCCTCTTGATACTAAATCTAAACGTTTAAATAAGGTGTTTAAATCTCCTGTAGTTATTCCAGAAGTTTTTCCTGTCCCTGATGCTATTTCTTAAGTAATCTCCAGGGAATGGAATCATTTGGGTAATTCTTTTACTCCTTCTAAACGTTTTAAGCAATTATATCCTGTGCCATCTGACAGATTAGAATTTTGGGACAAAATCCCTAAAGTTGATGGGGCTGTCTCTACTCTTGCTAAACGTACTACTATTCCTACGGCAGATAGTACTTCCTTTAAGGATCCTTTAGATAGGAAGATTGAATCCTTTCTAAGGAAAGCTTACTTATGTTCAGGTAATCTTCTTAGACCTGCTATATCTTTAGCGGATGTTGCTGCAGCTTCAACTTTTTGGTTAGAAGCTTTAGCGCAACAAGTAACAGATCATAATTCTCATAGCATTGTTAATCTTCTTCAACATGCTAATAACTTTATTTGTGATGCAATCTTTGATATCATTAGAGTTGATGTCAGATATATGTCTCTAGCTATTTTAGCTAGAAGAGCTTTATGGCTTAAAACTTGGAATGCTGATATGTCTTCTAAGTCAACTTTGCTTTCCCTTTCTTTCCAGGGTAATAAATTATTTGGTTCTCAGTTGGATTCTATTATCTCAACTGTTACTGGAGGGAAAGGAACTTTTTTACCACAGGATAAAAAATCTAAAGGTAAATTTAGGTCTAATAATCGTTTTCGTTCCTTTCGTCACAATAAGGAACAAAAGCCTGATCCTTCACCCACAGGAGCGGTATCAGTTTGGAAACCATCTCCAGTCTGGAATAAATCCAAGCCTTTTAGAAAACCAAAGCAAGCTCCCAAGTCCACATGAAGGTAGGGGGCAGATTACGTTTTTTCAAAGTAATTTGGATCAATTCACAATCTTTGGATTCAAAACATTGTTTCAGAAGGGTACAGAATTGGCTTCAAGATAAGGCCTCCTGCAAAGAGATTTTTTCTTTCCCGTGTCCCAGTAAATCCAGCGAAGGCTCAAGCATTTCTGAAATGTGTTTCAGATCTAGAGTTGGCTGGAGTAATTATGCCAGTTCCAGTTCTGGAACAGGGGCTGGGGTTTTATTCAAATCTCTTCATTGTACCAAAGAAGGAGAATTCCTTCAGACCAGTTCTGGATCTAAAAATATTGAATCGTTATGTAAGGATACCAACATTCAAAATGGTAACTATAAGGACTATTCTGCCTTTTGTTCAGCAAGGGCATTATATGTCCACAATAGATTTACAGGATGCATATCTGCATATTCCGATTCATCCAGATCACTATCAGTTTCTGAGATTCTCTTTCCTAGACAAGCATTACCAGTTTGTGGCTCTGCCGTTTGGCCTAGCAACAGCTCCAAGAATTTTTACAAAGGTTCTCGGTGCCCTTCTGTCTGTAATCAGAGAACAGAGTATTGTGGTATTTCCTTATTTGGACGATATCTTGGTACTTGCTCAGTCTTCACATTTAGCAGAATCTCATACGAATCGACTTGTGTTGTTTCTTCAAGATCATGGTTGGAGGATCAATTTACCGAAAAGTTCATTGATTCCTCAGACAAGGGTAACCTTTTTAGGTTTCCAGATAGATTCAGCGTCCATGACTCTGTCTCTGACAGAAAAGAGACTTCTAAAATTGATCTCAGCTTGTCGAAACCTTCAATCACAATCATTCCCTTCGGTAGCGTTATGCATGGAAATTCTATGTCTTATGACTGCTGCATCGGACGCGATCCCCTTTGCTCGTTTTCACATGCAACCTCTTCAGCTCTGTATGCTGAACCAGTGGTGCAGGGATTACACAAAGATATCTCAATTAATATCTTTAAAACCGATTGTACGACACTCTCTGACGTGGTGGACATATCACCATCGTTTAGTTCAGGGGGCTTCTTTTGTTCTTCCGACCTGGACTGTAATTTCAACAGATGCAAGTCTCACAGGTTGGGGAGCTGTTTGGGGGTCTCTGACAGCACAAGGGGTTTGGGAATCTCAGGAGGTGAGATTACCAATCAATATTTTGGAACTCCGTGCAATTTTCAGAGCTCTTCAGTCATGGCCTCTTCTAAAGAGAGAATCGTTCATTTTTTTTCAGACAGACAATGTCACAACTGTGGCATACATCAATCATCAAGGAGGGACTCACAGTCCTCTGGCTATGAAAGAAGTATCTCGAATACTGGTATGGGCGGAATCCAGCTCCTGTCTAGTTTCTGCGGTTCATATCCCAGGTATAGACAATTGGGAAGCGGATTATCTCAGTCGCCAAATGTTACATCCGGGCGAATGGTCTCTTCACCCAGAGGTATTTCTTCAGATTGTTCAAATGTATGAAATAGATCTGATGGCTTCTCATCTAAACAAGAAACTTCCCAGGTATCTGTCCAGATCCAGGGATCCTCAAGCGGAAGCAGTGGATGCATTGTCACTTCCTTGGAAGTATCATCCTGCCTATATCTTTCCGCCTCTAGTTCTTCTTCCAAGAGTAATCTCCAAGATTCTGAAGGAATGCTCGTTTGTTCTGCTGGTGGCTCCAGCATGGCCTCACAGGTTTTGGTATGCGGATCTTGTCCGGATGGCCTCTTGCCAACCGTGGACTCTTCCGTTAAGACCAGACCTTCTGTCGCAAGGTCCTTTTTTCCATCAGGATCTCAAATCCTTAAATTTAAAGGTATGGAGATTGAACGCTTGATTCTTAGTCAAAGAGGTTTCTCTGACTCTGTGATTAATACTATGTTACAGGCTCGTAAATCTGTATCTAGGAAGATATATTATCGAGTCTGGAAGACTTATATTTCTTGGTGTCTTTCTCATCATTTTTCCTGGCATTCTTTTAAAATTCAGAGAATTTTACAGTTTCTCCAGGATGGTTTGGATAAAGGTTTGTCTGCAAGTTCCTTGAAAGGACAAATCTCTGCTCTTTCTGTTCTTTTTCACAGAAAGATTGCTAATCTTCCTGATATTCATTGTTTTGTACAAGCTTTGGTTCGTATAAAACCTGTCATTAAGTCAATTTCTCCTCCTTGGAGTTTGAATTTGGTTCTGGGGGCTCTTCAAGCTCCTCCGTTTGAACCTATGCATTCATTGGACATTAAATTACTTTCTTGGAAAGTTTTTGTTTCTTTTGGCCATCTCTTCTGCTAGAAGAGTTTCTGAATTATCTGCTCTTTCTTGTGAATCTCCTTTTCTGATTTTTCATCAGGTTAAGGCGGTGTTGCGAACTTCTTTTAAATTTTTACCTAAGGTTGTGAATTCTAACAACATTAGTAGAGAAATTGTGGTTCCTTCATTGTGTCCTAATCCTAAGAATTCTAAGGAAAAATCATTGCATTCTTTGGATGTAGTTAGAGCTTTGAAATATTATGTTGAAGCTACTAAGAATTTCCGAAAAACTTCTAGTCTATTTGTTATCTTTTCCGGTTATAGGAAAGGTCAGAAGGCCTCTGCCATTTCTTTGGCATCTTGGTTGAAATCTTTAATTCATCATGCTTATGTCGAGTCGGGTAAAACTCCGCCTCAAAGGATTACAGCTCATTCTACTAGGTCAGTTTCTACTTCCTGGGCGTTTAGGAATGAAGCTTCGGTTGATCAGATTTGCAAAGCAGCAACTTGGTCTTCTTTGCGTACTTTTACTAAATTCTACCATTTTGATGTGTTTTCTTCTTCTGAGGCAGTTTTTGGTAGAAAAGTACTTCAGGCAGCTGTTTCATTTTGATTCTTCTGCTTATAATTTCAGTTTTTTTCATTATAAGATTTAAACTTTATTTTGGGTGTGGATTATTTTCAGCGGAATTGGCTGTCTTTATTTTATCCCTCCCTCTCTAGTGACTCTTGCGTGGAAGATCCACATCTTGGGTATCCATTATCCCATACGTCACTAGCTCATGGACTCTTGCTAATTACATGAAAGAAAACATAATTTATGTAAGAACTTACCTGATAAATTCATTTCTTTCATATTAGCAAGAGTCCATGAGGCCCACCCTTTTTGTGGTGGTTATGATTTTTTTGTATAAAGCACAATTATTCCAATTCCTTATTTTTTATGCTTCGCACTTTTTTCTTATCACCCCACTTCTTGGCTATGCGTTAAACTGATTTGTGGGTGTGGTGAGGGGTGTATTTATAGGCATTTTAAGGTTTGGGAAACTTTGCCCCTCCTGGTAGGAATGTATATCCCATACGTCACTAGCTCATGGACTCTTGCTAATATGAAAGAAATGAATTTATCAGGTAAGTTCTTACATAAATTATGTTTTTCTTTCAGTTTTTTAGCTTAAACATTTCCAGTTGTTGCTTTAGGAGGTTTTAGCTACCCTGGGCGACTCTGACACTTCCGGGGTAATCTATCCTAGTGCCCCCAGTAAGCTATAAGGAATGGAAGAGACTGCATTCCCTATATTTAAAAAGATGTTTCCCAAAGCCGACTCGGTTAAGGAGGCTGGACAAACATTCCCTAGGGTAGAAGGAGTAGTTTCCAGCTTAGCTACTACTATACCCTTAGAGGATAGTTGGATTTTTTAAAGGTCCTACGGACAAAATTAGAAAAGGGATGTACACCAGGGCTCACAGTGGCATCCAGCTGTGTACTTTGCTACCGTTACTAGTGCAACGGCATCTTGGTTTGATGCGTTGTCTGATACTACCAAACTCCCCTGGATAAAAGCTTTCAAATTGGCTAATTCCTTTATTTCAAATTCTTCCCTTCAAGTTGTCAACTTGGGAGCATTGCTTTCAGGTTTCTTTGTTCCAGCTCACAGAGCATTAGGGTTAGAGCCTTGCTCTACGGATGTATGCTCTAAATCTAAGCTTTTAGCGATTCCTTAGAAGGGGAAGACCTCGTTGGGATCTAACTTGACAGAAATAATGTCTTTTTGAAATTTAAAGAATCCAATTAGCCTGCTCTTGACTCTAAGACAGCATGAAGGACATGCCCCCGATCCGAGATCGGATCTTGCAGGGGCAGACTTTCCGTCTTCACTCAGGCTTGAGTTTGAGATGTTTGGGATCCCTGGGCAATGGAAAATAGTGTCCCAGGGATACAAATTAAAGTTCAAAAGTTTTTCCTCTTAGAGGCAGGTTACTTTTTTAAGGATTATCTGCAGATTAGACAAGAGGAGAGGCGTTCTTACACTGCGAAGGAGACCTCTCAGACCTAGGAGTGATTGTTTTGGTTCCCATACAGGTACAGGGTCTGGGTTTTTTATCCCAATTGGTTTGTGGTTCCCAATAGAAGAGGGAACCTTCAGACCATTTTTAGATCTCAAGGGTCTAAACAAATGTCTTAGTGTACTGTCCTTCAATATGGAAACTATTCGTTCCCTTCTTCCCTTGATCCAAGAGGGTCAATTTATGACAACAGTGGATTTAAAGGATGCGTACCTTTATGCGCCATTCACAAGAATCTTCTCAGATTCTAAGGTTTGCCTTTCTGGGCAAACTCTTCCAGTACGTGACTCTTCTTTCGGTCTTTCCACAGCTCCCAGTTTTCACAAAGGCTCTGGGATCGCTGTTGGCAGTGCTTCGGTTACGGGGCTTTGCAGTGGCGTCCTATCTGAACGACATCCTAGTCCATATGCCATCCTTTTAGCGAGTAAGATTTCATATGGACATGGTATTATCCTTCCCGCGCTCTCACGGGTGGAAGGTAAATTTGGAAAAGAGTTCCTTAGTACCAAGCACAAGGATAATTTTCTTGGGAATCATAATAGATTCCATGTCAATGAAGATTTTTCTCACAAAATGTTAGGAAATCTGAGATTATCGATACTTGTCTAGTCATTCAGTCCACTCCTCGGCCTTCAGTGACTCAGTACATGGAAGTAATCGGGCTGACGGTGGCGGCATGGATATCATCCCGTTTGCTCGGTTCCATCTCAGATCTCTGCAGTTAAGCATGTTCAGGCAATGGATCGGAGATTATACAGATTTGTCTCCTCGAATACTACTGGAGCAGGAGACAAGGGATTCTCTTCAATGGTGGTTGTCTCTAGATCATCGCTCCCAGTGAACCTGCTTTCGTGGACCATCTTGGGTGATTGTGACAACAGACGCCAGCCTTCTAGGGTGGGGAGCAGTCTGGGGCTCACTAAGGGCTCAGAGGGTTTGGAATCTCCAGAGTCTGTTCTTCCTATAATCATTCTGGAGCTGAGAGCGATCTACAATGTTCTTCTGGCCTGACCCCAGTTAACCTCGGTCCAGTTTATCAGGTTCTAGTCGAACAAAATAACGTCAGTGGTTTACATCACTCATCAGGGAGGAACGATGACAGAGGTATCCTTATAATTCACTGGGCGAAAGCCCATTCTTGCTGCCTGTCGGCAATCTGCATCCCAGGGGTGCACAGCTGGGAGGTGGATTTCCTGAGCAGGCAGACCTTCATCTGGGGCAGTGGGAACTCCATCCGGAAGTGTTCTCCTGCTTTTTCCTCTTCTTTTCTTTTCTCCCTTGGGTCATTGCTCGAATCAAACTGGAGGGGGCATCGATGATCCTCATGCCACTGGCTTCCCCTCACAGAATTTGATATGCAGATTTGGTTGACATGTCATCTCTGCCACTTTGGAGACTTCCGTTGAGGAAGTACCTTCTCATTCAAGGGTCCCTCCTTCACCCAAATCTGGTTTCTCTGAAACTGACTGCTTGGAGATTGAATGCTTAATATTATCCAAGCTGGGTTTTTATGACTCGGTCATTGAGACCTTGATTCGGGCTCGTAAGCCTGTCACTATAAATATCTCTATTGGTGATACGTAAATATCTCTATTGGTGTGAATCATGGGCTACTTATAGGAGTAGAGTTAGGATTCCTAGAATTTTGTCTTTTCTCCAAGAGGGTTTGGAGAAAGGTTTATCGTTAAGTTCCCTAAAGGGTCAAATCCATTTTGTTACAAGAGCTCTCGGCATTAGAGTATAGTCAGCTTATCTTTTTTTCCATTCAGATAAGGTGGTTTTACATACTAAATTAGGACTTCTTCCTAAGGTTGTTTCTGATCGGAACATAAATCAGGAGATTGTTGTTCTTTTCTTGTATTCTAATCCTCCTTCTCAGGAAGAAAGACTTCTGCAAACTTTGGACGTGGTCCGTGCTTTAAAGTTTTACCTGCAGGCAACTAAGGACTGTCGTCAGTCTTCTTTGTTTGTGGTTTTCTCAAGAAAACGAAAAGGGACAGAAAGCTACAGCTAATTCTTTCTTTTTGGTTGTAGAGTATCATACGTTTTGCATATGAGACTGCTGGACAGCAACCTCCCAGGACAGCTACGGCTCATTCCACGAGCGCTGTTGCTTTCTCATGGGCATTCAAAAATGAAGCTTCTGTGGATCAGACTTGCAAGGCTGCAACTTGGTCATGCCAGGTCAATCAACTCTGTAGAGCTGTTTACCTCAAATTTTGCATGCAAATCAGCCACAACTTTCTGCCTTCTTTAGGAAGTTGTATCCTGTGTATAATACTCACGGGGCTACTACTGTCTTCACCCCGAATTTAAAACCAGCATATACAAAGTTGTAGCAGATTATTTAGAGGCTGTAAGTGTAAGCGCAGTTGAGGTAAATGTGCAGAATTCTTCCCCTCAGCCTCAAATTCCTGCTATACTGCAGAGCTCGGAATCTGAGGATGCAAAATCATCTAATTCTGAGGGAGAAGTGTCATCTGGAGAACAGGACACTTTCATTCATTACATTTTTTAAAGACGGTTCATTTGTAAAGTAATTACCATTTAGTTATGGCAAACATTGCGTTGTTCCTCCGCCCACATCTCATACTGTATTTAGTTGATTGATGACGAATCCGGCTTCATCCAATCGTTGTGTTCCTCCTTTGGCGTCCAGCTCATGGGACACGCAACAATAGGATGAAGCCAGATTTTTACAGACCAATCTTCTGCTGAGGATCTTCAAAATTGCATTAAGGCCCTCAAAAATGTCTGAAGCTTTTGTGTGATGCTATGATGGACATCATCAAAATTGGTGTTAAAAACAGGTCTCTGGCAGTGCTGGCAAGAATAGCCTTATGGTTAAAATATTGGTCAGCAGACATGGTATCATAAATAGATTTACTCTTTCCTTTCAAGGGAAGATTCTATTTGGTTCAGGCTTGGACTCTATTATCAAGACGGTTACTAGAGTGAAAGGGGCTTTTCTTCCTCAGGCCAAGAAATCCAAAGGAAAGACCAGATTGGGGAATCTGTTTCGTTCCTCATGAGATCAGAAGTCTGAGCCGGTCTGGAAGCCTGGTTCTTCATCAGCAAAGAACAAGCAAAGAGCCTAAGAAGTCCAACACCAATACTAAATATATCTGTTCTGGTAGGGGGCAGAGTTTTTTTCAGAAGGCCTCGTTCAGGTCAGTCCAGGACCCCTGGGTTCAAAACATAATTTCCCAGGGCTACAGGATAGGCTTTCGGTCTAGACCTCCTAGAAGACTGTTCCTTCTGTCTCATATCCCAGTACCGTTCTCTCAACAGGATTTTGCTCCAATCTGTTCATTGTCCCAAAGAAGGAAGGGACTTACAGACCTGTGCTAGATTTGAAAGCCCTAAATATGTTTGTCAGGTTCCCACTTTCATAATGGAAATTTATCTGCACAATTTTACCCTTAATCCAACAGGGTCAACTTATGGCGACCATAGATCTCAAGGATACATATCTTCACATCCCTATCCACAGGGATTACTATCAGTTACTTAGCTTTGCATATCTAGACAAACAATACCAGTTTGTCGCTAGTCTGTTTTGTGTGGCCACAGCTCCATGCATCTTCACAATCTCTTTTGCTCTCTCCCCCCCACCTCTCTTTTTTGCTTTCTCTCTCTCCCCCTCTCTTTTGCTCTCTATCTCCCCACCTCTCTTTTGCTCTCGCTCCATTTTCGTCAGTAGCTCAGTGCATGGAGGTGGTGGGTCTTTATGGTAGCTGCTTCAGACGCAATTCCTTTTGCCCTTCTCCACTTGTGACCCCTTCAATTATCTATGCTAAACCAGTGGTCAAAGAATGAACTAAACTTGGAGCAACAAATTGCTCTGGATTTATCTGTCAGACAATCTGTATCTTGTCTCAGCCGTCAGTCGGTCCATCCAGGAGAGTGGTCTCTACATTAGGACATTTTCTATCGCTTAGTGATCAAATGGCGTTTATCGGACATACTGTAGATCTAATGGCCAAACTTCCAAGGTACACTGGGCAAGATCAAGAGATCCAAAGGCTCATATGATAGATGCCTTTGTATGTCCATGGGAATCTCATCTAGCATACCTATTTTCTCTGTTTGTTCTTCTTCTAAGAGTCATTGCTTGGATCAAACAGGAGTCAACTTCAGTAATATTGGTTGCTCCAGCCTGGCCCCACAGAACATGGTATGCAGATCTAGTGCGGATGTCATCTCCTCCATGGCTTCTTCTACTGAGACAAGAGCTGTTGTCTCAAGGGCCTATTTCTTTTTTTAAGACACGATGAGTCCATGGATCATCTTAATTACTAATGGGATATTCACCTCCTGGTCAGCAGAAGGAGGCAAAGAGCATCACAGCAGAGCTGTTAAATAGATCCTCCCTTCCCTCCCACTCCAGTCATTCTCTTTGCCTACATTAGTGGTAGGAAGTGGCAAAGTGAGGTGTTAGTTTTAGATTCTTCAATCAAGATTTTATTCTTTTTAAAGTAGTACAAGATTGTGCTGCTTTGTTCTAGGGTGTAGCCGTAGTCCATATCAGTCTCTACAGTAGAGCTTTTGGTGGCTTTAGGGCAATGGGAACTGGTGGGACATAATTCTCACTGCGCCTCTCATACTGATGCTGCCCTAACACTGAAAAACTGAGGGGTTTTACTCAGGACTTTCGTTTATTTACAGGGCCATGGGAGGGAGAGGACCTCCTAAACCTGGGAACTGCCTTGCTGCCAGGCAGAAGATGAGGTAAGTGCTAACTTTATTTCCGAGGAGAGAAGGATCTCAGAAAAAGTTTGGGCACTTTATCAAGTTAAACTTTATTAGACTTGGACTTAGTTTCTCCTTTTCTGTTAGGAGACATTATGGCAGTTGGTATACAGTTACTGGGTGACTTGTGTTTCATCTCCTGGCGGTCTCATCTAATAATGGAGCCGACAGGGAGTTTGCCTCATGTGTTCTTACATTGAGTATGGCAGAGTGCTCTAAGGGGTTTTCTCTGACAGATAGAGCCTTTGGACTGAACAGCTATTTAAACTGAAGCTGTTCAGTCTGTTTTCTTGCTCAGTGTGAGTGTTTACACTGGATGGGTACAATTTGTCCCTTTGCTCCCGGTGCCTTTGCTTGGCTAATGGCGACCGGGAGATCACATAGGAATTGTGGTTTGTTTGACTGCGCTGCAGTTGAGGGGACTGTTGTTCAGGGTGTAAAAGGCTGGGCAGCTGTCCTTTGCTTATGTCACTGTATTCCTTTACTCCCGGTGCTTTTACTTTGTTTAATGGCCACTGGGAAATGAATTGTGAGACGCCCACGAAGGGCGGAGCTTGTAAATAGCGCCTTTGCAGTGTGCACCTCTTCTCCTAGACCTTCCAGTTGTCAGAAGGAGCGGAGGAACTTAAGACGTGGAGGAATGTACTGCGTAGCTGACAATGGAACAGGCTCTTTGTCACGATACGCATCTGTAAAAAACTTCAGGGCAACGTCTGCAGCTGCACCTTAAAACAAGTGTATTATACTGATATATGTTTATATATACATGACTCACACAAACAACGTTTATTATATATTAATATTTAAAGGTTGTTTTTGATTCGGCACTTTCCTTCCTAACAAAGATACTTAAACACAGGGAGACTTTTCTGTCTGAGTGCTTGCGGTTCAGAAAAACGCTAGAGTGGGTGCAATGAGGGATAAATAAAGCGGGTCTACTCAGTATGTGCTGCTAATTAATGTGAATAAAGAGACAGCATCAGTACAGGCTGTCTGACTCCTTTGCTAGATCAAGCTGTGATATAGAGGAACATTTGTAGTACTAGAGTTCCTCCTGTACTTGGATAACATTTTATATCCTCATTACAATAAAGTGTTGTACTTATACAGACAATACCGTTGTTATAGGTTAATTCATCACTGTCTATTATGAGTCAGTTATATATATATAAAAAAAAAGTTGCACTTTAAAATTTAAAGTGACGGTACTGTTTGTTATATGTTAATTTTTATTTTAAAAAAAAGTTAAGAATTTATTAATTATTCTTCCATATGTGAGTCTGGGGGACTATGAAAGTGTCCATATCATCTTCAATCACACATGCAGTGCCCATTTGGAGTTCCTGTACAGGACATCGTCTTTCCTGTCAGGGCGATATCTGTTGCATTGTCTACCTTTCCCATGCTACGTGGAAGACATCTGATAAAATGTTTTTAGGCGGATACAGTGGTAGCTGTTCCTAATATTTTTTTTTTGGCTTGAACACCTCCATTTTTTAGTTAGGTTTTTTAGATATCCTGGGACGCCTCCGGTGTAATCTATCCTGGTGTGTCCAGTAGGTTATAAGGAAGAGTAATTTCCAGCTTAGCTAGGAGAACTACTATACCCTTAGAGGATAGTTTGGTTTTTTTTCTCCGGTCCTTTGGACAATCTTTGAAAAGTATACTCCCCTGGATAAGATCCAGGTTAGGATAAAGCTTTTAAATTGGCTAATTCCTTTATTTCTAAATTCTTCCCTGCAAGTTATCAAACTGGAGCATAGATTCAGGTTTCTCTGTTCCGGCTCACAGAGTCTTATGGTTAGAGCCTTGTTCTACGAATATTTGCTCTAAGTCTAAGCTTTTAGTGATTCCTTACAAGGGGAAGACCTTGTTGGGACCTGGCTTGACGGAAATAATCTCTATTGAAACTTAAAGAATAAAAAAAATCAAAATAGCCTGCTGTTGAATCAAAGACAGCATGATGGACATGCCCCAGATCTGGGATCGGATCTTGTAGGGGGCAGACTTTCAGTCTTCCATCAAGCTTTGGGTTCGAGATGTTCAGGATCCCTGGGCAATAGAAAATAGTGTCCCAGGGATACAATTGGAATTCAAAAACTTTCCTCCCAGAGGCAGGTTCCAAAAAGGACAAAAGGAGAGGCGTTCTTACATTGCGTAGGAGACCTCTCAAACCTGGGAGTGATTGTTTGTTAGATTTTGTATCCCAATCGGGTTGTGGTTCTCAAAAAAGAGGGAATTTTAAGACCACTTTTTAGATTTTAAGGGTCTAAACAAATTTCTTAGTGTACTGTTCTTCAGGATGGAAACTAATCGTTCCATTCTTCCCTGGGAAGGTTGAGATTTTGAATCCAGCTGCGGCTATGTGTTCCCCACAGCGAGTCCACTTTCACTGGTGGGTTACAAATATCCTCGCCTAAACCATGATTTGCAGGCTACCGAATTTGCCTTAAATCCACGTGGCTCAAAAATCCACCACAGTGGATTTTGAGGACGCGTGTCTTCATGTGCCATTCACAAGTTCTAGTTTGTGGCTCTTCTTTTCGGTTTTGCCACAGGTTTCAGAGTTCTCACAAAGACTCTGGGATCGCTGTTGGCGGTGCTTCAGTTACAAGGCATTACAGTGCACCCTATCTGGGCGACATCTTAGTCCAGGCGCCATCCTTTCAGCGAGCAAGATTTCACACGGACATGGTGTTATCCTTCCTGCGATTACTTGGGTGGAAGGTAAATTTGGAAAAGAGTTCCTTTGTCCCATTCACAAGGGTATCTCTCTGGGAATCATAATGGATTACATATCAATGAAGATTTTTCTGACAGGGTGTCAGGAGATCAGAGGTTATCGATACTTGTCTAGTCATTCAGTCCACTCCTCGGCCTTCAGTGGCTCAGTGCATGGAGGTTATCGGGCTGCTAGCGGCTATGGACCTCATCCCGTTTGCTCGGTTCCATCTCAGACCTCTGCAGTTAGGCATGCTCAGGTAAGGGATCGGAGATTATACAGATTTGTCTCCTCGAATACTACGGGAGCATGAGACAAAGGATTTTCTTCAATGGTGGTTGTCTCTGCTTCATCTCTTTCAGGGAACCTGCTTTCGCAGCCCGTCTTGGGTGATAGGATAACAAACGCCAGCCTTCTAGGGTGGGGAGTAGTCTGGGGCTCCCTAAGGGCCCAGGGGGTTTGGACTCAGTCTGTTCTTCCTATAAACGTTCTGGAGCTGAGAGCGATCTACCATGTCTTCTGGCCTGGTCTTAGTTGGCCTTGGTCCAGTTTTTCAGGTTCCAGTCGATTACAATGGCGTCAGTGGCTTACATCAATCATCAGCAAGGAACAAGGAGTTCCTTAGCAATGACAGAGGTATCCAAATTAATTTAGTGGGCGGAGGCCCATTCTTGTTGCCTATTGGCGATCCACATCACAAGGGGTGGAACAACTGGGAGGCGGATTTTCTGAGCAATCAAAATCCCCAGTGGCTTGGTGGTTAATCAAGCAGCCTACCAGATGGAAGGCCAGCAGTTTGAATCCAGCCGCTGTCGCCAGGTTTTAGGCAGACTTTTTTTCCGGGAGTGGGAACTCCATCCGAAAGTGTTCACCAGCTTTTTCTTCTGTTTGCTTTTCTTCCTCGGGTCATTGCTCGAATCAAGCAGGAGAGGGCTTCGGTGATCCTCATAGCACCGGCTTCGCCTTGTAGGATTTGGTGTGGAGATCTGGTGGACATCTCATCTCTGCCACCTTGGAGACTTCCATTGAGGAAGGTCCTTCATCCAAGTTTGGTTTATCGGAAACTGACTGCTTGGAGATTTCATTGTGACCATGTCTCAGGCTAGTAAGCCTGTCTCTGGACAAATTTGTTCTAAGAAATGGCGTTAATATCTTTTTTTGTTGTGAATCCATGGGGTTCTCCATCGTTATTTATTTTATTCTCAGACATCTGGCAGATGTCCCAGAAGTGCAATCATTTGGTCAGACCTTGGTTGGGATCAGACCTGTGTTCAATCCGGTTACTCCTGAATGGAGTTTGGATTTAGTTCTCAAGAGTTCTTCAAGAGGCTCCGTTTGAGCCTATGTATTCCTTAGATATTAAGTTGTTATCTGGGAATATTTTATTTCTTGTTGCTATCTGGCGTAGCTTAGTGGGTTGAGAGTTTAAATCTTTCCTCGGGTACTGTTCATTTAAGGAGTCTCAGAGCTCTCTGCATTACAGTATCAGTCTCCTTATCTTATTTTCCATACAGATTAGGTAGTTCTACGTATTAAATTAGAATTTCTTCCTAAGGTGGTTTTCTGATCGGAACAATAATCAGGAAATTGTTGTTCTTTTCTTGTGTCCTAATCCTTTTCAGAAGGAAAGACTTCTGCACAATTTGGACGTGGTCCGTGCTTTAAGGTTTTACCTGCAGGCGACTAAGGACTATCGTCAGTCTTTTTCGTTTTTTGAGTTTTTCTCAGGGTAACGCAAGGGACTGAAAGCTACGGCTACTTCTCTTTCTTTTGGCTGAAGAGTATCATACGTTTTGCATATGAGACTGCTGGAGAGCAGCTTCCTGAGAGAGTTACAGCTGTTGCTTCCTCGTGGGCATTCACATATGAAGCTTCTGTGGAACAGATTTGCAAGGCTACAACTTGGTCTTTTTTTCGCACTTTTTCAAGGTTTTACAAATTTGATACTTTTGCCTCGGCTGTTTTTGGGAGAAAGGTTCTTTAAGCAGTGGGGCCTTCCGTTTACTTTTCCTGTCTTGTCCCTCCCGTATCATCTGTGTACTCTAGCTTGGGTATTGAATCCCATTAGTAATTAAGATGATCCGTGGACTCATTGTGTCTTAAAAAAGAAAAGAACATTTATGCTTACCTGATAAATGTATTTCTTGTTTGACACGATGAGTCCACGGCCCGCCCTCTTTTTGATAGACAGGTTATGGGTTGTTGTATACTTCAGACACCTCTGCACCTTGGCTTTTCCTTTCTCTTCCTAACTTCGGTCGAATGACTGGAGTGGGAGGGAAGGGAGGAGCTATTTAACAGCTCTGCTGTGGTGCTCTTTGCCTCCTCCTCCTGCTGACCAGGAGGTGAATATCCCATTAGTAATTAAGATGATCCGTAGACTCATGTCAAAAAATAAATAAATTTATCAGGGAAGCATACATTTTCTTTTCCCATCAGGGAAGGTTGAATGCTTTGTTTTAGGACCTAGAAGTTTCTCAGATTCGGTCATAAAAACTTTTATTCAGGCAAGAAAGCCTGTGATGCAAAACATTTATCACAAAATTTGGAAGGCATATTTTGAGTGGTGCTTTTCCAGAAGTTTTTATTGGTATTCCTTTCAGATTCCTAGAATTCTTCTGTTTTTACAGGATGGCCTTGGCAAGGGTTTGTCTGCTAGCTCCCTGAAAGCTCAAATGTCTGCCTTATCTGTTCTTTTTCATAGGAAATTATCTAAACTTCCTGATGTTCAGACTTTTTTTCTCTCCAGGCATTTGTTAGCATTAGGCCAGTTGTGAGACCTGTTTCTCCACTCTGGAATTTGAATCTAGTTCTTTCTGTATTGCAAGGTCCTACTTTTGAACAGCTATCAGAGTTTCTGAGTTGTCAGCCTTGTCCGTTGATTCTAATTATTCACAAGAATAAGCCTGTACTTTGTATGAAATATGATTTTTTTCCTAAAGTAGTTTCTTTGGAAAATATCAATCATGAAATTGTTCCTTCCTTGTGTCCAGACCCTACTAACTCTTAAGGAGCGACTATTGATGTAGTCAGTTTTGAAGTCATATCTTCAAGCGACTACAGAATTCAGAGAATCTTCTACTTCGTTTGTTTACTACTCTGGGGATTGTAAGGGGCAGAAGGTAACGAAGGTAGAGTTCGCTTCTTGGGGGATTCACAAGACTTGGTGGCGTGAAGTCACCTCCTAAGCGTATTACAGCTCATTCTACAAGAGCAGTTGCAACTTTGTGGGCATTTAAAAATGATAAATCTTTGGAGTAGATTTGCAAAACTGCGACATGGTCTTCTCAGCATACCGTTTCTAAATGTTATCGCTTTGATGTTTTTGCTGCTTGGCAAGCAGCTTTTGGCAGGAAAGTCCTTCAGGCTGCCTTGTCGGTTAAATAGGAAGTGACAGAAAAATTGTCCCATCCTGTTCGTAACATAGTCCATTTGCTTCGGTATTAATCCCATATGTTATGGAGGACTATGACATCATCATTTTAGGAAAGAAAACTGCTTACCTGATAATCCCTGATAATATTGGGATGTGGAAGAGATACGATCTTAAAGTGACAGTTTACTATCTCCCCTTTTAATTTGTTCCCAATAATCCACTTTACCTGCTGGAGTGTATTAAATTGTTTACAAGTATTTCCTTTACCCTTATATTGGCATTTGAAATAGTTGATTTAGCCTATTGTATCCCGACCTATTCTAAAAGTTTCTGGGTTTAGGTCCAAACTAAAGATAAACTGTGTAAACACAGCCAGCAGAAGAAATTACACTCCCAGTGTGGTATAGAAGAGATAAGACAATACAATGTTCATTTTCCATTTTTCTCTCCAAGTATTAGTCTTTGGTTTTTGGAGAGATCTAAGATAAAGAAGCAGTTATATGTACACAATGTGATAAAGTAATGAGGTCTAATTATACCTACAAGCTCAACCCATTTTATCAGGTTGTGGCTTGAAAACACAAAATCGGCTATTAAACTTGCATTATTCTAATAGAGCATGTTCTTTTAAGACAATTTTAAATGTACGTCTATTTTCAATTGTACTTTGTTCTCTTGGGTATCCTTTGTTATAAAAGAATATGTACATATCCTACACTAGTAAACGCCAGCTGGTGATTGGTACCTGCACACATTTGATTGGCTGACTAGATGTGTTTAGCTAGCTCTCAGTAGGGAATTGCTGCTCCTTTTAGCAAAGGATATTAAGGGAATGATGCAGATTTGATCATAGAAGTAAATTAGAAAGTTGTTTAAAATTGTATGTTCTGTCTGAATCCCGGGGAAAAAAAGACAACTCTAAACTCCAAAATGGCACAGCCCACTGTGAAGATGCAGAGCTTCACTAACTGATAATTGTAAGTGGTTAAATTAAAGACAGCTGTAGTCACAAAAGGAAAATAATAACACAAGGAGTAGTAACCATACTATTGTAGTTGTACTCAGCAGTTTAATGTCACTTTAGTAATAATGTCCCCCGTATACAACTTAGATACCAGTACATTCTAGATCATTCCTGTCTCCTACAACCTTGAGGTTTACCATCAAAATATTTATATTGTGCCATATCTGTTGTTTGCATTTTACATTCATTACATTAATAGTTTGTAACTTTTATAATTTTTAGTTATATTACTGTTGTCTGGTTGCTTATTTTCACTAGTAATATATTGTATTAAAATAAATCCTTCTAATTTCTAACTTTTCTCCAGCACATTCTAATAAAAGAATGAGCTGGTTATCTTAGATTTGCTGCCTGTGCTCTCTGTGAGGTCCCAGAATATCAAAATGTCAGCTTTGCATATTCTGCTTGAGGGAATTTTGAAATGGGGTTCTCAGGAACAATGAGGTGTTTCGTTTTTGTGATTTGAATAATAGCTTTCTGTACACTGTCACATACAATGTTACTTTTTAATTTTATTTGTAGGTGCAAAGTTTGTCCTTTGACCTTTTTCACAAAGTCTGAGATGCAGATCCACTCCAAGTCGCACACAGAGGCCAAACCCCACAAGTGCCCGCATTGCTCCAAATCCTTTGCCAACGCTTCCTACCTAGCACAGCATCTGCGCATTCACCTCGGCGTCAAACCCTATCACTGCTCCTACTGCGAAAAATCCTTCCGCCAACTGTCCCACCTCCAGCAGCACACCAGGTGAGGACGGTCCCAAGATGAACATGCAAAGATTAGCTTGAATACTATAAATTTTGTTTGAGGTTTTTATGATTAAATTTAAATACTTGTATGATCTAAATCATAGAAACACAGATTTTGATGGCAGATAAGAACCAAAGGCCCAACAAAGTCTGCCCAATATTTCCTAAAAGTATAAACATATAGTTCGTAGGATAGCCTTATGCTTCTCCCAGGCATTAAGTCACAGACAGTGTTTGGCATTACCACCTCTTGTTGAAGTTTATTCCTCTGTCTCTAAGTGTGATTAAGCTATGATTAACCCCTTAATGACCAGCGACGTATCCTGTAAGTCACTAGTCTTTCTATGGGGGTGTGATTTCTGATAGAAGCAGCGTTATTTTAACAAGCCTTCAGGAGGGAGGGGGGGGTCTTATAGTGCAGTCTTGCCGCTCGCGGCAAGAAACGCACTTGCACAACCAGACAAACCCTTAATGACATACAGGGTATGTCATGGTTGTTAAGGGGTTAAAGAAAAACAAACACACAAGTCATATTGTTATGAATGGGAAAACATTTGATCAACATAATCTTTTTCATATAATGTCCTTGATAATTCCCAAGCTTCTGTGTGAGGCTATGTTTAGGAGGGGAGTTTCTGAACCCCGGTAAAGGGACATCGATGTAAGTTACCAGCAAGAATGCGTAGTTTACCTTTCAACATTAAATAAACAACAAATTTGAACTGTATTCTTGTACTACACCAGGAAGCAAATATGTGTATGCAAAATTCCTAAATCGGATATTAGTTTGTCAAATGAATGCTGAATATGGCCACGGGTACCTGTATTCAGCTATTTTTGGCTTAGGATATATTTTTGTTAAAGGAGTTGTGGATGACACTGCACTAATTGGCTAAAATGCAAGTCAAAAGATAGTAAATAAATAGCCATGTGATAAGGGGACTGTTAGAAGAGACTTGGATACAAGGTAATCAGAGGTTAAAAGTATTTCTCTTGTTAAGTGTAGTCAGTCCACGGGTCATCCATTACTTATGGGATTATATCTCTTCCCCAACAGGAAGTTGCAAGAGGATCACCCAAGCAGATCTGCTATATAGCTCCTCCCCTCACATGTCATATCCAGTCATTCTCTTGCAAGCTAACTAAAGACAGGTTGTTGTGAGAGGTTTTTAAACTTAAACTTAGTTTATTTCTTCAATCAAAGTTTGTTATTTTAAATGGCACCGGAGTGTGCTGTTTGTTTCTCAGGCAGCATTAGAAGAAGAATCTGCCTGCGTTTTCTATGATCTTAGCAGACGTAACTAAGATCCACTGGCTGTTCTCGCACATTCTGAGGAGTGAGGTAACTTCAGAAAAGGGGAATAGCATGCAGGGTCCCCCTGCAAACGAGGTATGTGCAGTAAATTATTTTTCTAAGCAATGGAATTGACTGAGAAATTACTGCTGATACCAATGTAATGTAAGTACAGCCTTAAATGCAGTGGTAGCGACTGGTATTAGGCTGAGGAGTGTGTGTACACTGAAGTATTTTTCTAGGGAATGGAATTTGACTCAGAAAATACTGTTAATACTGAAGTAATGTGTGAGCCTTAACTGCAGTAAAAGCGACTGGTAGCAGGCTTATTAATAACACTTCATAACTTTTAAAATGTATGTTCAAAACGTTTACTGGCATGTTAATTGTTTTTTGTGAGGTACTTGGTGATAAAACTTATTGGGGCATGATTTTTCCACATGGCAAACTTTTGTTTCTGCATAGAAACAGTTAACTGAGCTTTCCCACTGTGTAATTTGAGTGGGAGGGGCCTATTTTAGCGCTTTTTTGAGCAGTAAAAATTCAGTCACAATCTTCCTACTTCATCCTCCATGATCCAGGACGTCTCTAGAGAGCTCAGGGGTCTTCAAAATTCATTTTGAGGGAGGTAATCAGTCACAGCAGACCTGTGACAGTGTGTTTGACTGTGATAAAAACGTTAATTATTAAATTGTTATCCGTTTTTGGGTATTTAAGGGGTTAATCATCCATTTGCTGGTGGGTGCAATCCTTTGCTAACTTAATACATTTACTGTGAAAATTTGGTTGCTATAACTAATTTGGTTCATTGTTATTTCAACTGTGACAGCTTTTTGTGCTTCTTAAAGGCACAGTAGCGTTTTTTTATATTGCTTGTAAATTTATTTGAAAAGTATTTTCCAAGCTTGCTAGTCTCATTGCTAGTCTGTTTAAACATGTCTTACACAGATGAATCTGTTTGTTCACTATGTATGAAGGCCAATGTGGAGCCCCATAGAAAATTGTGTACTAAATGCATTGATGTAACTTTGAATAAAAGTCAGTCTTTACATGCAAATAAATTATCACCAGACAACGAGGGGGAAGTTATGCCGACTAACTCTCCTCACGTGTCAGTACCTTCGTCTCCCGCTCAGGAGGTGCGTGATTTTGAGGCGCCAAGTACATAAGGGAGGCCCTTACAAATCACTTTGCAGGACATGGCTACTGTTATGACAGAAGTATTATCTAAATTGCCAGAATTAAGAGGCAAGCGTGATAGCTCTGGGTTAAGGACAGAGCGCGCTGATGAAGTGAGAGCCATGTCCGATACTGCGTCACAATTTGCAGAACATGAAGACGGAGAGCTTCATTCTGTGGGTGACGGATCTGATCCAGGGAGACTGGATTCAGAGATTTCTAATTTTAAATTTAAGCTTGAGAACCTCCGCATATTGCTAGGGGAGGTATTAGCGGCTCTGAATGATTGTAACACGGTTGCAATTCCAGAAAAATTATGTAGGTTGGATAGATACTATGCGGTACCGGTGTGTACTGACGTGTTTCCTATACCTAAAAGGCTTACAGAGATTATTAGCAAGGAGTGGGATAGACCCGGTGTGCCTTTTTCCCCTCCTCCCATATTTAGGAAAATGTTTCCTATAGACCCCACCACACGAGACTTATGGCAGACGGTCCCTAAGGTGGAGGGAGCGGTTTCTACTTTAGCTAAGCGTACCACTATCCCGGTGGAGGATAGTTGTGCTTTTTCAGATCCAATGGATAAAAAATTAGAAGGTTACCTTAAGAAAATGTTTGTTCAACAAGGTTTTATCTTACAGCCCCTTGCATGCATTGCGCCTGTCACTGCTGCGGCGGCATTCTGGTTTGAGTCTCTGGAAGAGGCCATTCGCATAGCTCCATTGGATGAAATTATGAACAAGCTTAAAGCACTTAAGCTAGCTAATGCATTTGTTTCTGATGCTGTCGTACATTTAACCAAACTTACGGCTAAGAACTCCGGATTTGCCATCCAAGCGCGCAGAGCGCTATGGCTTAAATCCTGGTCAGCTGACGTGACTTCTAAATCTAAATTGCTTAATATTCCTTTCAAAGGGCAGACCTTATTCGGGCCCGGCTTGAAAGAAATTATCGCTGACATTACGGGAGGTAAGGGCCATGCTCTACCTCAGGACAGGGCCAAATCAAAGGCCAAACAGTCTAATTTTCGTGCCTTTCGTAACCTCAAGGCAGGAGCAGCATCAACTTCCTCCGCTCCAAAACAGGAAGGAGCTGTTGCTCGTTACAGACAGGGCTGGAAAACTAACCAGTCCTGGAACAAGGGCAAGCAGGCCAGAAAACCTGCTGCTGCCCCTAAGACAGCATGAAGAGAGGGCCCCCTATCCGGAAACGGATCTAGTGGGGGGCAGACTATCTCTCTTCGCCCAGGCTTGGGCAAGAGATGTCCAGGATCCCTGGGCGTTGGAGATCATATCTCAGGGATATCTTCTGGACTTCAAAGCTTCTCCTCCACAAGGGAGATTTCATCTTTTAAGGTTATCAGCAAACCAAATAAATAAAGAGGCGTTTCTACGCTGTGTACAAGACCTCTTACTAATGGGGGTAATCCACCCAGTTCCGCGGACGGAACACGGGCAGGGATTCTATTCAAATCTGTTTGTGGTTCCCAAGAAAGAGGGAACCTTCAGACCAATCTTGGACTTAAAGATCCTAAACAAATTCCTAAGAGTTCCATCATTCAAAATGGAAACTATTCGAACCATCCTACCCATGATCCAAGAGGGTCAGTACATGACCACTGTGGACTTAAAGGATGCCTACCTTCACATACCGATTCACAAGGATCATTATCGGTACCTAAGATTTGCCTTCCTAGACAGGCATTACCAGTTTGTAGCTCTTCCCTTCGGGTTAGCTACGGCTCGAAGAATCTTTACAAAGGTTCTGGGCTCACTTCTGGCGGTACTAAGACCGCAAGGCATAGCGGTGGCTCCGTACCTAGACGACATCCTGATACAAGCGTCAAGTTTTCAAACTGCCAAGTCTCATACAGAGATAGTTCTGGCAGTTCTGAGGTCGCATGGGTGGAAGGTGAACGTGGAAAAGAGTTCTCTATTACCACTCACAAGGGTTCCCTTCCTAGGGACTCTTATAGATTCTGTAGAGATGAAAATTTACCTGACGGAGGCCAGGTTATCAAAACTTCTAAATGCTTGCCGTGCCCTTCATTCCACACCCGTCAGTAGCTCAGTGCATGGAAGTAATCGGCTTAATGGTAGCGGCAATGGACATAGTACCATTTGCGCGACTGCATCTCAGACCGCTGCAATTGTGCATGCTAAGTCAGTGGAATGGGGATTATTCAGATTTGTCCCCTCTACTAAATCTGGACCAAGAGACCAGAGATTCTCTTCTATGGTGGCTTTCTCTGCCCCACCTGTCCAAGGGGATGACCTTTCGCAGGCCAGATTGGACGATTGTAACAACAGACGCCAGCCTTCTAGGTTGGGGCGCAGTCTGGAATTCCCTGAAGGCTCAGGGATCATGGCCTCAGGAGGAGAAACTCCTCCCAATAAATATTCTGGAGTTAAGAGCAATATTCAATGCTCTTCTAGCTTGGCCTCAGTTAGCAACTCTGAGGTTCATCAGATTTCAGTCGGACAACATCACGACTGTGGCTTACATCAATCATCAAGGGGGAACCAGGAGTTCCCTAGCGATGTTAGAAGTCTAAAAGATAATTCGCTGGGCAGAGTCTCACTCTTGCCACCTGTCAGCAATCTACATCCCAGGCGTGGAGAACTGGGAGGCGGATTTTCTAAGTCGCCAGACTTTTCATCCGGGGGAGTGGGAACTTCATCAGGAGGTCTTCGCTTAACTGATTTATCGTTGGGGCAAACCAGATCTGGATCTCATGGCATCTCGCCAGAACGCCAAGCTTCCTCATTACGGATCCAGGTCCAGGGACCCGGGAGCAGCGCTGATAGATGCTCTAGCAGCCCCTTGGGTTTTCAAGATGGCTTATGTGTTTCCACCGTTTCCGCTGCTGCCTCGACTGATTGCCAAGATCAAACAGGAGAGAGCATCAGTGATTCTGATAGCGCCTGCGTGGCCACGCAGGACCTGGTATGCAGACCTAGTGGACATGTCGTCCTGTCCACCTTGGTCTCTGCCTCTGAGGCAGGACCTTCTAATTCAGGGTCCTTTCAACCATCCAAATCTAATTTCTCTGAGGCTGACTGCATGGAGATTGAACGCTTGATTCTATCAAAGCGTGGCTTCTCGGAGTCGGTTATTGATACCCTAATACAGGCTAGGAAACCTGTTACCAGAAGAATTTACCATAAGATCTGGCGTAAATATTTGTATTGGTGCGAATCCAAGAGTTACTCATGGAGTAAGGTTAGGATTCCTAGGATATTGTCTTTTCTACAAGAGGGTTTAGAAAAGGGCTTATCCGCTAGTTCGTTAAAAGGACAGATTTCTGCTCTGTCTATTCTTCTACACAAGCGTCTGGCAGAAATTCCAGACGTTCAGGCTTTTTGTCAGGCTTTGGCTAGGATTAAGCTTGTGTTTAAGACTGTTGCTCCGCCGTGGAGCTTAAACTTAGTTCTTAACGTCCTGCAAGGCATTTGAACCCCTTCATTCCATTCATATTAAGCTGTTATCTTGGAAAGTTCTGTTTTTGATGGCTATTTCCTCGGCTCAAAGAGTCTCTGAGTTATCTGCCTTACATTGTGATTCTCCTTATCTGATTTTTCATTCAGACAAGGTAGTTCTGCGTACTAAACCTGGGTTCTTACCTAAGGTAGTTTCTAACAGGAATATCAATCAAGAGATTGTTGTTCCATCATTGTGTCCTAACCCTTCTTCAAAGAAGGAACGACTTTTGCATAATCTGGACGTAGTCCGTGCCCTGAAGTTCTATTTGCAGGCAACTAAAGATTTTCGTCAAACTTCTTCCCTGTTTGTCGTTTACTCTGGACAGAGGAGAGGTCAAAAGGCTTCGGCTACCTCTCTCTCTTTTTGGCTTCGTAGCATAATACGTTAAGCCTATGAGACTGCTGGACAGCAGCCTCCTGAAAGAATTACAGCTCATTCTACTAGAGCTGTGGCTTCCACCTGGGCCTTTAAAAATGAGGCTTCTGTTGAACAGATTTGCAAGGCTGCGACTTGGTCTTCACTTCACACTTTTTCAAAGTTTTACAAATTTGACACTTTTGCTTCTTCGGAGGCTATTTTTGGGAGAAAGGTACTTCAGGCAGTGGTTCCCTCCATTTAAAGTTCCTGCCTTGTCCCTCCCTTCATCCGTGTACTTTAGCTTTGGTATTGGTATCCCATAAGTAATGGATGACCCGTGGACTGACTACACTTAACAAGAGAAAACATAATTTATGCTTACCTGATAAATTTATTTCTCTTGTAGTGTAGTCAGTCCACGGCCCGCCCTGTCTTTTAAGGCAGTTCAAATTTTTTTAATTTAACTCCAGTCACCACTGCACCCTATGGTTTCTCCTTTCTCGTCTTGTTTCGGTCGAATGACTGGATATGACATGTGAGGGGAGGAGCTATATAGCAGCTCTGCTTGGGTGATCCTCTTGCAACTTCCTGTTGGGGAAGAGATATAATCCCATAAGTATTGGATGACCCGTGGACTGACTACACTACAAGAGAAATAAATTTATCAGGTAAGCATAAATTATGTTATTTAAGGGACACTGAACCCAAATTTTTTCTTTCATGATTCAGATAGAGCATGCAATTTTTTGCAACTTTCTAATTTACTCCTATAATAATGTTTTCTTCGTTCTTATGCTATCTTTATTTGAAAAAGAAGGCATCTAAGCTTTTTTTCTTGGTTCAGAACTCTGGAGAACACTTTTTTATTGGTGGATGAATTTATCCACCAATCAGCAAGGACATCCCAGGTTATTCACCAAAAATGGGCCGGCATATAAACTTATATTCTTGCAATTCAAATAAAGATACCAAGAGAATAAAGAAAATGTGATGATAATAGTAAATTAGAAAGTTTCTTAAAATTGCTGCTCTTTCTGAATCGCGAAAGAAAACAATTGGGTTCAGTGTCCCTTTAATAAAACCATGTTGGCTGTACAAAACTGGGGAATGGGTAAAAAAGGGATTATCTATCTTTTTAAGCAGTACATTTTTTTGAGTAGATTGTCCTTTTAAGAATGATATGTGCACTTCATTCTCTGAGAGGAGTGGTAAATTACAGAAAATCAGTCAAATTAAGTACAATACATCTTATAGAGAAGCTTAATATTTTTAGAACTACAATGTCATTCATCATTTTCACCAATAGAATGCCGTGCGGGATTGTTTTGTCCACTTGACCTATTAAAATAGATACAGAAATGGTATAAGCACTTAGAGCATTAAAGTGAAAGTCAATCCTATAGTTGTACAAACGCTAGGATTGACGATATAAACAAATAAAGGGGGCTTTCATTCATGAAGTATAAGCTACTTCATGTAA
Source organism: Bombina bombina (assembly GCF_027579735.1). Lineage (NCBI taxonomy): Eukaryota > Metazoa > Chordata > Amphibia > Anura > Bombinatoridae > Bombina > Bombina bombina. The sequence continues at coordinate 25,302,294 of NC_069506.1, read as the reverse complement.
AAACCGACTTTGTTTCAACCGATAGCCGTTCTTAGCTGCTACAGCAGCCCACGGCTAAAAATTTTTTTGCTAAGAGGTGACATTTTCACCTCTTAGCCAATAACCGTGTGGTAAATCCGGCTTGGCTCCCATGGGAGACAGAATTACCGCACGGCTATTGGCTAAGAGGTGAAAACGTCACCTCTTAGCAGAATTCTTTTTAGCCGTGGACTGCTGTAGCCGCTAAGAACAGCGATCGGTTGAAACAAATAAAGGAGCTTTCTACATAAAGTATCTTCTACTTCATCAATGAAAGCCCTCTTTATTTGTTTCAATAGTCAATCCTAGGCTTGACTTTCACTTTAAGTAACTATATTAATATGTTGTATAGTTTCCACTGAATAGTTGTCAATGCCTCATATTCTGTGTTCTCTAACCTTAGTTTTAATTTTCTTGTTACCTCCTTAGCATTCATGACAGCACATGATGATTCATACCAGTGGGTGATTCTTGAGTACTTGGAGAAACACAGAAACTTCAAATAAAACATTTTCATCTGGAAGCCTTCCTCTTCCGCACTTCCTCTGTCTTTCTTTTTGTTTTGTTCATCCCCCAACTGCATCTCTCTTTATCAAGTATAACCGATATGAAAACTTCAACAAACTTTTAAAGCTATGAATAGCAAATTGTCCTCGAGTCTAGCCCACAAAACCTAGACATTAAATACAGTAATGAAGTGAAGATGTACAAGCTTATCAAATACTCCATATCTATTTCCTTCCATTTTTTTAAGTTTCTGTATCAATAACACAGATACAATGACTGCACTGCTATCAATCTACACAGATTGGTAATATATCTCTGACCTCTCTAGTTCTATTTATGTGCACTCCAAGAATCTGGTGTTTAAAATTACTGTTCACCCCTGCATGATTCTTCACCAAACTGCAAGGCTTATGCTGATATTCATTTATAAACCTATGACACTGAGCTTAGCTGTATATCCTCCTTGGTTAAAATCTGCACAAGTATACTTCACTGGAGCTTTCTCCCCATGTGGGTATATGTCCTTGTAGAGGCAGGCAAGGCTCTTCTATTATTCTGCAAGAGTTTTCCCCCTATGTTACAATTTATGCAGGTAATAATTTATGATGTGGCTTGCAGTCCCTCACACACTAGAGGGCGATCTTCAGCATCATAAAGAATTATTTGGTATGCCACAGCCTTTGTAGCAATCTGGATTGACATCGAATATGTTTCTCTGATACTGATTTTGTGAGCAACGCTGCTCAACATTCTTAAAGGAACAGAAAAAAAAAAAAAACGGCATGCACATATAAACATTTTTGCACAAAATGGCTACAACATAGCTGACATGAAACCCAACATTTTTCTTCTATGACTCAGATAGTGAATAAAAAATTTTAAAAAAGTTTCCAATTTACTTTGTTCTTGTGTCATTCTTTGGTGAAAGGATATCTAGATAGATAGCGTGCACATGCCTGGAGCACTCATGACATAGTGTTGCCATCTAGTGCTCTTGCTAATGTATGACATTGCAAAACTTCTGTCATGTAGTGATGAAAATGAAGAAAATTATACAAGTACATTTGGGAGTTTTTTTTTTTAAATTTTATGTTATATCTGAATCATGAATTAATTTTTGGGGGGTTTTATGTCCCTTTTAAAGTGATTGTAAAGTCTAGCATTGTGAAAAGCTAGGATTTACAATTGGAACAAATAAAGGGGACTTTCAGTCATGAAGTATAAAATACTTCATGATGAAATCTCCTTTATTTGTTGGAAGCGTTCACAACACTGAGCTGCTCAGGCAGCCCACGGCAGAACGCTGTTTGCTGTGAGGTGACGTTTCCACCTCTTCGCAAATAGCCGTGCGTTCCAACTGGCGCCAAGCTGGATAGCCCAGAAGGCTATTGGCTAAGAGGTAGAAGGTCGAGGTAGTAAGAGGGCTGCCTGAGCACCTCAGTGCGTTGAATGCTTCCAACAAATAAAGGAGCTTTCACCGTGTAGTATTTTATACTTCATGACCGAAAGTCCCCTTTATTTGTTCCAATGGTAAATCCTAGCTTTTCACAAACGCTAGGATTTACAATCACTTTAAAGATCATCGCTTTTAGGTCGGCATGGAACGTCCTAATGGTGTCTAGGAGTTATGGAAGTTGTTCATGTGGTTCAGATACTGCATAACCTCCAGAAAGTCAAGTTAATCTCTACTCTCTATGTATCTTTGTTGCCAAGACAGAACCCCATTAGTATACATCATAAACGTAGCATTCCCTGGGGAACTTTAGACCTCTGTCTGAAGGCAAATGCACTGACCTATTGACAGACCCCTCACATTTCAGCCATGGCAGAGACCGATATGACTCGCCAGGGGCACCTACAGCCCTCTTATGATCATTCTGTCTCTGATAGTTCTGGCCATTTCAGCAATCAATATTCAAAGAGTGGACAACTGGGATGCAGGGCCACTGTATCTTTCACAGCACTTTTTTTTACAATTTTTTTAAAGAATGTTGTCATTGCTGGACACAAAGAAAAAAGAATCACATGTAGCCTTTGTGGATTCTTGTACTTTTCCTCCATCCTTCCTGCTGGCATTGCATTCTCAGTAGTGATGCTGCCCTTTTCCAAGGTTCTCCATGAATGTAAGCAGAATTGCCAATAAATTATTCTTCTGTACCACGTTTTGGCCTAGCTGAATCTAGTAATCATCTCATGCTCCCAGATGGGGATATTCACTGTTTTTTCCATCCATACTTGCTATTTCATTGTTATTTTCTCTTTAAATTCTGACATTGCCCTTTCTTACTTTTTTCTTCATCTTGACACTGAATATTAAGTTCTGTGCACATTTGATGTGGTTAGAGCCCTTAAATACAGCTCTGACATGCTTCCACAAAATTGCTGTTTTGTTCCGCCATTACCTTGACCTATCAGTGAGCTGGGAAATCCTGCAGCTATATATTGTGTTCTTGCCGTGGGGACTGTGGGCTATGAGGCTTCACTGAAGCCATTGAGTAAATCGGCTTCTTGACCCGTTTTACATAATTTTGCAAAATATTCTTATCTAAATGTTTTCTGCTGTTTCCGGGTGACTGATGCTGTTACCTCTTTTTGTCTAATCCAACTTTGTCCAAGTCTACTGATAATAATCTCCATGTACCGTCAAATTTTGCACTATTTCACTTTCAAGCATCTCTGAAGTGAATGTTTTTGCCTAAAGTGAATGTTTCATATTGTTGTATTTTTTTTATCAAGATAGGGCACAGGCTTGTTTTCCATTCTCTGTATGACTCTCTTTATATGACTAGCAGCAGTTTTAGTTTGGGATATACTTGTATGAAATGCATTTTTTTTTCAATTTCTGTTACTGATTTTGTCTTCAAGAATTCATACTGGTGACCGACCCTACAAGTGCCCACAGCCCGCATGTGAAAAAGCGTTCACACAGCTCTCAAATCTCCAGGTTAGTGGCTAGCATTGCAGCTTTCATTATATACTTAAAGGGACACTGAGCCCAATTGTTTTCTTTCATGATTCAGATCGAGCATGCAATTTTAAGCAACTTTCTAATTTACTCCTATAATCAATTTTTCTTTATTCTCTTGCAATCTTTATTTTAAAAGCAAGAATGTAAATCTTAGCAGCCAGACCATTTTAGGGTAAGCACCATGGATAGCGCTTGCTTATTGGAGGCTTGCATTTACCCACCAATAAGCAAGCATAACCCAGGTTGTCAACAAAAAATGGGGCGGCTCCTATGCATCCCATTCCTGCTTTTTAAATAAAGATAGCAAGAGAATGAAGAAAAATTGATAAGAGTAAATTAGAAAGTTGCTTAGAATTGCATGCCCTATCTGATTCATGAAAGAAAAAAATTTGGGTTGAGTGTCCCTTTAAATTTGCATTCAATGGAACCCTAAAAATTGTAGTCCACTGAAAAGGGTGTGGGAATTAAATCTGCTTAAAATCAGCAATGTTATTATTTAATACCCACCTTGTGTCCCCGGTCTTTGTATTATTGCCTTTATATGTGAGGTGGCGTTGTTCCATACATGGTTGGAGAATAGACTGACTGGCAGACATGCTGCTTGCACCATTTATTTTATATTTACCTTTAAATATTGTACTGTACTTGTGTTATATGGGTTAATTTAATAAAAAAAAAAAATTACCTTAATAACTGCTTAAAGTGATGGTAAACACAAGTGTAGTATAATAGTAGTAATATAATCTTAATACCTCCAATAGCTAAACGACAACTTATTTTTATGTTCTGTCATCTTTCTTTATATTATTTTGGCTTATGCTTTGTTCCTCGTATCGTGCAGTTTAACTCCGCCCCCATATTTTTTATTATAGCACTGAAGTGACGTGTATTGCTGTCCCAACTGTTCCGTCATTGAGCCTCTGCACGCTGCTGAAAGGGATATCAAATAGCACGCGTGAGGATCTCCGTGACGTATGCCAAGTAAACATTGAATCACGAGATTCAATGTTTACTTGTTTCAGCATACCTGACTGAGCCGGGATCGAGCATGCAATTGTACCTTATGTGATTAATGAGCATATTACACAGTAATAGGATTTGCAAACACAAACTTTACCATCACTTAAATTTTGCACAAAAGTTAAAGATGTTGTATTTAATATTTTGACTGCTTTATTATAGTAATATCCCTAATTTCATAGATCATTCATAGCAGATTTTAAATTATAATTACATAGGAATAGTATATAGGTCGTGTATTCAATCCACAGTATTGTCCACTTCCCTGTGTGTTTATGGAATGTGCTGTGAGCAAGAAGATTGTTGCTGGGTGTGCTTTTTATAAGTTTTTGTTTTTGCATTCTGATTCATACAGTCTCACCAGCGACAGCACAACAAGGATAAACCATACAAGTGTCCCAACTGCTACAGAGCATACACTGACTCTGCATCATTGCAGATCCACCTCTCTGCCCATGCCGTCAAACATGCCAAGGCGTACTGCTGCAGCATGTGCGGGAGAGCGTATACTTCTGTGAGTATCTTCCTAGTTTTGTTGTGATTGTGTATGTATGTTAGTTTTAAATATTGTTATTTCTATAAAGGTAAAACTTTTGCAGTTCATTCTTTCTAATGACAAGGTGAGTCCACGGATCATCAGTAATTACTATTGGGAATATCACTCCTGGCCAGCAGGAGGCGGCAAAGAGCACCAAAGTATCACCTCCCTTCCCTCAAACCCCAGTCATTCTCTTTGCCTACGTTAATGCAAGGAGGTGGTAAAGTTTAGGTGTCTGAAAGAAGATTCTTCAATCAAGATTTTATTATTATAAAGCAGAGCAGGTTTGTTCTGATCTCTCCTGGGATTTAGCCGTAGCCCACGTCAGTCTTTTCAGTAGCGCAGTGGTGGCTTTTAAGCAATTGGGAACTTGTGGGGTATAATCCTCACTGCACCTCCCAAACAGTTGTTGCTGCCCTATCCTGAAAGCCTGATTAGGATTATTCAGTCTTTCCTAAATTCCCACAAGCCCATGTGGGGGAGGATGCCCTCTCATACCAAGTGAGCTGCCCTGCTGCCGGGCAGATAGACATTTAGGTAAGTGCCTAATTTTATTTTCTTGGGTAAGAGAGAATATGGCACCTCAACAGTGAAGTCTGTTTGGGACGTTAAGTACTAGCAATCCTATTTAGGGTTAATAGGATTAAAGTAGGCAGTTTATGCAGGCACTGGGAACGAAAATCTTTTGAAGATGCTCAGTTATAACTTTTATTACGGTTTGGATCCGGACTTGGTGGAGAATCTTTAGTGGGTTTTTTTTTTACTAACTCTGTCAGCAGCACTACATTGCAGTTAATGGCGGCTGGACAGTTTCTGTCAAGATACGCCCATAAATAGTAAAGGCGGGCTTTTCTGAGGCGTCAAGTTAGTGTTGCGCACCTTTCCGGTTCGCTTCCTGTAAGTTCCGGAGTGGATGCAATTGTTGTGACCCTGCTAGCGTTCGCCTCGTAGCCGTTTTTAGCAGCTCTGGGTTGAGTCTGGATCATTAAAGGCTTTGATTTTGGTTACCAGCAGGTCAGGTAGGCACCTCAGCAAAGAGTGCTGAAGTGAAGAGGCTGCCTGAGGGTTATAGTGAGCTGCTGCTTTGCAGTAGATAAGACAAAAAATAAAGTTTTATTTTAAAATTTTAAGTGACAGAAACGTTTTTTTGTTGATATTTTTCAAAGTTAAATAAAAGCAGTTTTATTTATTTTGTTTGGTTATTGGGTAAAGATGGACCAAGAGGCCCTGCAAAACGTTACATGTAGCTTGTGTTTTGATTCCAATGGGGAACCACCAATCCCTTTTTCCCCCCCATGTATTGAAAGAACATTGCATTACAGGGATAGACGTTTTGAATCTGAGCCATCATTAGCTAAGGCTGATGCTGTTCAGGGGTCTCCTGTTCAAGATATGACGCAGCTTTCTCCTCAGGCGTCCCAAATATTATCGTCTACACATGCAGTGCCCTGCAAGACATCCTCTGAGGTAACTGATGCGCTGTCTGCTTTTCCCATGCTGCAGGGAATGCGCAAGAGGAAATGTAAAGAATCAATGAGTAAGGTTTCTGACACAGTCGTGGATATTCCGAATGTTCCCTCCCAGAAGTCGGAGGAGGAAGATACTTTGGTAGCATCTGAGGGTGAAATCTCAGACTTAGTGTAATTCCTTCTTCTGATGCTGAAGTTGTGTCCTTCAGGTTTAAGTTAGAACACCTCCGTTTGTTACTTAAGAAGGTTTTGGCTACCTTGGGCGACTCTGACACGACTGTTGTAGTCAATCCTAAAAAGTCTAGTAAGCTAAACAAATACTTTGACAAGGAGTCTTGGCAGACGGTCCCTAAGGTGGAAGGGGCAATTTCCACTTTAAAGAACAGCTATCCTCTATGGGAATAGTGGTTCTCTTAGTTAAAGGATCTTATGGATAAAAAGTTGGAGGGGTTACTTAAAAAGATGTATGTACACCAGGGGTTACAACGGCAACCTACGGGGTGTGTATTGTTACTGTCACCAGCGCAGCGGCTTATTGGTTTGATGCATTGCCTGATTCTATTCAGAGAGATACTCCTCTTGAAGAGATCCAGGACAGGATCAAGGCTCTTAAGTTGGCCAATTCCTTTATCATGGATGCTTCCCTACAAGTCATTAAGTTTTGAGCAAAAATTTCTAGCTTTGCTGTTCTGTTCTGCAGAGCCTTAAGGTTGAAATCCTGGTCTGCGGGTGTGTCATCTAAGTCTAAGCTTTTGGCGATTCCTTACAAGGGTAAGACCTTGTTTGGGCCGGGCTTGGCCGAAATCATTTCAGATAATACGGGAGGAAAGGGAAATATATAAGAGAAATAAATAGAAAGGACGTCGAGTAATTTTCCTTCCTTTCGAAACTTTAAAGGTAAGCCTTCCACTCCCTCTTCCAAGCAGGAACAGTACAAGTCTTCCTGGAATTCCAATCAGCCTTGGAACAAGGGGAAGCAATCTAAGAAGCCAGTTAACTATTCAAAGTCAGCATGAAGGGTCTGCCCCCGATCCGGGAGTGGATCTTGTTGGGGGCAGCCTTTCTCACTTCGCTCAAGCCTGGGTTCCGGATCCCTGGGCGGTGGACATCGTGTCCCAGGGATACAAAGTAGAGTTCAAGACTTTTCCTACCAGGGGGCAGGTTCCTCCTCTCAAGATTATCTGTAGACCAGGTAAAAAGAGAGGTGTTCTTATGTTGTGTCCGGGATCTTTCCGACCTGGGAGCAATAGTTTCTGTGCCAATGCAGGAACAGGGTCTGTTTGTGGTTCCCAAAAAAGAGGGAACTTTCAGACCAATTGTAGACCTCAAAAGTCTAAACAAGTTCCTCAGAGTACCGTCCTTCAAGATGGAAACTATTCGTTCCATTCTTCCCTTGGTTCAAGAGGGCCAGTTCATGTTGATTTAAAGGATGCGTACCTGCATATTCCCATCCACAGGGATCATAACAAGTTTCTGAGGTTCGTGTTTCTAGACAAACACTTTCAGTTTGTGGCTCTTCCATTCAGCCTTGCCACAGCTCCCAGAATTTTCTCAAAGGTTCTGGGAGCGCTGTTGGCGGTCCTTCGGTTGTGGGGCATTGCAGTGGTTCTTTACCTGGACGACATTCTCGTTCAGGCGCCGTCATTTCAACAAGCAAACTCCCACACGGAGATCTTGTTATCTTTTCTGCGTTCTCACGGATGAAGGTGAATTTGGTAAAGAGTTCCTTGATTCCAGCTACAAGGGTAGTGTTCTTGGGAACCATAATAGATTCAATGAAAATATTTCTAACGGAGGTCATAAAAACATAGATCTTAGACTCTTGTCTTTCCCTTCAGTCCTCTCCCCTGCCGTCAGTGGCCCAATGTATGGAGGTAATTGGTCTGATGGTGGCTGCTACGGACATCATTCCGTTTGCTCTGTTCCATCTCAGAACTTTGCAACTATGCATGCTCAGGCAATGGAACAGGAATTATGCAGATTTGTCTCCACGGTTAGAACTGGACCAGGCGACTTGGGACTCTATTCCGTGGTGGTTGTCTCAGGAACATCTATCCCAGGGGAACCTGCTTCTGCAGACCTACCTGGGTGATTGTGACCACGGATGCCAGCCTGCTGGGATGGGGAGCAGTCTGGAGCTCGTTGAAGGTTCAGGGCCTATGGACTCGGTGGAGTCAGTTCTTCCCATAAACATCCTAGAGTTGAGGACAATCTTCAATGCTCTACTGGCCTGGCCTCAGTTAGCTTCAGTCCGGTTTATCAGATTTCAGTCGGACAACATAACGTCAGTGGCTTACGTCAACCATCAGGGAGAAACTCGGAGTTCCTTGGCCATGGCAGAGGTAACCAAAATTATTCAGTGTGCGGAGACCCACAGCTGCTGTCTATCTGCGATCCACATTCCAGGAGTGGACAATTAGGGCGCGGATTTTATGAGCAAACAGACTTTTCACCCGGGGGAGTGGGAACTTCACCCGGAGGTGTTTTCCAGTCTGACAGCTGGAGCTGGATCTCATGGCATCTCGACAGAATGCAAGCTGCCGAGGTACGAGTCGAGGTCAAGGGATCCTCAGGCTGTACTGATAGATGCTCTGGCGGTTCCTTGGAATTTCAGTCTAGCATACCTATTTCCTCTGTTTGCTCTCCTTCCATGGGTCATTGCACGAATCAAACAGGAGAGGGCGTCTGTGATCCTCATTGCGCCGGCGTGGCCTCACAGGATCTGGTATGCAGATCTAGTGGAGATGTCTTCACTTCCACTGAGGAAGGACCTTTTACTTCAAGGGCCCTTTTTTCATCCAAATCTCGTTTCTCTGAAGCTGACTGCTTGGAGATTGAAGGCTTAATTTTATCTAAGCGTGGTTTTTCGGAGGCGGTCATTGAGACCTTGATCCAGGCTCGTAAGCCATTGACTAGAAAGATTTGCCATAAGATATGGCACAAGTATCTGTTCTGATGTGAGTCAAAAGGGTTCTCTTTGAGTAGAGTCAGGATTCATAGGATTTTGTCTTTTATCCAGGAGGGTCTGGAGAAGGGATTATCAGCAAGTACCTTGAAGGGTCAAATTTCTGCATTATCTATATTGTTGCACAAACGTTTGGCAGATGTGCCAGATGTCCATTCCTTCTGTCGGGCCTTGGCTAGAATCAGGCCTGTGTTCAAGCATGCTACTCCTCCCTGGAATCTTAACTTTGTTTTTAGAGTTCTTCAGCAGGCTCTGTTAGAGCCTATGCATTCCTTAGATATTAAGATGTTATCTTGGAAAGTTGTGTTTCTTGTTGTAATTTCTTCTGCTCGAAGAGTCTCTGAACTCTCGGCGTTGCAGTGTGAATCCACTTACCTTATATTTTATTCCGATAAGGTGGTTCTACGTACTGAGTTAGGTTTCCTTCCCAAAGTGGTTTCGGATAGGAATATTAACCAAGAAATCGTTGATCCTTCTCTGTGTCCTAACTCATCTTCTTATAAGGAGCGTTTGTTGCACAACCTAGATGTGGTACGTGCGTTGAAGTACTATTTGCAGGCGACTAAGGAATTTCACCAGTCCTCTTCCTTGTTTGTCGTTTTCCCTGGGAAACGCAAGGGTCAGAAAGCTATGGCTACATCTCTTTCTCTGTGGCTGAGGAGTATAATCCGTTTGGCCTATGAAACTGCTGGACCCCTGAGAGAGTCACGGCTCATTCCACAAGGGCTGTTTCTTCTTCCTGGGCCTTCAAAAATGAGGCTCCTTTGGAACAGATTTGCAAGGCTGCAACTTGGTCCTCTCTACACACTTTTTCAAAATTCTATAAATTTGATACTTTTGCCTCGGCTGAGGATTCTTTTGGGAGAAAGGTTCTTCAAGCAGTGGAGCCTTCTGTTTAGGTTCCCTGTCTTGTCCCTCCATTATCATCTGTGTCCTCTAGCTTGGGTATTGATTCCCAATAGTAATTACTGATGATCCATGGACTCACCGTGTCATTAGAAAACAAAATTTATGCTTACCTGATTTATTTCTTGACACGGTGAGTTCACGGCCCGCCCTGTTTGTTCAGACAGTCTTTTTGTTTTTATAAACCTCTGCACCTTGTGTTACTTCCTTTCTCTCCTTTTCCTTCGGTCGAATGACTGGGGTTTGAGGGAAGGGAGGTGATACTTAACAGCTTTGCTGTGGTGCTCTTTGCCTCCTTCTGCTGGCCAGGAGTGATATTCCCAATAGTAATTACTGATGATCCGTGGACTCACCGTGTCAAGAAATAAATAAATTTATCAGGTATGGATAAATGTAGTTTTTTTGCTGTAATAATTTAATAAATTCTGAAGTAAGATCCGTTTAGCACTATATGATGCATGTTTGATTTTAATGTTTTCATGCTTTTCTCATTGTTTGATCTGTTTATTTTCCAGGAGACATATCTGATGAAGCACATGTCCAAGCATACGGTAGTTGAGCACCTTGTCAACCATCATTCCCCTCAGAGGACCGAGTCTCCAGGGATTCCAGTCCGAATCTCCCTCATCTAAAATAAAAACAAAGAGCACTGGACACTCTCCCCTTCTGTGTCATCCTTTCACACTGTATTTTGGGTAGTAGGAGAAACGGTCAACACAGGAGGGGGTGCCAGTTTCACAAGTAGCCTGAGCTCCCCAGTCAACAGTGTCCCAGTATCCTGGCGTTTAAACAAGTGACTTGGAAAAAAAGGCCCAAAAGGCAGTGCCAGGGCACACTTACACACATTGCTGAACCCTTTGGCAATAGACTAGTTATCCTGCCATGGATGCAACTTGGGAGGGCAATGGTTATTTGTAGACTGCAGATCACTCTTTGATAAAAACCAGATAACCACACCTTACAGATAATATCCAGACATTCGCACGCATTTTGTTTCTGGATTGAATCCTCCTTATGTTAGAGACATCTTTTCATCGAGTGACCTCCTGCTTCATATTGGATGCTATGTGGAGTAATCAGATTGGTTGCCTTCATATAGTCGTGGTGGTTTCTGGCTGCAGTTTCAGATCACACAAGGCTATGACTCTCTAAGCCTAGCCACATCTGGGAATGATCCATCAGTGATTTGCATAGTTTTGGCAATCGCCATTTGGTGGCGTGCGGAGTCCCCAGCCTAGCACTTTGGATCTCACACATTTTATATCTGTTTATTTTTCCCTAAAAATTTTTATCCTCCATTTTTTACATACTAGAAAACAATAATAAAAAAAAATATTTATTGGCCAAGAATTGGTGCTGCTAATCGGGGAAATTAACAAAAAAATAGAAACAAAAACTTGTTCTCATTATACATTGGGGCATAGAACTCACCTGTCCATGTTAACACCTGTAACTGGATTGTCTTTCTGATCATACCAAATTCAGTCCCAAATGTATCAACAGAGTGAGTTAATTTCAATTTTCTATGAATAGGAATCAAGATAAAAAACTAGTGTCCCTCTGATATGATCCCCACAAATCTGTGTCCGCTCATTATAGTTAATAAGCTATAGAGATTAATTGTGAGCAGGAAGATCTGACTTTCTTGGAGTCTGCAGGGGGAGAGGTTAAGGTTTATGTGAGGTGGATACAGTTCTTTTTTTCTTTAGTGGCTGTGTTGAAGACAGACCAAATGAATGGACTAGTTGCACTGGTTTTACTGCATTTTCATCTGTTGAGGGGGAAAGGCAAATAGAACAGGAGGAGGCACAGCCTTCTATACATACCCAGGCAATACAGTGTTTGCATCACATTAAAAGCACTTAAAGCAGGAGCTGTGTAGGCCTAGAGTTTTGCTTTTTTAAGCTGAATGTGTTAATTGTACAAAATGATTTAATCACAGCTTCACATTTTTAAATGACTGACTTGCATAGCATTACTATAATTCCATAGACTGTTGAATGCACACACTGACCAAGAGTGCTCACTATTTTAGCCTTGCTTTGATATGTGCTGATGTTAAACTATATTGGTGTCTAGACAAAGCGAGTGAACAACTTCTGTTAAGAAGGTTCCAGTGGTGTAATTAGCAGCACTCAGTAACTAAGACAAATGTTTAAAATATTAAATATTATCATATTATAAAATCATATATGCACAAATTGGTCATCTTAAAGCACTGGTTTTCAAGCCTCCCCAACAGGCCAGGTTTTCAGGGTTACCTTGGATGAGAGCAGGTAAAATAACCATGTTTACTAATCAGCTGATTGTTTCACTTGTGCTCTGGTTCAGATATCCACAAAATGTGGCCTGTTAGGGAGGTGTGAGGACAGGTTTTCATTTAGAATGTCTCAAAACAAATTCTCAACTGAATTGGGTTTGCTCTTGTCACAAACTGAGTATGCAGACCTTTATAGTGATGCCAAATATGGCTCATTCACCTGCAGAAACAGATTAATACAATACAAACATTAATAATTTGATATAAGATAATAGTTTACAAAATGTTTATGAAATATAAATTAAAAAATGAAGACCAGAACAAGATTTTGGAACATTCTTGTTACCAGGAAAAAAAATCTCTCTTTTACTGCATGACAAAACAAAGTAAAAGTTAGTTTGAAATGTCATTGTTACTGTAATTGAAAAGCCACTTTAGAATCAGCATAGCCAAACATATGGAAACTGCAAGGCAAACTGAATACCAAATGACTAATTTTAAAGGGACAGTAAAGTAAAAAGTAAACTTAAATTGATTGGATAGAGCATGATATTTTACCCAACTTTCCAATTTAATTATATGATCAATTTTGCTTAGTTCTTTTGTTATCTTTTGTTAAAGAGTATTCTTAGGTGAGCTCAGTAGCATGCACGTCAAGTCATCTGGCAGTGGTGCTGGCTACATTGTTTACAGCAATGTTATACATAGTTGTATAAAGAAAAATCTCGGTTCTCCTGCGCTGTTCTTACTTCACAGCTATTTTCTGACCAATACATAGTTGTATAGACTGCTATAGACGTGCACGCTCTTGAGCTCTTATTAGTGTACCTACGTTTGCCCTTTAACAAAGGGTGCCAAGAGAACAAGCACATTGGATAATGGAAGTGAATTTGGTGAGTTCTGGCCTTTGTTTAATAATTATACTCAGATCTTGCACTCCATAGTGGCTTCTTGTTTTCTCAAAATGTTATACATTCAGAAACCACTTGCCGTTCTTTGACTGTTATAGTTATTTATAGGGACAGTGAAGTCAAAATTTTATTTAAATGGACTGGAATAGGGCATAAGATTTTTAAAAAAAACTTTCCAATTTACTTCTGTTATCAAAGTTAGAGTAGTTGGTGAGTTCAGGAGTGTGCATGTGTCTTTAGCTATCTGGCAACAATGTTTGCAACTATGTATAACATTGGTATACATATTGTTGCAATACTGCTGTCATAGAATGCTACAGACACTCTATGGCAGTAGCTTTGCAACTATGTATAACATAGCCAGAAGGCTAAGGACACGTGCACGCTCCTGAGTTTACCTAGGATTATTATTTTACATAGAATACCAAGAGAACTAAGCAAAAACTGTAAATGGAAGTAAAATGGAAAGTTTTTTTTAAAAACCTGCATGCTCTATCTGAAAAGTGAACGTTTAATTTTGACTATAATTTCCCTTTGGACATAACCAGGATGAGTGTCACATTGGGGATGTTCTACCAATCTGTTAGCTGCCAGAGGATTCACTGCAGAAGCCAGAATTAAAAGCACATTTTTTTGTTGAAAATAAGTTGGCTGCATTAGGTGAAGTCATTTAGAAACGTGTTAAATAGTTTAGATGCTTATGTTGCTTACTGTTATTTTATGGGAAATCAGTTCTACTTAGATTATATTGTGTCTGCCAGCCATCCCCATCACATCAGTATTTAGTGTTCTCCTTCTAAAGGTTCTTAAATCTCTTATTAATGGGGGGGGGGACATGTTAAAGTTTTATAAGGGAAAGAGGCAAGCTGGCTTTTATGTTGGTGAGCCGGGTAAGATTATATCTAACTAGACTCTAAATGGTACAGTGCCCTTAATCGTGCCGTTCTAAGCTAAGAATAGATCTCAAATTGCTTTTAACCAAAATTGCATCTAAGGCACTTTTTAGAATGTACCTCCATCTTGACAGGTGATTTTAAGTGGTCTTGTTTAAATCCTGTCAATAGATTTAATTACATATAAGTATGAGAGATACTTGTTTAGAACATCTGCAGTATTAATTTGTAAGGTTTTTAAAGAAAGTCACGGTAGTTTATTGATCCCACAAAGCACCCAGGGCCAGGACAGTAGTTGAGGGTAAAATAATTAAAGCACTTAGAAAACTATGACTGCTTTGTACTCTGAATTTGCCTTAATTACAGGCTTTGCTTGATAATTTACATTACATTTTAGATTTGTTTACTCAGATATTACTAAATTTCACTAGACTGTACGGTCTCTGCTGGCATAAAAGTTTAATGTTTTTTTATGCATTGCACATACTCAAAATTGCCAGATCATGATATTTTCTTCTAGCATTTTATATTGTTTATTTTTAAGCTTTAGGTTTAATTCCCAGGGGAATTAATCTCTTTCATTGTGTGTCTCGAACAGCTTATTGATGATGTACCAGGTTTTTCAGACTTACAGTGTGAAGTAATTAGCACAACTGAGCTGTATTTCTGTTTTACTATATAGGAGGTTAAGATATCCCATAGTAAAATTGTTTGTTTTAAAAACAAAGTAATTCAAAGTGTTTTAATGAATTTGCATCAAAAATCCTTTTAAGACTAATTCACTTTATATCAATTTTGCTGTAATTTTATGATGAAATAATTATTTAAAATACTTTATTTGTTTTTCAGGTGCAAAAGTTTTTTTTTTTGTTTTTTCTTCATACAAAGCAGCATATAAATACAACTATAAATGAAAAGGAATACACAATTTCAGTATATGGTATGATATTCTCACACATTTTGAGGCGGTATCTTTGAAGTCTTGCTGATAACTCGATTTTATTGAGAAAATTGATATATAAATTTGCATTGTATCTTTTTGTTGACATTTGTGTGATACAATCAAGGGACTATTTATAAAACTTCAATTGAAAAGCTGGGATACAAATGTTTGGCCTAAAATGGTCATGTTCTGATTGTTTACAGTAAACATCCGAATGCAAAGTCATTGGGCGTATTACTAAAGCAGAGAATTCCCCTATGGAATCAATTATTTCCAGTTTCTTTGTTGGTCATCTATGGATCCCTATAAAAGAAACTCATCAGAACATATGCCTTTTAGAGGTTCCTTTACTGTACCAGTAAAGTTAATCAAGTGTATCTCTCCTGGCCTATAGCTGACAGATACAACTGAAAGTGTATCATGCCCCTAAGTCAAGGTAATTGGTGTGTTTGTATAGTTTTGCAAAGATACTGTAACATTTGTTGTAAATGCTTACTGGTGGCTTATGTTTCATATGATATCTGTTTATTGGTCACCATGATTTGATGCAGGCTGTGCTACGTCTGATTTCTGGGTTAGATGTGTGCACTTTTTGTATTTACCTCATATTTGTACTATCCGTTCTTGCTATATGTATGTTTGACGTTTTTGGAAGCATCTTCTGGGTTATTTTGTATGTTGTTAGATTATTTTAATGTGTTTTGCTCTTTTAGAAGGCACCTTCTCTTTTGGTTGTCCTTTTGTGCTCTTGTTGGTTAAGAATGGATTCTGTGAGTGGTGACTGTGGATTACAGTAAGTGACACTATTATTAACCATTATTAACCAAGAAATTTGATGGCGGTATGATACAAGGTTCGATTTTCAGACCTTTTGAGCAATTTAGATGAAAGCTTTTATGAGCAACACATCACAGGAGTATTGAGTTTAAATTAAATATTAATTAATAAAATTTGTAAGTCTTGTCAACTGTGGTTGTATGATATGTCCAAAACTGTTGCATTATTAGAAGATATATCACAAAGCTGCTGATGTAGTGAAGAACCTGTTCCTGTATCAGTTTTCTACACTGTTATAGGCATTATGTTTACACAGTTTTCCTGTGCTCAACCCCAGTCTGGATATATCAGAAGTCCAAAGCACCGTGCAAAGCATTAATTTCTACTCTACGGTGGCAATTTACAGTGTACCCTGCGTTGTTGATCATTTAAACTTTTGCAATTATAGTAACATTTTCTATCTCATCTTGTTGGGTTATGCATGTTGTTTCAGTATCACATCTACTGGAGTTTCTGATCTATCTATCCATGTACTTGCTACTCATATTGGGAGGTTACTGATTTTATCTTTGTTTTAATTTTGTTTTCTTTTTTTGTGGAGCCGCAGACCTATGCACTTCACCTTGTTTACGTAGCCCATGTGGTGTCTGCACTTTATCTTGTAATGTTGCTTAGTTGTGCATGTAATCTCATGCAGATGATGTAGCATACCTAGCCATCTCTTCTTTCAAGATGATGCATGTAGTGTCCTCTTCATATTTTGTGGTGCTTCTTTATTCTGCATATATTCTCTTAGGATTTAGCAGTAGATTTCAGAAGGCCATCTAATCCGATTTCATGTTTGTACCATACCTTTTCTATTTAGTTTGAGGGTTTCCTGGCATAATATTATGTCTCTATAGTCGTGTGAGTTTAACAGCAGATTCCTACATCCCATATTCTGTATTATTCTTCATGGCATCTCCTGGGTATAGCATCATCTGTCTACATCCCATTTTATTTGCTTTCCTTCAGGCAACTTCACCCCATGTTGCAGGTGTACCATCACACCTTTTGTCATCTCATCTATCATGTTGGCCCATCTTTATGGCTATTTTTATATATTGTTAGTGCAGACTGACCATTTTAGTATATGTCATGTAAATGGAAGAGAAAGACTGTTAGCTTTATGTTAGTGAAAAAATAGTAAGGAATTTATATCACATTTGGAGTAAAAACCTTTGGCAAGTAGAGAGTTAGGGAGAGATTTAACAGGCATAGTATATATTGTTGGTAAAGTGAGCCACATTTGTTGAGCTCTTCCAAACAATTATATATATAATGTCCCCTTTTTTCTTATGATGTAAGTTTTGCATACTTCACAGTATCCGTACAGGAGATTATTTGTTTTTTATTTAGTCCTATTTGACCACAACAAAGGAGATGATATAAGCATTACTGTTTTTTCAAGGGCTGAAGTAACTGCTTTTAAATGTTTATAAAACATTTTTTTAATGATGAGCCTTCACAATGTAGTTCTTAATTTCTAATGTTTATTATCTACAGCATTTATAGTATGATAATGTCCCTTTAACAGAAATGTTGCAGGGGGAAAATCATTTAATATCCATGTTTTTCTGTAAAGACACATTTAAATCTAATATATGGCACAAAAGATGAAGATATTTTAGTTGCTTCTATAATATTTTACTTCTGTAGTTACACCCACAGTGTTCACATTCAGTTATAAATGAATAAACTCCTTGCATTACTCAGTCTTTCAAATAAATATTTGTCTCGGTCACTACACTTTGTCATTGTAACAACAACTTTTTAGTTTAAAATTTCAGATAATTAAAAAATTCTCATATATATATATATATATATATATATATATATATATATATATATAAATTATCAATCAGAGGTTAGTTTTAAATAATAATAAAAAAAAACGTTGTGATTGGTTCAGATTAAAAACATTAACATCATTGACTGCTGCTATCTTAAACTCATATCAATGGTTGAGATTCTGATTTGCTATTGGTCGGAGCCGTCTTACACTTGCCTTGATGAATATATGGAAAATGGCAAGATTAATGTGCCTATATCTCTCAAAATTTGATAATTGAAAATACTTTAGACATCTGTTAATAAATCTGTTGTAAATTTGTTTTTTTCGTGGGTGTTAAAGTTAAAGCACGTTCTGTTTCGAAAGACAAACAAGTTATCAAAATATAACAATGACCAAACAGAAAATATATCCAAAGGTAAAATCAACAAACCCACTGAGCAGTGTTATACGTCAGTGGACAATCGTATATGTGTGTGTGTCAAGATACATGTATTGCCTCTTGGTAATGTAAGTCACGTGCTAGTGGTTTTGAATGCAACACTCAAATAAGCCCCCCCTCATTGCAGGAGTGTGATTGGTGAGAATCTGCACATTTTGACAGGTTTGCATTTTATAAAGGTGAATATCCAGCTTTTTCCACAATGATCGAGTGCTGCCCCTTCCCCTGCACGAATTCTCTCACACTAGGCCAGCTTTGGTTGTACATAACTGAAACCAGTGCATCAATGCACAGAACAAACAGGAGCACAGGAGACCTCCTCAAGAACTGTAACTGTTATTTTTTATACACTTTTTAAGCCTTAACTATATTGTTATTTTAACAGTTGTATGTTTTATTATTTTTGTTTATTTTTTGTTCTTAGGCTGAGTTGGCTGTCCCCTTCCCCTGGCTTCTAACCTGTTCTTGTATGGGTTCTGCAGACTGAACTTACCCCTCAGCATGTTAATAATGTGTAAATATGCTAATATACTTATTAACATTTTTTTTTCTATATGAAATACAAGCCACGTGTATTTAGAACCTAGCTATCTCATTAAATGAAATTATAGGGGATGGGATGATGTCTTGTTGCTCTAGGAAGACATTTAAAAAAAAGAATAAACTGAAATAGGTCACAGATTAAATATCGGTTTGCATTATGTATAAAAAAAAAAGAGTAAAATGTAAAAAAAAAAGTTTAAAAGTTGCTATTTGTATCTGTTGTGAAAATAAACATGTAAATGCAACATTTGTAAATTCCTTTTCAAGAAGTTTTTTTGCTTGTCATTTTATTGACTGCCAACTTATTTTGTTCTACCCCACATATGCAGAAAGGGGTGTGATATCTGCACTGTAGTAAAAGTTACTAAAACAGTATATAAAATATGGAATCCCTATAACCCTGTGTACTAACTAGCACAGAATATAGATACTCTCTAAAAAGAGAGAAAAAATACTGACGCGCTACAAAATGCAACTAAATTAATGACTATAAGACAGAATGCAGAAATAAAAACAAAATAGATACAAATTACATCAAAAAGTTAATGATATATTAAAAACTGATGACTTGTGAAAAATCCATACAATCCATAAACAAACAGTCCTAAAACAAGGCTTCCAAGTAATATTAGAGGCTGAGGTGACCCTGGCACTTCAGCCTCCACTTTCTTTCCTAAGATATGGAGAGTCCACGACATTCAATTACTAGTGGGAATATCACTCCTGGCCAGCAGGAGGAAGCAAAGAGCACCGCAGCAAAGCTGTTGTGTCACCCCCCTACACATAATCCCTAGTCATTCTCTTTGTCTCTGTTAATGGAGAAGGTGAAGTTTGGTGTCTGAAGAAATTAATTCCATTTTTGGGTACTGTGAGGAGTGTGGGAGGTGACGTCACCAGATGGGGGCGGGGTTTAGGGTCGTTCTTGTCTGTCGCACTTACTGAGTTAGATGTGTTGTGCAAGCTGTATACTTTTATGCTCTTCAATAAAATAGCGTACCTTCTATGCTGTGTCCTGCATCTCATGACAGCAAGGATTTGGGTTTAGCTGAGTCCACGTCAATCTCTTTAGTAGAGTAGTGTGGTGGCTTTTAAGCAGTTAAGAAACAAAGCAAGGACTACCTCACAACTTCCTAACACATTGCGGCCCATGGTACAGAAAGCCAGAGTTGGTTACTCTGTTCTTGTGATGCTACGTGTGTTCTTATAGAAGAGATAGTGAGAAAGTTCTGGTACCTAGTATCCGCTATAGTAGGACCACTCAGCCTCACACCAAACCTTTGATTCACACAGATTTAACTTACAGGAATCCGGTTATGCTCATTGAACTGAGGGTCACTACTGCAGGGTACAGAGTGAATTCGGAGCTGTCACGCAACCAGAGAACAAGATAGATGTATATCAGGAGAATCATAAGATAGAATTATCATCAATTGATAAATAGGATATCAATATCACAAGATAGAAAGTGGAAAATAAGTAAGAATAAACAGACACTTATGCAAAGTAGTTTGCGAGATACAAGCTTGTTAGACAGGCAGGTAATGGGTGCATGCAGAAGTGTAATTAAGCCCAGAGTTAAATCCCCACTTGACATAAATACTGAATGGCAGGTTAGAGAGGATAAGGAGCACTTGAGGAATATGGCACTTCAGAAATCAAAGTATTCCAGAATATTAAGTAACATGAAGCTTCCAATAAAACTTTTGGTCTGACTTGAGATTAGATATCCTTCTTAGAATGCAGCAGATAGGATGGCAAAATATCAAATACTGGTATGTAATGGACGGTAATGTTGTAACAAGCACAAGTTTGCAAGTATGTTAAACAGTCTCAAAGGTTAGTATAGCTAGACACAATAAGCGTTATATTGCAAACAACAGTCCAGATTAAGAAAGCTTATATGAAGGCAGTTAGTTTATCTTGCAGTATGAGGGTAGCAACAGTCACAGTATCAGTAGCGGTAGTTAGTATGCATACAAGAGAGATATGGCAATATCCTAAAAAGGTAAGAGAATATACAGACCAATTCCTTGTAGGTTTGGAAGCAGGTAGATTCAGAGCTGTATGAGAGCGTTACCCTTTGCAGGAGAGAGACACAGCGCGGTACACGCGCTGAGGAGACGCTGAGATGCCGGGTGTGACGTCACACACACCCGGTGTTGCAGAGGGGGAAACAGTGAGCTGATTCCTAGGTTCCTATAGTATTGCAGCGGCAATATCAGTTGGTCCTGTATCAAGGTACGTGGGTTTAAGGTTGTCAGCTAGTTTCCAAGTGGCAAGCAAGAAATCCCCATAGACTGAGGAAGTGGCTGGGTATGATTAGGCAGCGGTTACTTGTAGCAACAAAATCAAATTACCAAGCAAAGAGCATAGAGAGGAGGGGCCTTAAATAGGGGAAGAGAAGTCAGAATTAAAGGGGCAGACATGTAATAATGAAATCCCTGACAGGACACCCCCCTCAAGGAGCCGCTCAGCGGATCAAGGACCAGGACGATGAGGATTTCTCCGATGGAACAAAGAAACTAAACGAGGAGCCATGATATTCGTAGCGGGCTCCCAAGAGTCTTCTTCAGGACCATAACCCTTCCAACTGATCAAATATTGAAGGCGGTTCCGATAGTATCGAGAATCCTGAATAGCATCAATCTCATACTCTACCTCATCCGACACATGAGTTTGAGAAGCCCGAACAGAACCATAAGGTTTAAGGAGTGAAACGTGAAATGTCGGATGTATTCTCATGGAAGGAGGTAATAGGAGCGTGACTGCATTAATATTTACAACCTTCTTAATTTCATAAGGACCCAAGTAGAGTGAAGCAAGTTTCTTGGAAGGAACTTATAATCTTACATTTTTTGTGCTCAACCAAACTTTATCACCCACCTTGTATTCAGGATGTTTAGAACGTCGTAGATCATAACGTTTTTGAGCAATCTGAGCATCATGTAATAATTGTTTTACACTGGTGAAACCTTTAACCAAGGTGTTGATTTTATCATTGACAACAGGTATAGGAGAGTTTTTGGAATACTGAATATCATAGGAAGGATGAAACCCATAGTTAAGAAAGAATGGAGACATTTTAGTTGAAGAATTGAGCATGTTGTTATGGGCAAATTCTGCAGTAGAAAGGAGTGAATGCCAGTTGTCCTGTTCTAAGGAACAATAACAACGGAGATACTGCTCCAGGGCTTGATTTGTTCTCTCAGTCTGTCCATTGGTTTGTGGATGAAAAGCTGTGCTTAATTTTCTGGAGATGTTGAGGGATTGACAGAGATGATTCCAAAATCTAGAGGTGAACTGTGAACCTCTGTCTGTAGTGATGGAATTCGGTAAACCATGTAATTTGACCACATGATCTATGAAGAGGTTAGCTGTTTCGAAAGCTGTGGGTAGACCTCTATGCGGTATAAAATGGGCCATCTTAGAAAAAAGATCAACAACCACCATGATAGTGTTGAAGTTAGCAGGAGATGGCAGATCAACAATAAAGTCCATGGCGATGTCCGCCCAAGGTCTCTCAGGTATTGGAAGAGATAAAAGATATCCATAGGGGCGTTTATGTTGATGTTTCTTAGTCGTACAAAGAAAACAGGTGTTAATGTATTGCCTAACTGTATCGGACATCTTGGGCCACCAGTAATTCCTTGAAAGTACATGTAGGGTTCCATGTACGCCAGGATGTCCTGCTAAGGTAGAATCATGAGCTGCTGCCAATAGCTGACTCCAAAGATCCTTAGGAACATATAGTAGATCTTGATGATAGAATAGATCATCAGCATGTTTATCTAAATTAAGGCTCGTTATTAAAGGATCCTCCCTCTGTTGCGACTTTAAGGTATCCAAGAATTCAGTTGTTAAACAAATAATCCTATCCGCAGGTATCACAGAGGCAGGTGACAGATGATCTTCTGGTTTAGAAGGTAAACGAGAGAGAGTATCAGCCTTAAGATTCTTAGAACCTGGACGATAAGTGATCACAAAATCAAACCGTGAGAAAAAAAGGCTCCATCGGACTTGACGAGAAGTCAGGGTCTTATTCGTTTTTAGATACTCTAAATTACGATGGTCTGTATAAATGGTAATAGGAAATTTTGTACCTTCTAGGATATGCCTCCAGAATTCCAATGCGGATTTAATGGCAAGGAGTTCCTTATCACCTATACCATAGTTTATCTCAACTGGACTCATGACACGAGAAAAGAAAGCAACAGGATGAAGTGGATCTTTTTGGGAGACCCTCTGAGACAAAACAGCCCCAATTGCAAATTCAGAAGCATCAACCTCAAGCGTAAAATGACAGCTGGGATCTGGGAATTGCAATATAGGGGCTGATGTGAATTTGTTTTTGAGAGTAACGAAAGAATCTTCAGCTTTACTATCCCATGAGAATTTAATGTGTTTTTTAGTTAAGCTAGTTAAAGGTTTGACAACATGTGAGAAATCTTTAATGAATTTTCTATAAAAATTCGCAAACCCAAGAAATCTCTGGACATCTTTTTTGCTAGATGGTACTGGCCAATTGAGTATAGCTTCAACTTTACTGGACTCCATGATAATTCCAGTTGGAGAGATACAGTAACCCAAAAAGGAGATAGTATTAGTGTTAAATATACACTTCTCTAATTTGGCGTAGAGATGGTGTTGTCTCAAACGAGAAAGTACAAGTTTTACATGGTTTTCATAAGTGTCCGAAAAGACAAGGATGCCATCTAAATAGATAACGATACAGACATCCAAAAGATCATGAAACACATCATTTATAAAACACTGGAAAGTGGCTGGGGCGTTACAAAGCCCAAACTGCATTACTGTGTATTCATAAAGACGGTATCGTGTACGGAAAGCCGTTAACCATTCATCCCCTGCTCTCATCCTGATCAAATTATAAGCGCCTCTAAGATCAAGCTTGGTGTAGATGGTGGCACCTTGAAGACGTTCAATTAATTCAGGAATGAGAGGCAGGGGATATCTGTTTTTCTTAGTGCATTTATTCAGTTGTCTATAGTCTATAATAGGATGTAAACTGCCATCTTTATTTTTAACGAAAAACATTGCAGCACCAGCAGAGGAAGTGGATGGACGTATAAACCCTTTTTTCAAATTCTCGTCCAAATAATCCTTGAGATGAGCTAATTCAGGTTGGGATAGAGGGTAGATATGACCATAGGGAATGGTAGAGTTAGGAATGAGATCAATAGGGCAATCATAACTTCTATGTGGTGGAAGTGTGGCTGCCTCAATCTTATCAAAAACATCTGCATAATCTTTATAACAATCTGGTAATTCGTCAGCGGCAATATGGCAAAGTGTATGAGAGGTAATGCAAAATTGTTTACAAAACTGGGAATTAAAATCTATTGTAGCGTCTGTCCAAGATATAATGGGGTTCTGTTTGGACAACCACTGAATACCAAGTATCATAGGATAAACAGAACTCGGTAGAACATCAAAAGACATTGATTCTGTATGCCCCGAAGCTGAGGTAACAGTAAGTGGAACTGTGTGGTGTGAGATTGGGCCAGAACTAAAGAAAGAACCATCAACCAAGCGGATGGCAAGTGCAACACTCTTTTTTTATTAGTGGTATTTTGTGCTTAACAACAAAAAATAAATCACAGTCAAAACACGAATTCGGTCAGTAGGATAAGACTTTGGTTTCAAAGTAAACATGAGAGTGCAAGAATTTCTAAAGTCTCTAAACATAGACCTGTCCCCAGAAAATTTCTCTGGTGGACTTACAACAGGTTCAGGTGTCGTCTCAGAAATAGAAGATTTGTTTGCCATATGTTGATTGATAAATTTTCTAATGTTCTGGTTCTCTATTTGTATTTCTTTTAAACCCTGTAACATATTATCCATGCTTTGGGCTAGTGAACTCACTCTGTTGGAAAGCTCACTCAGCTCCATGATAGAGGATAGAGGTACTTTTATGGCTTGGTAATATGTGATGCTACGTGTGATCTTATAGAAGAGATAGTGAGAAAGTTCTGGTACCTAGTATCCGCTATAGTAGGACCACTCAGCCTCACACCAAACCTTGGATTCACACAGATTTAACTTACAGTTATGCTCATTGAACTGAGGGTCACTACTGCAGGGTACAGAGTGAATTCGGAGCTGTCACGCAACCAGAGAACAAGATAGATGTATATCAGGAGAATCATAAGATAGAATTATCATCAATTGATAAATAGGATATCAATATCACAAGATAGAAAGTGGAAAATAAGTAAGAATAAACAGACACTTATGCAAAGTAGTTTGTGAGATACAAGCTTGTTAGACAGGCAGGTAATGGGTGCATGCAGAAGTGTAATTAAGCCCAGAGTTAAATCCCCACTTGACATAAATACTGAATGGCAGGTTAGAGAGGATAAGGAGCACTTGAGGAATATGGCACTTCAGAAATAATTCCAGAATATTAAGTAACATGAAGCTTCCAATAAAACGTTTGGTCTGACTTGAGATTAGATTTCCTTCTTAGAATGCAGCAGATAGGATGGCAAAATATCAAATACTGGTATGTAATGGACGGTAATGTTGTAACAAGCACAAGTTTGCAAGTATGTTAAACAGTCTCAAAGGTTAGTATAGCTAGACACAATAAGCGTTATATTGCAAACAACAGTCCAGATTAAGAAAGCTTATATGAAGGCAGTTAGTTTATCTTGCAGTATGAGGGTAGCAACAGTCACAGTATCAGTAGCGGTAGTTAGTATGCATACCAGTGACGTGCACTCATTGGAGGCAGGTGAGGCAGTGCCACCCCTGGCCAATCTAGGTATTACAGCCTTTTTTTATATAAAAATAAAAAAAATAAAATCTTTTTTTTTTTTCCATTTTTTTTTTAATAAAAAGGTGACCCCCCCACCCCTCCACCAAAATCAGTACTTTATTATTTTGATGTGTTAAAAAAAAAACGTAACAGAAATACATTGACATTCATATTGCGCAACTAGAGTCCTGCCAGCTATCCTTCTATTGCGCAATATGAATGCAAGCTATTATGGAAGTCTATGGGCTGCTGAGACACTGCCACCAAGAGGAGAATAGGTGCCATTGCAGTGCTCTCTTGCGGCCCATACTGCTCCCACCGGAGGCTTGACTCTGAAAGCCTCGGGAGCCGTTGCCGCCTCTCAGCCAATCAGATGACAGCAAGTCTAAGTCTGTTGTGCTGAGTGCCGGGCGCATGGGCATATTATGGCCTAGTTCGGCAGATTTGAGGGGGCGGCACTAGTGTGTTGAAATCAGGGCCTCATAGTGGCGGGCAAACCGGCAGTAGCCACTAGCCTGGGGAGCAACGGGTACACAGGGCGCAACCTGCAGAGAAACATAAGGTAAGTAACACATCCTGGCTGGCTCTATAATAAAAAATACAGCCTTTTTAATGTGTTCAGTTTGCGTGGCTTATGGCTCTATAATAAAAAATACAGCCTTTTTAATGTGTTCAGTTTGCGTGGCTTATATACTGCAGGCTGCAGCAGTATATTAGCCACACAAACTAAGCACATTAAAAAGGCTGTATTTTTTATTATAGAGCCATAAGCCACGCAAACTAAGCACATTAAAAAGGCTGTATTTTTTATTCTGCCCCATGTGCCATGACTCAGCTATGATTAAACTTTAGGCACTAAGTTCACTGTGTAGGGATCAGAGTGATACTTCTGCCGGTGCCGTGGGACCTTTGACAGCTGGGCTTGTTTATGACATGCTGTCTAACTTCCCTAACTGCTGGAATGTAGCATTGAAGAGACAACGGGGGTTGGGGCTTTCAGGACGGAGAAGACCAGACTGTCAGGCAAGGTAAGTTTATGACTTTAAAAATTATCTTTTTTTTTTTCCCCCTGCCGTTTTTTATGGCCTTTCTCCTCTGCAGACAACTGATACTGTGAGCATAAGGGACTTATAAGTGTGCACTGTTTCTTATAGTATAGCACTATTTTCTGTTACACAAGTTAAACTGTGATGGTGCCAAATTGATAATGCCCAGTGTGTGTTTGTGAGAGAGTTTGTGTCTTTGTGTGTGTGTGTGTGTCTTTATGTCTGTGTAACTGTGTGTGAATGTAAGTGTCTTTATGTCTGTGTAACTGTGTGTGAATGTGTCTTTATGTCTGTGTAACTGTGTGTGAATGTAAGTGTCTTTATGTCTGTGTAACTGTGTGTGAATGTAAGTGTCTTTATGTCTGTGTAACTGTGTGTGTGAATGAAAGTGTCTTTATGTCTGTGTAACTGTGTGTGTGAATGTAAGTGTCTTTATGTCTGTGTAACTGTGTGTGTAAATGTAAGTGTCTTTATGTCTGTGTAACTGTGTGTGTAAATGTAAGTGTCTTTATGTCTGTGTAACTGTGTGTGTAAATGTAAGTGTCTTTATGTCTGTGTAACTGTGTGTGAATGTAAGTGTCTTTATGTCTGTGTAACTGTGTGTGAATGTAAGTGTCTTTATGTCTGTGTAACTGTGTGTGTGAATGTAAGTGTCTATGTCTGTGTAACTGTGTGTGAATGTAAGTGTCTATGTCTGTATAACTGTGTGTGAATGTCAGTGTCTTTGTCTGTGTCTGTGTGTTAGTGTTTTTATGTCTGTGTGTGTGTAACTTTGTGTGTGAATGTGTCTTTATGTCTGTGTGTCTTAGTGTGTGCGAGTGTAAAAGTGTATTTTACTGGGAACAACAGTTAATAAAGCTGCTGATTAAATCCACCAATGGAAATCAGTGTTATCTCCTCTCCCTGCTCTCCCTCATCTGTCTACCCTCCCAGCTCCTTCATTCTCTTCCTTGCTCTAACTCTTCTATTCTGATTTAGTTTAAAAATAGCATGAAAAATAAAAAAGGCATGTTGCACCCTGACCAAAAAGTATTATGGCTAAAAAAAGCCTAAAACCTGTGGGGGTGGGGTGGGGGGCAGCACAATTTTTAGTGCCTAAAAAAACCTAAATACGCCACTGTATTATATCTGATATATACTGTGTAGGCTTTTCTCTCACTACTTACTCACCATAAGCTATTTGGATGCCTCTCTTTTCCAGACATTTTGTAGAACTTCATGCCTCAAAACCATAAATATAAAGCCTGCCTAACCCACCTACTCACTGTCACACCAGATACAAATCTGACATCTGCTTCATCCCCTCTCATGCTATTTTCTAAACCATAACACAGTAGGACCCTGCACACCTTGAGTCACTGTCCTCTTACATTGTTGGTTTTCTTCATTCTTTTGATATCCTTTGTTGAAAATCATATCTAAATATGCTCAGTAGCTACTGAGCATATTTAGATATGATTTTCAACAAAGGATATCAAAAGAATGAAGAAAATCAGATATCCTTTGTTTAAAATCATATCTAAATATGCTCAGTAGCATCTGAGCATATCTAGATATGATTTTCAACAAAGGATATCAAAAGAATGAAGAAAATCAGATACCCTTTGTTGAAAATCATATCTAAATATGCTCTGTAGCTACTGAGCATATTTAGATATGATTTTCAACAAATGATTTCAAAAGAATGAAGAAAATCAGATATCCTTTGTTGAAAATCATATCTAGATATGCTCTATAGATACTGATTGGTGGCTGCATATAGATACCTCATGCGATTGGCTCGCCCATGTACATTGCTATTTCTTCAACAAAGGATATCTAAAGAATGAAGGCATATCCGATTCCTAGCCACTGCCTCACCAGCCTCTGAAGTCACCGCACATCACTGATGCATACAAGAGAGATATGGCAATATCCTAAAAAGGTAAGAGAATATACAGACCAATTCCTTGTAGGTTTGGAAGCAGGTAGATTCAGAGCTGTATGAGAGCGTTACCCTTTGCAGGAGAGAGGTACAGGCGCTGAGGAGACGCTGAGATGCCAGGTGTGACGTCACACACACCCGGTGTTGCAGAGGGGGAAACAGTGAGCTGATTCCTAGGTTCCTATAGTATTGCAGTGGCAATATCAGTTGGTCCTGTATCAAGGTACGTGGGTTTAAGGTTGTCAGCTAGTTTCCAAGTGGCAAGCAAGAAATCCCCATACAGGGAGTGCAGAATTATTAGGCAAATGAGTATTTTGACCACATCATCCTCTTTATGCATGTTGTCTTACTCCAAGCTGTATAGGCTCGAAAGCCTACTACCAATTAAGCATATTAGGTGATGTGCATCTCTGTAATGAGAAGGGGTGTGGTCTAATGACATCAACACCCTATATCAGGTGTGCATAATTATTAGGCAACTTCCTTTCCTTTGGCAAAATGGGTCAAAAGAAGGACTTGACAGGCTCAGAAAAGTCAAAAATAGTGAGATATCTTGCAGAGGGATGCAGCACTCTTAAAATCGCAAAGCTTCTGAAGCGTGATCATCAAACAATCAAGCGTTTCATTCAAAATAGTCAACAGGGTCGCAAGAAGCGTGTGGAAAAACCAAGGGGCAAAATAACTGCCCATGAACTGAGAAAAGTCAAGCGTGCAGCTGCCAAGATGCCACTTGCCACCAGTTTGGCCATATTTCAGAGCTGCAACATCACTGGAGTGCCCAAAAGCACAAGGTGTGCAATACTCAGAGACATGGCCAAGGTAAGAAAGGCTGAAAGACGACCACCACTGAACAAGACACACAAGCTGAAACGTCAAGACTGGGCCAAGAAATATCTCAAGACTGATTTTTCTAAGGTTTTATGGACTGATGAAATGAGAGTGAGTCTTGATGGGCCAGATGGATGGGCCCGTGGCTGGATTGGTAAAGGGCAGAGAGCTCCAGTCCGACTCAGACGCCAGCAAGGTGGAGGTGGAGTACTGGTTTGGGCTGGTATCATCAAAGATGAGCTTGTGGGGCCTTTTCGGGTTGAGGATGGAGTCAAGCTCAACTCCCAGTCCTACTGCCAGTTTCTGGAAGACACCTTCTTCAAGCAGTGGTACAGGAAGAAGTCTGCATCCTTCAAGAAAAACATGATTTTCATGCAGGGCAATGCTCCATCACACGCGTCCAAGTACTCCACAGCGTGGCTGGCAAGAAAGGGTATAAAAGAAGAAAATCTAATGACATGGCCTCCTTGTTCACCTGATCTGAACCCCATTGAGAACCTGTGATCCATCATCAAATGTGAGATTTACAAGGAGGGAAAACAGTACACCTCTCTGAACAGTGTCTGGGAGGCTGTGGTTGCTGCTGCACGCAATGTTGATGGTGAACAGATCAAAACACTGACAGAATCCATGGATGGCAGGCTTTTGAGTGTCCTTGCAAAGAAAGGTGGCTATATTGGTCACTGATTTGTTTTTGTTTTGTTTTTGAATGTCAGAAATGTATATTTGTGAATGTTGAGATGTTATATTGGTTTCACTGGTAAAAATAAATAATTGAAATGGGTATATATTTGTTTTTTGTTAAGTTGCCTAATAATTATGCACATTAATAGTCACCTGCACACACAGATATCCCCCTAAAATAGCTATAACTAAAAACAAACTAAAAACTACTTCCAAAACTATTCAGCTTTGATATTAATGAGTTTTTTGGGTTCATTGAGAACATGGTTGTTGTTCAATAATAAAATTAATCCTCAAAAATACAACTTGCCTAATAATTCTGCACTCCCTGTAGACTGAGGAAGTGGCTGGGTATGAATAGGCAGCGGTTACTTGTAGCAACAAAATCAAATTACCAAGCAAAGAGCATAGAGAGGAGGGGCCTTAAATAGGGAAAGAGGAGTCAGAATTAAAGGGGCAGACATGTAATAATGAAATCCCTGACAGTTCTTTCTTTTTCTGCAGGTCTCTGTAAGGAGTATGTGTCCTTTCACACCTTGTGAGCTGTCTTCTTGCCGGACAGCTAGATTGCAGGTAAGTGCTTTTGTCTTCTAGGTCTTGGAGACTTGCACTTCAGAAGAATATGTCATTAGTAGTAGATGGGGACATTTTTAAAATCCTTTATACAAGATTTTCTTTGGCAGTGGGCAGGCACATTATGTATGTTGAGACTAGGTGTTAATCTTTCCTTTATTGGGACGTTTTTCCTCTTTGGGCTAATTTTGTTGAAATACTTTATTATGTGTGTGGCTTATGTTTTATACAGGGATTTATGTATAAACTTAAATTTGGCAGTTAGTTTTCGTTGCTTGGCTAGAACAGGCTTACTGACAAACTGCTTGAGTTTGAAACCAGCTGCAGCTACTTGCATCTTATGTTGTAGGCAGAGGGAAATGCTTGCCTTTTACTTGCTGCATAGTTTCCTCTCTCTGCCTGTCATGTGACTTCTCTCAGCTGTCGAATATTCACGGAGCGGAGCAGCGTCGTTGAATTTCAGTCTCTTCAGTGTCGATCTACTATACAATAGTTTGAGACTTCTGGCAGCCAAATTGTGGTATTAAAAATTCTTAAAGTGACAGTGTATTTAAAAAATGTCTACAATTTGGGGAATTGTTTATTTAGTATTATGGACATGGACCAAGACTCTGTGTTTTTTTGAGAAATGCTTGTTATGCCTAGAGGCACAAATTGTTTTGCCTATGCAATTCTGTGCTGCATGCTTAGCTAGAACACTTCAATTTAAAGATAAATTGTTGCCCTCTGAGCCCAATGTCTCTCAGGATGCTGGAGTTCAGGCAATGCCACAGCTTTCTCAAACGTCCCAAGCCTCTATGGCATCACATATAGTGCCCTGTAGTTCCTCTCAGCTTCCTGGAGGAGTTTATTTGCTTGCAGATTTTGCTGCACAGGTATCTTCTTTTCCTATGCTGGGAAAATGCAAGAGAAAAATTAGACATTCAGATAGTAAGGTTTCTGTTCCACCTACTGCTACGCAGGTTGCCCTCCCTCATTAGTCTGATGAGGAGGATACGCCGGTAGCCTCTGAGGGCGAAATATCAGATTCGGACAGTATTATTCCTTCATCTGATACTGAAGAAGTACATTTCAGATTTAAGCTTATACACCTTCGTGTTCTGTTAAAGGAGGTATTGGACTCTGACACGTCTTTCTTTTTAAAGACACGATGAGTCCACGGATTTCATCCTTGTGGGATTACGCCTCCTGGTCAGCAGGAGGAGGCAAAGAGCACCACAGCAGAGCTGTTATATAGCTTCTCCCTTCCCTCCCACTCCAGTCATTCTCTTTGCCTACGTTAGTGATAGGAGATGGCAAAGTGAGGTGTTAGTGTTTGATTCTTCAATCAAGATTTTATTATTTTAAAAGTAGTGCCAGAGAGTGCTGCTTTATTCTATGGTGTAACCATAGTCCATGTCAGTCTCTAGAGTAGAGCTATTGGTGGCTTTAGAGCAATGGGAACTGATGGAACATAATTCTCACTGTGCTTCCCATACTGTGATGCTGCCCTTCTTGTGATGGCCTAAGCAGAAAATAAGCAGAAAATAACTCGGGCTCTATCTTTGTCCACACGGCTATAGGAGGGAAAGGAGAGGACTCTGCACTTCATTATACTTATTTATTGGGAACATGGGCTCTTTAAAGGACGAGTCAACACTGTAGATCTGCATAATCAACAAATGCATGATAACAAGACAATGCAATAGCACTTTAAACTTTAAATGAGTAGTAGATGTTTGTTAAATAAATTGCAAAGCTATGTCTATTTCCACTCCCTCTGTATCATGTGACAGCCATCAGCCAATCACAAATGCATATACGTATATGCTGTGAATTCTTGCACATGCTCAGTAGGATTTGGTGACTCAAGAAGTGTAAATATAAAAAGACTGTGCACATTTTGTTAATGGAAGTAAATTGGAAAGTTGTTTAAAATTGCATGCTGTATCTGAATCAGGAATTTTAATTTTGACTTGCCAGACAGCATTTACTCAGGCTCTGGGCCACGCTTGGGGCTATTTTTATTGGGGACTTGGTTTTCTTAAGTAGAGGACCCCCCTACTAAACAAATTTATTTATACACTGGGCTACGCTTCTTGGGGAGATGGGCTCTTTTCATAGAGGAACTTTGCACTGACATCCCTATCAGACAAACTTGTACAGGCACTGGACTTAACTAAGCATTATTTACACGGAACTTCTCCAGGGCTATAGGTTTTTAATGGCAAACTTAGCTGAGATTTTGACGCCCACAAAGGGCGGGGCTAATTTTTGCGCGCTTCAGTTGGGAAGCCACGCAGTTGTCAACCAGTTCTGGAGCTCCGACATCAGATGTCAGTTGGGCTTTACGCTGGAACCGCATGTTTATATTATGCTAGCGTTGTGGGACTCGATCGTCATCTGGCCAGAAAGATTGTTCTAAAAACCGGTGGCAGGCAGGAGCCTCAGCGGAGCTGTTGAGGCACAGAGGTTGTCTGTAATTTTTTTTCTTTCAAAATAGGAATTACTAAAATGCTTTATCCAGTGCAGTAAAATTGTTAGTTTTTATAATTTAATGGGGCCAATTCAATTTAAAACATAGTATCCTGCTCCTTTTCAGGAGTTATCATGGGCCAGTTGTTTTTCATTAGTTATTACACACTAAAGCTCTGTAAGAGAGTGGTAGATTAATGATATGGGGATTATACCATTTAAAGGAACGGTACATATATTTTTTATTTTACTATTTTCTTCATTATCATGGATTTAGAAGATATACAGAATGTTACTTGTGCCATGTGTCTGAATGCCAATGTGGAACCTCTTGTTCCTTTTTGTCCCTCATGCATTGAGAGGGCTTTGAGCTATAGAGAAAAAAATATTTCTGATAAAAGTTTTTCTAAGGCGGATGCTTCTCAGGAGTCCAACGATGAGATGCAGAGTATGCCGCAGCTTTCTCCGCAAGCGTCCCAGCCCTTAATGCCCGCTCAAGCAGTGCCCTGTAAACATCCACAAATTTCTGCTGCAGTTACATTGAAGGACATAGCTGAGGTTATGTCTTCTACACTTTCTGATGCGTTATCTGCCTTTCCTATACTTCAAGGCAAACGTAAAAGGAAGGACACCTATGGGGTCAATGAAGTTTATGATGCTATGATGACAATCTTGGATCTACCCTTCCAGGGCTCTGAGTTGGAGGGTTTGGAGGTTTTATCGGAAGGAGAAATTTCTGACTCAGGAAGTTCCTTACCTCTGACTGATTCTGAAGTGGTTTCCTTCAGGTTTAAACTAGAACACCTCCGCCTGTTGCTCAGGGAGGTTTTAGTGACTCTTGACAACTGTGATTCAATAGTGGTCGTTCCTGAGAAGTTGAGTAAGTTAGACAGATACTTAGAAGTGCCTTCTTACTCAAAGGTTTTTCCAGTTCCCAAGCGAACTTCAGAGATTATTTCCAAGGAGTGGGAGAGACTAGGTATTCCCTTCTCTCCTCCCATTTTCAAGAAGATGTTCCCTATAGCTGACGCTGTCAGGGAATCTTGGCATACGGTGCCTAAGGTGGAGGGAGCTATTTCCACCTTAGCTAAACGAACTATCCCTAAGATCCTATGGATAAGAAGTAGGAGGGTCTACTTAAAAAGATCTATGTCCACCAAGGTTTGTTATTGCAACTGGCTGCTTGCATTGTTACGGTCACTAGTGAGCTTATTGTTTTGATGCTCTTGCAGAGTCTCTTAAGACTGAGACTTCTTTGGAAGAGCTACAGGATCGGATTAAGTCTCTTAAATTAGCTAATTCGTTTATTACTGATGCTTCTTTGCAGATTACTAAATTGGCTGCTAAGAGTTCAGGTTTTTCTGTTCTAGCCCGAAGAGCCTTATGGTTGAAGCCTTGGTCTGCGGACGTGTCTTCGAAGTCTAAACTTCTGGCTATTCCTTACAAGGGGAAAGACCCTGTTTGGGCCTGGTTTGAAGGAAATTATCTCTGACATCACGGGAGGCAAGGGTCATCTCCTCCCTCAGGATAAAAGAACCAAACAGAAAGGTCGACAGAGTAATTTTCGTTCCTTTTGAAATTTCAAAGGAAACTTTTTCTCTTCTTCCTCTAAACAGGAAGGAAACTATTCACAATCGAAGACTACCTGGAGACCCAACCAATCGTTGAACAAGGGTAAACAATCCCAGAAACCTGCTGCTTCTTCCAAGTCAGCAGGAAGGGTTTGTCCCCGATCCGGGACCAGATCTGGTAGGGGGCAGACTTTCCTTCTTCATTCAGGCTTGGGTGCGAGATGTTCAGGATCCCTGGGCTATAGAAATAGTGTCTCAGGGATACAAACTGGAGTTCAAAAATTCTTTCCCCCGAGGAAGATTTCTTGTTTCAAGATTGTCTGCAGACCAGATAAAAAGAGAGGCGTTCTTACATTGTGTAAGAGACCTCTCTTCCATGGGGGTAATTTGTCCCGTTCCAATACGGGAACAGGGACAGGGTTTTTATTCAAATCTGTTTGTAGTTCCCAAAAAGGAGGAAACTTTCAGACCTATCTTAGACCTCAAGAGTCTAAACAAGTTTCTCAGAGTTCCATCGTTCAAGATGGAATCTATTCGTACCATTCTTCCATTGATACAGGAGGGTCAATTTATGACGACAGTGGATCTAAAGGATGCATATCTTCATGTTCCTATCCACAGAGATCATCACAAGTTTCTGCGGTTTGCCTTCCTGGACAAAAACTTTCAATTCGTGGCTCTACCTTTTGGTCTGGCCACGGCACCCAGAATTTTCACAAAGGTTCTGGGGTCTCTGCTGGCATTTCTCAGACCACGGGGCATTGTGGTGGCGCCTTATCTGGACGATATTCTAATCCAGGCGTCATCTTATCAACAAACAAGGTCCCATACCGATATTGTGCTATCCTTCCTGAGAATTCACGGGTGGAAGGTAAATCTGGAAAAGAGTTAGTTGATTCCGCAGACAAGGGTACCCTTCTTAGGAACTCTAATCGACTCTATATCCATGAAAATCTTTCTGACAGAGGTCAGAAGGTCAAAGATTCTGAATACATGTCGAGCCCTTCAGTCCACTCCTCGGCCGTCAGTGGCTCAGTGCATGGAGGTAATCGGGTTGATGGTAGCGGCAATGGACATCATTCCGTTTGCTCGGTTTCACCTCAGGCCTCTGCAATTAAGCATGCTCAGACAGTGGAATGGAGATTATACGGATTTGTCTCTTCGAATAACACTAGAAAAGGAGACAAGGGACTCTCTTCAATGGTGGTTGTCTCTGGATCATCTGTCCAAAGGGACATGCTTCCGCAGACCTTCATGGGTAATTGTGACAACGGATGCCAGCCTTTTAGGATGGGGAGCAGTCTGGAATTCTTTAAAGGCTCAAGGGATATGGACTCGGACAGAGTCTCTCCTTCCCATCAACATTCTGGAGCTAAGGGCAATCTTCAATGTGCTTCAAGCCTGGCCTCAGTTGGCTTCGGCTCAATTCATCAGGTTCCAGTCGGACAACATAACGATTAGTGGCTTACATCAATCATCAGGGAGGAACGAGGAGCTCCTTAGCGATGACCGAAGTAGCCAAGATTATCCAGTGGGTGGAGGCCCGTTATTGCCATCTGTCGGTGATCCACATTCCAGGGGTGGAGAACTGAGCAGCAGATTTTCTGAGCAGGCAGACTTTTCATCCGGGAGAGTGGGAACTTCATCCTGAAATATTTTACAGTCCGATTCCCAAATAGGGTCAGCCGAATTTGGATCTCATGGCTTCTCGT
Organism: Bombina bombina; assembly: GCF_027579735.1. NCBI lineage: Eukaryota > Metazoa > Chordata > Amphibia > Anura > Bombinatoridae > Bombina > Bombina bombina. Next base: position 25,265,733 of record NC_069506.1, on the reverse strand, counting down.
CAGAATGCCAAGCTCCCGAGATACGGGTCCAGGTCCAGGGATCCTCAGGCCGAGCTGATAGATGCATTAGCAGTCCCTTGGTCCTTCAATCTAGCATATCTATTCCCCCCGTTTGCTCTTCTTCCTCGGGTTATTGCTCGGATCAAACAGGAGAAGGCGTCAGTGATCCTCATCGCTCCTGTGTGGCCTTGCAGGATTTGGTATGCCGATCTGGTGGACATGTCATCTCTGCCACCTTGGACTCTTCCATTGAGGAAGGACCTTCTCATTCAGGGTCCCTTCCTTCACCTGAATCTAGTTTCTCTGAAGTTGACTACTTGGAGATTGAACACTTAATCCTATCCAAGCGAGGTTTCTCTGTTTCGGTTATAGATACCTTAATTCAGGCACGTAAGCCTGTGACTAGGAAGATTTACCATACGATATGGCGTAAATATCTTTCTTGGTGTGTGTAATAATGGCATGATCTGAATTCACATATGGTCTGGAAGGGGTATATATATATACATATATATATGGTATATGTATTCTACAAGAACTCAGCTGAATGGTAAAGAAGGGGTTAACTCCTCATTCAGATACTAGGTCACTATGGAATGTAGAAAGATCACATTACCAGACCCCCATCTGAGAAGGATGACCAGCTGGCTTAAGATCCTTTGTCTAAGGCTAATGCCATTCCCTACCCCCAAAGCACATGCAGGATGAAACCATATACTCTTAAAATTACAATGAGGGCTTGCTTATGAGTGACATCATCATTGTGGGAGGGATGAAAAACTTACAATAAAAGTAGCAGGAATACTGGAGTTCACTCTCTCTCTTTCACTCTTTTTCAATTGGAATGGTGACCACAGCTAACATCAGAAGTAAGTGATCCTTACAGACACATAATTTCAGCACACCATACTTTCACATAGATTGGGCAAATGTATTAGTGTAATATTGATGTATAGTTCACTGCTGAGTATTTATAAGTGATTTGCATATGTGTAATTTATATTTAATCTGCATATTGTAATAATGTTTAATTAGCCTCATTGTAATAAAAGTTTTGTTACTGCTGGAATAAGACTTTGTGAGTTTATGACCTTACAAGTAGTTTAAGCTAGTGATTGTGTGTTAATATTATATAGTGGGTATAATAATTCATAAGGGATTATTAAATGTAATATTAGCCTTTCACTAAAGTGTATAGCAAATAGATACTAAGATTTATAGAGTCTTAGGGACCATTTAAATGCAGTTATTTCATTGGCGAGCCAGCGAATTTTCTTACCAACTACACTTGTTTTAAGGGGGGACTAATCCAGGTTCTTTTTATAATACAAGTGTGATTTTTGGACGAAAATTGAACCTAGTTTTTGCTATACTGTTTTTGAGTTGAGCGTTTCAGCAGTAAAGTCTTTGGCCAAGACTACAGATCCAGAGAGGCATTACCTAAGGATCAGTTGAACCAGACGCAGAGAAAATCATATCGCGCAGGACGTGAATCTGATTTGCTGGCAGTCTGAAGACACTTTAAAGTGTGAGTATGGAATTAATTGTTAAATATGCAGAATGTAGCACATTTGAGCCTGTTGTTGATGAAAATACTGACATAGTTAAAAGACTGAAAGATGTGTGGTTGCAATGTGAGAATGAGAATAAGCTTATTGATAAAAAAAGGTTTTGTTTAACAAAAGAAAAATCCAAATTACAGAATTGCATGAAACTGTTGTTAGCTATCAAAGACCAAATGAATAGAGCAATCTTTGAACATTCTCCCCCAATAGCCATGTTAACAGAGATCAATTGTAACACATTAGATGAGAATTGCCCCACATGTGGGGTAAATGCAGAATATATTAATACTTTAGAAGAAAATTATGACGCAAGAGGCCAACTTATTGCTTCATTGAGACAGGGACTTGCAAACTTAACCCCTGTTGCAGTATTAAATGAGGACAATGCATGTGTGTCGCAGGAAGATGGGGCACATGTTGATGGGGGAAGGGTGCAAAGCCCACATGTTGATGGGGGGAGGGTGCCTATTCCACACAGTGAGGAAAGATTGAATCACACACAAAATACAGAGAGCACACACATTCCAATACTAACCCCACAGATAACTAGGCCAAGAACATTAAACACAGAACATCAAACAGATACTTTATCACTAACACCCAGTGTAAGATCCAGGGGAAGAAATTTAACTCAATCGCAAAATTTACTTTTTTCTACCACCTCTGCTGAAACATCATCCCTGGTATCAACTACCCTTATAAAACAAGATAGAGATAAAGTAATGAGACAACTGGTAAAGTTAAAACCTCTCTTTCCAGTGTATGATGTTAAAGCAGATGTTTTCACTAACATGTCAAATTTTGAGTCTGCAGTAAAACAATACATGTTGTCACATAAGGAAGCATGCTTTTTGTTAAAAATGTGGCTTCCAGGCAGCATTGCAGCTAGATTACAATCACCAGTTGCAGGCCCAGTTAATTTGAACACAGATTGGTTTAAGGAGGATAAATGGGGTTCAGATGGGGACAGATTAAAAGCTGTTTGTAAACTAGTGACAGGGAGTAGAGATTTGGACAGTCACTCTCTTGCAGAAATGCAAGTAGCATTAAATGATGACCCATGGGTATTTGCAGCTAAATTTGAACAATTATATAGACTGACACACAGAATTTCACCAGAACAAACACCTCATGATATGTTGCAGTATTTAATTAAAAAATTCACATATTTGGAACCTAGCATACAAATGATGGCTGAGGAAAAGAATACACTAGAGGGTGTGTTATCTATTATAGGTAAGGCTAGGCAGAACATTTTAAAGAAAAAGAACACAGGGCAACACAGAATTGCTGTGGTAACCACTAATGAAGGGAAACAAAAATATTCAGAGGGTCCCTTCAAAGGTACTTGCCATTACTGCAATAAATATGGGCACAGACGAGTAGATTGCAGATTCTTAAAGAGAATTCAGAAGGAAACTGAGGGAGGGCAGGAAAGATTACATCCCTCTGCACCTCCAAAAGAAAGCTATGCACATAATTGGGTAGGGAAAAATAACAAGATTAAGCCCCCAGATAAAACAGGACAGGAATACACCGCAAAGCTTAGGCCTGGTACTAATCTGTATGGCCCAGCGCATGAGGCTTTGAGAGTGATGACTGTGGGGGGAGGGGAAGTGGGATATCATGAAAAGAATTATGAAAATAATTCTCCTCTGATATCCTGCTCTGACTGACTACCTCAGGCCCTGGATGACATGGTCCCTATATGTAACACCTTTAGGGATCATTCTGGACGTCCCTGTGTCTATGGTGTGATTGAGGGCCATCGCACAAAACTCCTCATAGACACAGGAGCTTCAGTAACTTTGACAGACTTACCATTAAGTCCCCCACAAGGGACAAGACAGACATTTCTTGTGGGACTTGGGGGATCCCAGTCCCAAGCATCCCTTATCCCAAATGTGACTATGACACTAGGTAATCAGTGGACTAAGGAAATTCCCATTTGGCAGAGCAAAAACACAGAGGGTACAATACTTGGTGCTGATATAATGAGATCAGAAGGGATGATAGTGGACCTATGTAACAATGTTTTGTGGAGGGATACTAGAGGGAGAAAACCTGTAATATTAGATGACTCTTACATCAGTCCCATAGCATCCATTGCATCAATTCCTTCAGAAAGGGTGTGGCCGGATACTGAAAGTCACCCTGATTTGAAGAGATTGGTCATGGATTTCCCTGACATATGGGCTCAACATAAGAATGATTGTGGCATATTAAAAGGCATTGAAATCAATATTGTAGGCCCTGACCCCCCTCCACAAAGACAGTATCGTTTTCCAGCAGAAGCTATTGAACCTGTGAGGCAAATTATTAGTCAGCTTGAAAGCCAAGGGATAATTAGGAAATGTTCCTCCTCTAATAATTCTCCTTTGTGGCCAGTAAGGAAAGCAAATAATACTTGGAGGTTAACTGCTGATTTTCGTATGGTGAATAAAGTTACCCCACCTGTTACAAATCTAGTTGATTCTACTCCTGAAGTGGTATCCAAACTGAGTGCCACATGTAGGTGGTATTCTGTTCTGGATATAAGTAATGGTTTTTGGAGTGTCAGACTAGCCCCAGAGTGCCAATATAAGTTTGCTTTCTGCTTTGATAACATGCAATTTTGTTTCAATTCGCTTCCTCAGGGCTTCCACAGCTCGCCTACATACTTTCACCAAGCATTAGCAGAGGTATTAAAAACATTCTCAGTCCCAGAAAGTATCATACAGTATGTAGATGATATTTTGTTACAAACAGAGACAGTAGAGGAACATTTGGAGCGGCTGAATGAACTGTTTGGCTTGATTGCTGAATCTGGCCTCAAGTTAAACACTTCGAAAGTACAATTAATGAGACAAAAGGTGACATTTTTGGGAGTATCAATACAAAGGGGTACAAGATGCCCTACTAGAGAACGAGTTACAGCCATACTTCAGGTGCCCAGACCTTTGCATAGGCAGTCCTTAAGACAATTCTTAGGCTTGGTAAATTTTTCTCGTGATTTCATTGAAGGGTTTGCTGAAAAAGCAAAACCTCTCTATGATCTTTTGAAAGGGGAGGATGTTGGGAAAATTCCTTGGAATACAGAACATGAGGAAGCATTTAAAGTGTTAAAGGAAGGTTTAGCATCAGCCCCTGCCCTTGCCACAGTGGAGAGGGAGGCCCCTTTTGCTTTACAAACATACACATCTGACACTTCAATTTCCACAGTCCTACTGCAGGAGAAGGCTGAAAAATGGAGGCCTGTTGGCTATTTTTCCAGGCTTCTTACTCCAGTAGAGAAAGGTTATGACGCATGTATCAAGGCTTTGTTAGGGGTGCATTGGTCAGTTCAGGCTACTGAGCATATAGTGGGATTTGGGAAGCTCATCCTCCAAACACCACATACCCCTATAAAGCTGTTATTGGAGAAATCATTAAGTGGGGTTTCAACACAAAGAGTGACTAGGTGGTTAATAGATTTGCAACATCGTGACATCACTGTACAACACAATGCAAAATACACATTACCCCAACTAATGCACACTCAGGGTGAACCCCATGACTGCACAGAGACATTCACACACAGGGAATCGCCTCATAAATTGTTCAGGGACAAAACTTCTCCCCAGGATTTACAAATTTATGTAGATGGCTCAAGATTTTGGCAGGATGGTCAATTTAATACTGGTTTTGCTATTTGGGTCCCCTCGCAACAATTAGCTCTTAAATTTATGTTACCAAGATCATTCTCAGCACAGAGAGCAGAATTAGAAGCCATTTCTATGGCTTGCCACAGGTTTGACACACAAGACATTTGTATATACAGTGACAGTGCCTATGTGACCAGATCACTGACAGAGTACTTACCAATTTGGAATCTAAGAGGAATGGTAGACTCAGCAGGCAAACCATTGTCACATGTTCAAGCCCTTAAGAAATTGGTAGATTGGGGAACACAGCACCCATTGCAGTCAGCTATTGTTAAAGTTAAGGCACACACACATTTCACAGATGCACATTCACAAGGGAATGCACATGTGGACATGTTAGCCAAACAGGCAGCTGTAGATGGGGAACCATGGCAATCAGATGAGAATGACAGTGAGACACAGGAAGCATGGAGAGAGCATGTTACATCTAAAGATACAATGGTACACATAGCAAAGATTACAATGGTAGATTCAGAGGTACCTGATTTGAAAACAGAACAAGCTAAAGATCCTAACCTTTTCCCTCTGTTACAGGAACAGCAAACACTCCCAAATGGTTATTCAATTTGTAATGGGTTAATATGTTACTCTAATCCCATTGATCCACAGGCTAAATTGGTTTTTGTGGTCCCGAGTCATTTGCAGGGACCTATAACACAGCAAACACATTCTTTTCTTGGGCATATTGGGCAAAGTGCATTAGAGTACCATTTAAGGCAAAAATTTCATTGGCCAGATTTAGCAGAAACCTGTTTAAAATGTGTACAAGAATGTTTAATTTGTGCTCAAATTAATCCACGCCCTAAAGGTCAGAGACCCATTCTCCAGAGAATACCAGTAGCAGATGGCCCCTGGAAAGCTATCCAAATTGATTTTATAGGCCCACTTCCACTATCAAAGGGGGGTCTCAGGTATGCCCTAGTAATTGTAGATATTTTTTCAAAATGGGTTGAGGCTATTCCACTTCGTTGTGATACTGCACAGGCTACTGCCAGAGCACTGTGGGAACATGTTTTCTCAAGATGGGGGTTTCCAACACTCATTGAATCAGACAGGGGTACACATTTTACAGGTCAGGTAATGCAAAATCTCTGTGCCCTACTGGGAATACAGACAAGATTTCATGTACCATATCATCCACAATCCTCTGGTATAGTTGAGCGCATGAATCGCACATTAAAAACAAAATTGTCAAAAATGCTTTCCCAGTATGGTAAATCATGGGTCACACATCTTCCAGCAGTTCTAATGGCTATTAGAGCTACACCATCAAATGCTACCAAGTGTTCTCCCTATGAGCTCATGACAGGGAGAAAGATGGCATTAGGCCACCCAGGTGAACCACAATTGTCTACTCCCTTGAGAGAATCTGTGTCTAGAGATCAATATCTCTCCCAAATTCAGGAGCAGTTGAGCTCACTGCTAATTTTTGCTGCCTCTAATATGGCCCCAACAGATTGTAAATTTTCATCTACACCTCAAACACCTCTGTTTGAGAAGGGGGGATTGATCATGATTAAAAATTTTCGCAAAAATTCTCCCTGGGATGCAAATTGGGAAGGACCTTATAGAATTTTGGACAAATTGGGTAATACTGTAATTAAAATAGAAAGATCAACCCCTGGGAAAACCAGAAGGCAGCCTGGTTACAAATGGGTCCATGTTGACCAATGTAAATTGTATAGAGGGACAGCTGTCCCAGATGTAGATATTTCTGCTAAGAACTGATATTCTCTTAATCTTTTTTTGACAGATTTCATTATGTGGAGCCTGAGAGGAATGATCGCCACAAACCTATTTGTATTTGTGTGGGTGTTATTGCAAAAACTTCCAATCTGTGACTGTAATGAACTTTCAATCACAAACCTCACAAGGAGTCGTAGATGGAGCTCAAGCAGCATCATCAGAGGATGGACAGGCTTATGGAGCTCTCAAGACCTTCACAAAGATTGTTTGGGAAAATTGACTTTTAATGTGGGTGGGAAAATTGAAATATTTGCAGAAAAACATCAAGACAATTTAATTGGTTTTTGGAGGGTCAATCAGGGTAATAAAGTTGAATGGGAATGTAAGTGGGTGGCTTGGGGAAAATGGACTGTAGGTCTGGTGGGAGAAGGTGTTTCTGTGTCTACAACATTTACAAATCCTATTCACACTATAAATGGCGATAACTATAATATAACCAAGGTTATATTTGAACAACAAATTGGAGAAGGGATTAATTGGAGGGTTACAGCTGCCAACTTTGGTGGAGGGATTGAAGTATACTTAAAAATAGACCAAATAAAGGAAACAACCACATTTACGCCTTTGATCTATTCTACTTTAATCACTACACCAAAGATGAAACATTATGACAATACTCCAATGTGTAAGGGGAAAAGTGTTGTTTCTAGTGGTCCATTTCAAACAAGTACAATCAAGCCAACTCCAGTATTGAGGGATGCCACATTCCAATTTATCACGTGGAAGATTAAAATAATAGATTGGCTAGTTTCCACACATTACCAAAATTGTTCCAGAATTACTGCCACTATGGAAAAAGCATTAGTTAAGTGGGCAGAAGGTACTAGGAGAAGGACTAGGAGGGATATCATGGATACAGTTTTGGGAGGTGTGGGAACAGGGCTAGGTGTGGTAAATTCCATTGACATATCCAGCTTAACAGCAACCTTACAGTCTCAGGGGATGTTAAATGCAAAAGGGATTCATACGCAACAAATGATAAACACCCTGGTAGAGACACTGACACAGACAGTCATTCAGGTTCAGGGTCCTGCCATTCAACATACAGAGGAAATACTGATAGGAGTAATTAGTAGGTTAAGGGAAGTATCCTGGGATTTTGTGTGTATTTCCATGCAAACAGAATTATCAACTGACTTTAAATTAATAGCACAGGCTATGGAAAATAACCATACACCTTTGGGAGGGTGGGAGCAGTCTGTTGTTAACAGTTTTGCATCAAAACACAGAGAATTATGGTTAAACAGTTGGTTGGGATGCAGGGAAAATATATGCAGGGCTACTTCACTTGTGCCCACTAGTGGTACCTATCAGAATGTTTATCATTTGTTTTCACTAGGAACACCTGTCACAGAATCTCATGTTTTGCATCATGAGTTAGAGTTCCCAAATTTTATATGGAATGGTTCCCATATGGAACAGGTAGATATGTCTGGCTGCATAAGGTTTCCTTCTAAAATTTTATGTCTACCCAACCAGGCAAGAATAATTTTTGATTCCTGCTGGCATAATCACTCATATTGCAATGGTTTTGTGGAGAAAGTTAATCCCCAAGATATGATTTTTCCCTTAGGACAAGGAAAGGTGTGTTTTGTTGCATTGAAGCCTAAAGATGAAGTGCATGTATGGTTTGACAGGTGTAATTCAAGGGAACAAATCACACCAGAGATTTATTGTATTACTGGGTACCCTGTGAGGATAAGTTCACTACAGTTTAACTTCACTGTCCCACAGTTACTCACATATAACGCTACCTTGGGGGCTCCACTCATAACCCCAATATTAGTAGATGATGCACCTTGGCAAAAATGGGTAACCTTATTGCAAAAAGACTCTGTGTTACTAGAACATCTTAAAAATTTTGGGGAACGTGTTCATGTAAATTTCTACCATCAGGAACAAGAACTACAAAGGATTGAACATACTTTTACGGAGATGTCAAGTGCAACCTGGTGGCAGAAATTAGCAAATTCCTTTTCGAAACAGTCATCATGGGGTTCTGCATTGGGAAATCTGTTTATACATCCATTTATAATCATATTATTTATTTCTATATTATGTATAATTATTCAAATTTGTATGTGTTGTTATTTAAAATCATTAATTGCACGTGTATATCACTTATATTATGGTATGCGAATGGAAGCGTCTTTAGTACACTAATATAGCCATCACACATAGGTGGGGTTAGGAATCTTCCATCAGATTCACTCATATAAAACAACCATTGGAATGGAAGGGTATGGTAACCTCCATTGCCAAAAGGGGGGAATGTAATAATGGCATGATCTGAATTCACATATGGTCTGGAAGGGGTATATATATATACATATATATATGGTATATGTATTCTACAAGAACTCAGCTGAATGGTAAAGAAGGGGTTAACTCCTCATTCAGATACTAGGTCACTATGGAATGTAGAAAGATCACATTACCAGACCCCCATCTGAGAAGGATGACCAGCTGGCTTAAGATCCTTTGTCTAAGGCTAATGCCATTCCCTACCCCCAAAGCACATGCAGGATGAAACCATATACTCTTAAAATTACAATGAGGGCTTGCTTATGAGTGACATCATCATTGTGGGAGGGATGAAAAACTTACAATAAAAGTAGCAGGAATACTGGAGTTCACTCTCTCTCTTTCACTCTTTTTCAATTGGAATGGTGACCACAGCTAACATCAGAAGTAAGTGATCCTTACAGACACATAATTTCAGCACACCATACTTTCACATAGATTGGGCAAATGTATTAGTGTAATATTGATGTATAGTTCACTGCTGAGTATTTATAAGTGATTTGCATATGTGTAATTTATATTTAATCTGCATATTGTAATAATGTTTAATTAGCCTCATTGTAATAAAAGTTTTGTTACTGCTGGAATAAGACTTTGTGAGTTTATGACCTTACAAGTAGTTTAAGCTAGTGATTGTGTGTTAATATTATATAGTGGGTATAATAATTCATAAGGGATTATTAAATGTAATATTAGCCTTTCACTAAAGTGTATAGCAAATAGATACTAAGATTTATAGAGTCTTAGGGACCATTTAAATGCAGTTATTTCAGTGTGAATCTAAGGGCTACTCATGGAGTAGAGTTAGGATTCCTAGGATTTTGTCTTTTCTCCAAGAAGGATTGGAGAAGGGATTATCAGCGAGTTCCCTAAAGGGTCAGATCTCTGTTTTATCTATTTTGTTACATAAGCGTCTGGCAGATGTCCCAGATGTTCAATCTTTTTGTCAGGCTTTGACTAGAATCAAGCCTGTGTTTAAACCGATTGCTCCTCAATGGAGCTTGAAGTAGTTCTTAAAGTTCTTCAAGGGGTTCCGTTTCAACCTATGCATTCCATAGATATTAAGTTGTTATCCTGGAAGGTTTTATTCCTTGTTGTTAGAAAAGAAGGAACGCTGGAGTCGCAAATAGTGTCAAACAAAGTGATAGCTTTTATTCATCCATAAAAACAGGATAACAAAGTGTACTGCTCTTCAGATAATTACAAGCTTAAGCGTTTCGGCTGTATGCCGTAGTCATAGCTCGCTAGTAACCCTTAATACTGATGAGCTTTAAAAAGGGTGTAAAAACATTTCATTGGCTGAGCGGCAGTTACCATTTTGAACTCCTTACTTACTTTTTAACACTATATAGTATGTAAGTGTAAATGTAGAGTGTCCTGTTTATTGTTTTTAAATTAATTAGTCATTGCATATATTTGTGGCTGTACAATTGGATTATAATCATAACGTGTAACTAGTCTATGTGTAAATAACAAAATATAAAAATATAAAAGTAACCTCGTAAATTTAATTACTGATTAATTTACTTTGATTCTAAATATGCAATTTGTAAAGATTTGCAAAAAGATTATAATTCGCAAAAAGATTATAATTTGCAAAAAGGTTATAATAGACTGTTACTCAGAAATTTAGCCCCATTGATCTGATTAAATAGCTTATAGTACCTAAATGGGAATACCTAGACATTCTTGCTTTTAATGTGTTATTCACATAGTAAAGATTCTTACTTTGATTGAGGCCCTCAGATCCTGATTTATAAACAGGTTGGCTTATAATGGCCCTTCTTCATTACAAACCCTAAATTTCCCCATAACACCATTATTAGGGAATAATGTGGCTCAACACTGCCAAGTACATAAATTAGTGTATCAAATATAGGGTATAGGGTTGCTTTGGGTATTCCAAACATGAGCTCATGTAAAATCAGAAAAGTGTTATTGACTGGGAGTATGCTATACTACATCCAGTGATTGATTAAATCATAAAATGAATTTAATCCTGTGGGGTACCTTGTCCTCAATTTAAAAATCCAGAACACCTCTTTTTTGGCAAGAGCGGATTCTCTGTCCCCTCCTCTTCATCCTACTTCCACTGTTTCAATTATGGTCCATTTAAAATGGGCACTATCTTTGTTGTGGACCAACTTAAAATGTTGGACGAGTGGAGTGGTCAGAGTTCCCGCCTTGATATCCAGGAGGTGTTCTCTGATCCGTACTCGTGTCTCTCTTGTTGTCATGCCAACATACTGTAATCTGCATAATTCACAACTAGCTAGATAAACTGAAAAGTTACTCCTGCAGTTCATGCACCTTTTATGGTTAAAAGATTAATTTGTAACAATGCATCTAAAGCCTTCTCCTATCGATAGATGTTCACATGCTTTACAGGTGATGTTACTACACCTATAGACTCCTTTAAATCTAAGCCAGGAACTGGGTTGTTCCCTTCTGCTATTTTTCAATTGGGTGGGGGCCAATAGGTTCCCCATGGTGACTCCCTTTCTGAACGAATGTTTGCATCCTTGCTTTACTACTTCAGCCAACGCATTGTCAGCTGCTAGTATTTTGAAATGCTTGTTTACTATTTGGCATATTTTGTTATATTGGATGCTATAGTCTGTTACAAAGAACACACTACCACTTTTTGTGGGCTTACTTTCGGCTTTTTCCAATAATTTTCTCCTATTAATGGAAGTGACCTCTTCTCTTGCTTTCTGTATTTCAAATGTCCTGTACCCTCTCACCTTCAAACGTTCTGACAATTGATCAGCATGTTTGTTAAATTGTTCTGAGTTACTGCAATTGCGCTTCAATCTAGTGAATTGGCCCTTCGCGACACTTGCTTTGGATGACTGCTCCTGGCGTGGAGTAGTGTATTCCCAGTTATAGGCTTTCTATAGACCTCGGTTTCGACACCGACTTTGGGGACCCCCTTTAAAGTGAGATCCAAGAAATTTATCTGACTCTTATTTAGTTCAAAAGTGAACTCCAACCCAAAGTCGTTGTCGTTTAACCAATTCACAAAGGTCTCAGCACTTTCCACTGTTCCCCTCCACACCAGGAGCAAGTCATCTATGTAACGCCGATAGAATTGTATGTTCTCCCTGAAGGGGTTCCCATCCCCATAGATGCGGGACAGTTCCCACCAACCCATATATAGGTTGGCGAAGGAGGGCGCAAATTTGTTCCATAGATATTAAGTTGTTATCCTGGAAGGTTTTATTTCTTGTTGCCATTTCTTATGCTCATAGAGTGTCTGAGCTTTCGGAATTACAATATAATTCACCTTACCTTATTTTTTATTCGGATATGGTGGTGTTACGTACTAAACTCGTTTTTCTTCCTAAGGTTGTTTTAGACAAGAACATTAATCAGGAGATTGTTGTTCCTCCTTTGTGTCCTAACCCTTCTTCTCAGAAGGAACGTCTTCTGCACAATTTGGATGTAGTCCGTGCTTTAAAATTTTATTTACAAGCAACTAAAGATTTTCGTCAATCATCTTCTTTGTTTATCATTTTTTCTGGAAAACGTAAGGGTCAGAAAGTTACGGCTACCTCTCTTTCTTTTTGGCTGAAGAGTATCATCCGCTTGGCATACGAGACTGCTGGACAGCAGCCTCCTGAAAGAATTACGGCTCATTCCACTAGGGCTGTTGCTTCCTCATGGGCATTCAAAAATTATGCTTCAGTTGAGCAGATTTGCAAGGCTGCAACTTGGTCTTCTCTTCACACTTTTTCTAAATTTTACAAATTTGATACCTTTGCTTCGACGGAGGCTGTTTTTGGGAGAAAGGTTCTCCAGGCAGTGGTGCCTTCCGTTTAGGTTCCCTGTCTTGTGCCTCCCTTATCATCTGTGTACTCTAGCTTTTGTATTGTATCCCACAAGTAGGGATGAAATCCGTGGACTCATCGTGTCTTTAAAAAGAAAAGAAAATTTATGCTTACCTGATAAATTTGTTTCTTTTTAGACACCATGAGTCCACGGCCCGCCCTGTTATATGAGACAGGTTATTATTTTTTGTAAACTTCAGACACCTCTGCACCTTGGCTTTTCCTTTCTCTTCCTAACTTCAGTCGAATAACTGGAGTGGGAGGGAAGGGAGGAGCTATATACCAGCTCTGCTGTGTTGCTCTTTACTTCCTCCTGCTGACCAGGAGGCTTAATCCCACAAGTAAGGATGCAATCCGTGGACTCATCGTGTCTAAAAAGAAACAAATTTATAAGGTAAGCATAAATTTTCTTTTTGTTGTCAACCCTAAGAAGTCTAGTAAACTTAATAAATACTATGATGTTCCTTCCTCTCTGCAAGTTTTTCCTGTCCCAAACCGTGTGACGGAGTATATTTCACAGGAATGGGAGAAGCCAGGGATTCCTTTCTCCCTGTCTCCTGTATTTAAAAATATGTTTCCTGTTGCTGACTCCATTAAAGATTCTTGGCGCACGGTGCCAAAAGTAAATGGGGCTATTTCTACTCTGGCTAACAGAACTATGAATCCCTATAGAGGATAACTGCTCCTTTAAGGATCCCACGGACAAAAAGCTGGAAGATTATTTGAAGATGTATGTTCATCAAGGTCTTCAATGGCAACCTGCAGTTTGCGGCATCTTATTGGTGCGACGCCTTGTCTGAATCAATTTTAGTGGAGACTCGGTTGTAGCAGATACAGGATAGGATTAAGGCTCTCAAACAAGCCAATCTCTTTATTTCTGATGCTAACATGCACGTTATTATATTGGGAGCCAAGATGTCTGGCTTCACTGTCCTAGCCCGCAGGGAACAGACTCAAAAGACGTCAAAGTAATTTTCATTCCTTTCGTAACTTCAAAGGTCAAAAGTCTTCATCTCTCTCTTCCAAGCAGGAGCAGTCCAAGCCTTCTTGGAAGCCCAATCAGTCTTGGTATAAGGGGAAGCAATCAAAGAAACCCTCATCTGAGTCTGTCAGCATAAAGGGTCGGCTCCCGGTCGGGGTTCGGATCAAGTGGGGGACACTCCCCTGTTTTGTCAAGCGTGAAGACGAGATGTCCCAGATCATTGGGCTGTTCACATAGTATCTCAGGGTTACAAAGTAGAATTCAAAACTTTCCCTCCCAAGGGCAGATTCAACCTCTCAAGATTATCTGCAGACCAGGTAAAAAGAGAGGCATTCTTGAACTGCGTTCAGGACCTTTCCTCCCTGGGAGTGATTGTTCCAGTACCAGAAAGGGAACAGGGTCTAGGATTCTATTCAAATCTGTTTGTGGTTCCCAAAAAAGAGGGAATTTTTAGACCCATTTTAGACCTAAAGTGCCTCTACAAGTTTCTCAGGGTACTGTCCTTTAAAATGGAAACCGTTCATTCCATTCTTCCTTTGGTCCAAGAGCGTCAGTTCATTATGACTATAGACCTGAAGGACGTGTATCTTCATGTTCCCATTCACAGGGATTATCAAAAATTCCTGAGATTCGCCTTTCTAGACAAACACTTTCAGTTTGTGGCTCTTCCGTTTGGCCTTGCCACAGCTCCCAGAATTTTCTCAAAGGTTCTGGGGGCTCTCTTGGCAGTGATTAGGTCTCGGGGAATTGCAGTAGCGCCATACCTGAACAACATATTGGTTCAGACGCCATCTTTTCAACAAGCAAACTCTCATACAGAGATCTTGTTGTCTTTTCTATGTTCCCACGGTTGGAAAGTGAATCTGGAAAAGAGTTCCCTTGTTCCAGCTACAAGGGTGGTTTTCTTAGGGACCATAATAGATTGGGAAGTAATGAAGAAGACGGCACTCCAGATGAATAAAACTTTTCAATACTTTATTGTAGATGTATATGCATCATATCCTAAACAGTTCTGTGCATGTATACGCATACTTTTTTATGAATAGTGTAGATATGTCTGTTTTATTTATACTCTGACATGTTTTTTTTATGTTTGCTTCTTTTGAGCATACAAGTCTTTGCTGTTGAGGTGATCGTTTCCAAGGTTACGGATTTAGTAGCCATTGATTGTTTCACCTCAAATAGCAAGGACGCCCGGCATGGAGCTATCCTATGACTAAGTGCTAGAGGGCATGAAACGCGTCAGGAGCCTCTCCTCTATCCATGCCAATGTACTTTCTCTGAGTGTTCAATTTTAAGGATCTCCAATAAAGTATTGAAAAGTTTTATTTATCTGGAATGCCGTCTTCATTACTTCCTGATGTTCAGGGCTTGCTCGGCCTCACCCTATTGGATGTGCACCGGACTGGTCTGTGACGGCGCATGTTTACGCCACGTTGTATCCTCTTTGGAAGGTGTTTTGACTGGTCACTGTTTGCCTACGTCTGCTGTTTGTCCTGTGGCTGGGAGCAGTGTCTCATCCCATTTACCTGTACCATAATAGATTCCCTGCAAAGAGAGAACTAATATATAGGCTGCGCTTCTCTAACTTAAACCCAGAATCTAATACATGAAAATAATCAGTAACAAAAGAGATTCAGAATAGTTTCTAACATTTAAACTGAAAATTGCTAGTAAACCATCAAGTTAAAAATAGTGCTTTTGTTGAGTCTGCACCTGGGTATGATAACGGTATCTGTATTATACCATATGCAACCATATGTAAAAATTACTCACATCTGCATGTCATAAAACATATCTTATCTAAAAATACATTATACACTTGATGGAAAAAATGTATAAATTATATACTGTAAAATATCATGAACAATTCTATACCAAGGATGTTGCAGATATAATAAAGATTCAAAGTAAATAGGAAATATATACAAAGTATGCAAACTATACTTCCCAGATTCAAGTATACGTGTGGACTGTGGGTAGGATGCCGCTCTGTTCAAGGATGCAGAAATCTGTGCTCCTGCTCCCAAAATCGACACTAGTATAAAAACAGAAAAGACAGAGCGCAACCACCAATGAAAATAAACGCAGTTTATTCCAAATAACAGCTGAAGACGAAACACATATGGGTGTGCATAAACAGCACGTACATAAAACAAGTAAATTGCAGGCACAAAAAAGTAACCGATAGTGTGAGTCCTCCGTAGGAGTTCTGGAGCAGCAGATCTTTCCCCAGCTCCTCTGTACATCCACAATCCAGTTAAGCTGTTGCCGGGAAAAGCTTGGACGCCACCGGAAATGATTATGATAGACACAGCGTCACGGGCTCACAATCTGAAGCCGCTGTGCGCTGTTCCACTCTGGTTCAAACCTGTAGTACACTCTACGCATTTCGTCAGGTTGCGACCCGACTTTATCAAGAGATGATTCCATCATAATAGATGTGTCTTTTTAAAGGGTGGCGGGTTTGACACGCCTCCGGTGTAGAAAGTTCCGATTGGCTAATGGTAAAGCCAAAAAATGAAAAAACATCTGTGAAGTCCATCATAGAACCCTAATAAAAATAATAATAATAAAGGTGCTAAACAGAAAAATGTAACACATAAACATAATCTATATCCTAATAATAAATAATAAACGAGCCCTATGAAAATAAAAAAAACATTTTATTCACATGAGATAATATGCTTAAAGAGGTAATCGGCTTTAACATTTCAAAAGCTTAAAATTTGCTGCTTAAATATGTTAGGTCCTATATCCCTAAACAATTTCATATAATATAAAAATATAATAAAATCCATCAAAAAATCAAAAATATAATTAAAAAATAGATAAAAAATGGTTATAAAAACTCTTAAATGTTTCTTGGAGTACATAAAATGTGTAGTCTGTAATTAATAAATGTCACGCCATAAAATGTAAGGGAGCTCGCTATGGAATGTAAAACACAGGGAATCGGATGAGACATGCCATATAGACACATACATAGAAGAGCCAGGCTTGGAAACCCCTCTACTGACACATAGCTAGACCTAACAAAGAAAAACACAACCTATCTAGCCTAAACTAAAATTAAAAAATAACCTTAAAAAGGCCAGTGTGACCCTAAACATGAACCTACACTAACATGAGGTAACCAGTGACTATAGAATGGAACGAAGTTAAGGGCTTACATAAAAGCCTGAAGATCCAAATCAATATTGAGACCTTTTGGATTCTCAGTATTGAGAGTTCCAAGCTTGTGAATCCAGAAGGTTTCTCATTGTCTCAGACTCCTCAATCTGTTTTTGGAACAATCAGGAGGGACCCAATCTAATACCATGATTTTTAAACCACTATTTTTAGCTTCATGGAAATATTTGAAATGACACGGAACACTATGGTTCTCTATTCCATTTTTAATATTGCCTAGATGTTCATTGAACCTGTTCCTGACCAGTCTTTTGGTACGACCTATGTAGTAACAATTGTAATCACATCTCCGAAGATACACTATATAATTGGATTTGCAGGAAAATTTCTCTTTAATTTTATACGATTTGGTTTTATCTATATTGTCAAAAGTGTCTCCTCTGATGATGTTTTTGCACGTTACAATTTTTTGACCCACAGGGCCAAGTTCCAATCTTTCTGCTTAGCCAATGGGTATTCAAGCATTTTGTTGGGGGTTTAACCGAAACAAAATTTAGATGGTGCCAGAGTAATTTTCAGATCTTTATTTTTCTTGAAGGTAATTGTTGGATGATCAGGTAAGCTGGCCCCTAGGATTGGATCCAATGTCAGGATCCTCCAATGTTTTTTTTAAATATTACTAATATCTTTACTGCCTTGGCTATAGGTAGTGATAAATCTAATCTCCTCTTTTCCAGAAGGTACCCCCTTATTCCTTTTATTGGGCTCTAGCATAGTGCTCCTATCCATGTTCGATATTCTTTCCTTAACAGAAGTCAAGAGGGAGTTGTCATAGCCCTTTTCAGCAAACCTAGAATCTAAGGACCTTGATTGAATCAGGTAATCCTCATGATGTGTGCAATTTCTGCGTACCCTCTGGTACTGTCCGAGGGGAATATTCCTTTTCCACCTCAGGAGGTGTCCGCTATTGGCACTAAGGAATCCGTTCTTGTCAGTCAGTTTCCGAAAAGGTCCTTAGATTCTAGGTTTGCTGAAACTCCCTCTTGACTTCTGTTAAAGAAAGAATATCGAACATGGATAGGAGCACTATGCTAGAGCCCAATAAAAGGAATAAGGTGGTAACTTCTGGAAAAGAGGAGATTAGATTTATCACTACCTATAGCCAAGGCAGTAAAGATATTAGTAATATTTTTAAAAAAAACATTGGAGGATCCTGACATTGGATCCAATCCTAGGGGCCAGCTTACCTGATCATCCAACAATTACCTTCAAGAAAAATAAAGATCTGAAAAATACCCTGGCACCATCTAAATTTGTTTCGGTTAAACCCCCAACAAAAAGCTTGAATATCCATTGGCTAAGCAGAAAGAATGGAACTTGGCCCTGTGGGTCAAAAAATTGTAACATGTGCAAAAACATCATCAGAGGAGACACTTTTGACAATATAGATAAAACCAAATCGTATAAAATTAAAGAGAAATTTTCCTGCAAATCCAATTATGTAGTGTATCTTCTGAGATGTGATTGCAATTGTTACTACATAGGTCGTACAAAAAGACTGGTCAGGAACAGGTTCAATGAACATCTAGGCAATATTAAAAATGGAATAGAGAACCATAGTGTTCCGTGTCATTTCAAATATTTCCATGAAGCTAACAATAGTGGTTTAAAAATCATGGTATTAGATTGGATCCCTCCTGATTGTTCCAAAAACAGATTGAGGAGTCTGAGACAACGAGAAACCTTCTGGATTCACAAGCTTGGAACTCTCAATACTGAGAATCCAAAAGGTCTCAATATTGATTTGGATCTTCAGGCTTTTATGTAAGCCCTTAACTTTGTTCCATTCTATAGTCACTGGTTACCTCATGTTAGTGTAGGTTCATGTTTAGGGTCACACTGGTCTTTTTAATTTTAGTTCAGGCTAGATTGTTCCATTCTATAGTCACAGGTTACCTCATGTTAGTGTAGGTTCATGTTTAGGTCACACTGGCCTTTTTAAGGTTATTTTTTAATTTTAGTTTAGGCTAGATAGGTTGTGTTTTTCTTTGTGTCAGTAGAGGGGTTTCCAAGCCTGGCAGTTCTATGTATGTGTCTATATGGCATGTCTCATCCAATTCCCTGTGTTTTACATTCCATAGCGAGCTCCCTTACATTTTATGGCGTGACATTTATTAATTACAGACTACATATTTTATGAACTCCAAGAAACATTTAAGAGTTTTTATAACCATTTTTTATCTAATTTTTAATTATATTTTTGATTTTTTGTTGGATTTTATTATATTTTTATATTATATGAAATTGTTTAGGGATATAGGACCTAACATATTTAAACAGCAAATTTTAAGCTTTTGAAATGTTAAAGCCGATTACCTCTTTAAGCATATGATCTCATGTGAATAAAATGTTTTTTTTTATTTTCATAGGGCTCGTTTATTATTTATTATTAGGATATAGATTATGTTTATGTGTTACATTTTTCTGTTTAGCACCTTTATTATTATTATTTTTATTAGGGTTCTATGATGGACTTCACAGATGTTTTTTCATTTTTTGGCTTTACCATTAGCCAATCAGAACTTTCCACGCTGGAGGTGTGTCAAACCCGCCACCCTTAAAAAAGACACATCTATTATGATGGAATCATCTCTTGATAAAGTCGGGTCGCAACCCGACGAAACGCGTAGAGTGTACTACAGGTTTGAACCAGAGCGGAACAGCGCACAGTGGCTTCAGATTGTGAGCCCGTGACGCTGTGTCTATCATAATCATTTCCGGTGGCGTCCAAGGTTTTCCCGGCAACAGCTTAACTGGATTGTGGATGTACAGAGGAGCTGGGGAAAGATCTGCTGCTCCAGAACTCCTACAGAGGACTCACACTATCGGTGACTTTTTTGTGCCTGCAATTTACTTGTTTTATGTACGTGCTGTTTATGCACACCCATCAGGGCCGTCTTTAATATTGACTGGACCCTGGGCAAAATTTTTCTTGGGCCCCCCCCCCATGCAATTTCGCTCTGCACCCCAACATCCCAAAAAACAACTAAATTAAAAAAAAAATTAAATTATTAGCCCAGCAGTGGATCATCCACTGCTGGGCTAATCATTTAAAAAAAATGAAGAAAAACAAGAGAGGCGCCAAACATAAAGCAGTATCGTCAGAACAATGGGCCAAGAGCCCCCCCTGTGTGCAGGATATACTCACAAAGGCAGCGGCACACGTACTGTGCCTGTTGAAGCGGATCGGGACTGTTCAGAGTCGCCCGACAGACACACACAGGAGCCGGTACACGTGATCTCTGGATATCCAATTGCAGACTACTTCACCTGTCGGGTCCGGATTGACGGTGGCTCACTGGGAATCAATAAATTCGGTCTCTACCAGGAGAGACACTACCAAATGAGACACTGATGTAGGATGGAAATTGCACCGGGGCAATAATAGACAGGTAGCAAGGTAACTCAAATAAAAAGGTTTATTCAAATAAAAACAATCACAGCTCTTATACTGAGGCGTCTACAGGTTCTACCTACGTACTGGACCCCACATACACAGGACAGTAGATATATTACATATCTAGATGCACATGTAATGCGCCCAATTATAGAGTAATGTTTCTTGGTGATATTTGATTTGAATGTAGTTTGTTGCTGTGTGATCTTGACACAGAGTTTACATCTCCTGTCTTTGCATCTAAAAGAACCTACCTATTATCTTATAAGATAATAAGATAATAGGGATAGTTATTTTTCGACACATAATAAAGAAAAATCACAACTGATGGAAAACTTTACTCCATTTATCACGGAATATAATTGTAATCATAAAAGAATACGTCAAATTATTAATAAACATTGGGGTATAATTAAAAAAGATCCTATATTAGGTAATCTGGTGAGCAACAAACCAAGGATAGTATACAAAAAAGCACCAAGCTTAAAATCCCTTCTAGCTCCCAGTAAGATAGTCAAGCATAAAATTCTTAATAGTCGCCAACGAGTGGGTAATATACCAGTAGGTTCTTTTAGATGCAAAGACAGGAGATGTAAACTCTGTGTCAAGATCACACAGCAACAAACTACATTCAAATCAAATATCACCAAGAAACATTACTCTATAATTGGGCGCATTACATGTGCATCTAGATATGTAATATATCTACTGTCCTGTGTATGTGGGGTCCAGTACGTAGGTAGAACCTGTAGACGCCTCAGTATTAGAGCTGTGATTGTTTTTATTTGAATAAACCTTTTTATTTGAGTTACCTTGCTACCTGTCTATTATTGCCCCGGTGCAATTTCCATCCTACATCAGTGTCTCTTTTGGTAGTGTCTCTCCTGGTAGAGACCGAATTTACTGATTCCCAGTGAGCCACCGTCAATCCGGACCCGACAGGTGAAGTGGCCTGCAATTGGATATCCAGAGATCACGTGTACCGGCTCCTGTGTGTGTCCGTCGGGCGACTCTGAACAGTCCCGATCCGCTTCAACAGGCACAGTACGTGTGCCGCTGCCTTTGTGAGTATATCCTGCACACAGGGGGGGGCTCTTGGCCCATTGTTCTGATGATACTGCTTTATGTTTGGCGCCTCTCTTGTTTTTCTTCTCATCTACAGCCGGGTATTCCTTCGGATTACTTCCGAGAGTGCAGCCACAGTTCCACGAGGATTGAGTATAGCCATCACACAGTATTCGATACCAGCTCTTTTTTAAGCACTAGCGCACCTCTGGGGATCACCTGATCTTCGATATTTTTTCCTAAAAAAAATGAAATAAATTGCAATATGTGAAACTGGACCTAAGCAGTACTAATAAGTAAATAAATATATAAATTCCTCCACTGTGGATTAATTTAATATTCTTTTGAATTTGAATCTGGTGTGAGGTTAGCTGGTTAAAGAGATTTAGGGCAGCCAACAGGAGCAAAGCAAGTTAAAGACTGAGGAGGAAGCATAGAGGTGCAGACAAATATAAGTTTAGTGACTGGAACATCAGAACTACTATGGTAAGCTGTAAAATCTGAGACAGAGAGAAAACCAAAACTATAAAAAATAAACCTTACATTAATGTTAAAACTATCAGCATGACACTATACATCGGCCACAGCAGTACATGTCACTTCTTTGCTAGGAAGAAGTTCCCTCTCACCCTGCACTAGACAGTGCTGCATGGGGAGGGGTGTGTGTGTGTGCACTCACTTATTCTTCCCACTGACACCTTTCTACAAAGCACTGTTCCCCTAACAAACTTCAGTTAGTTGATCTTAGGGCCACAATAGAAAGAGCAGAGCTAAGGGGACCAGCAGACTTAAAGCTGTCTGTCTAAGGCTGCATGGATACAGTGTGAGATGAGTCACACAGCCTCAAGACTGAAGAGAGCAGTGTATGCAGCTGCACAGATGCTCAAATCCTCACGTCCTTGCCGCTCCAGCTTTCTGCTGCATGCGCCTACAGTCAGCCCTACCCAGAAAAAAATTCCCACGACCAGAGCAGTGACCTGGTAACAGTGGTAACCCCAGTAGGACCTTTTCTGATGCAGTGGGAATGGCTGGATGCTGAGTTAGGGCTTTGCATTCAGTGCTGCACAGTGCACATCTAAAACAGCACATGGCAATAGCTTGGCATGACACCAGCACATGTCATGTCACATGACACCGGCACGGTCTGGCACAGTTTAAAAAAAATATAAATATAAACAGAGTACTTTTGACTGTGAAAGTATTAGGACTGAATGTGTGTGTTCCCCATGTCACATGGTATGAACCATAAAAAAAAAAAAATATATATATATATATATATATTTCTCTTGTTAAGTGTATTCAGTCCACGGATCATCCATTACTTATGGGATATTCTCCTTCTCAACAGGAAGTTGCAAGAGGATCACCCACAGCAGAGCTGCTATATAGCTCCTCCCCTAACTGTAATATCCAGTCATTCTCTTGCAAGCCTCAACCAAGATGGAGGTCGTAAGAGGAGTGTGGTGTTTTATACTTAGTTTATTCTTCAATCAAAATTTGTTATTTTTAAATGGCGCCGGAGTGTACTGTTTATCTCAGGCAGTATTTAGAAGAAGAATCTGCCTGCGTTTTCTATGATCTTAGCAGAAGTAACTAAGATCCATGGCTGTTCTCACATATTCTGAGGAGTGAGGTAACTTCAGAGAGGGAATGGCGTGCAGGTTTTCCTGCAATAAGGTATGTGCAGTTAATATTTTTCTAGGGATGGAATTTGCTAGAAAATGCTGCTGATACCGAACTAATGTAAGTAAAGCCTTAAATGCAGTGATTGCTACTGGTATCAGGCTTATTAATAGAGATGCATACTCTTATAAAAATGTAATATAAAACGTTTGCTGGCATGTTTAATCATTTTATATGTATTTGCTGATAAAACTTATTGGGGCCTAGTTTTTTTCCACATGGCTGGCTTGAATTTTGCCTAGAAACAGTTTCCTTAGGCTTTCCACTGTTGTAATATGAGTGGCAGGGGCCTATTTTGCCGTTTTTTTGCACAGCAAAAATTACAGACACAGACATCCAGCTTCTTCTTGCATGATCCAGGACATCTCTGGAGGGCTCAAAAGGCTTCAAAGTCGTTTTTGAGGGAGGTAAAAAGTCACAGTAGAGCTGTGGCAGTTTTTGTGACTGTTTGAAAAAAAAAAAAAAAACGTTTTTGTCTTTTATTATTTTTTGGGTATTAAGGGGTTAATCATCCATTTGCAAGTGGGTGCAATGCTCTGCTAACTTGTTACACTAACGAAATTTTTACAGTGTATGTAACTGCCTTTTTTCACTGTTATTTCAAATTTTGACAAAATTTGTGTTTCTTAAAGGTGCAGTAACGTTTTTTATATTGCTTGTAAACTTGTTTAAAGTGTTTTCCAAGCTTGCTAGTCTCATTGCTAGTCTGTTTAAACATGTCTGACACAGAGGAAATTACTTGTTCATTATGTTTGAAAGCCATGGTGGAGCCCCATAGGAGAATGTGTACTAAATGTATTGATTTCACCTTAAACAGTAAAGATCAGTCTTTAACTATAAAAGAAATATCACCAGAAGATTCTGACGAGGGGGAAGTTATGCCGAATAACTCTCCCCACGTGTCAGACCCTTCGCCTCCCACTCAGGGGCTGCACGCTAATATGGCGCCAATTACATCAGAGACGCCCATAGCGATTACCTTGCAGGACATGGCTGCAATCATGAATAATACCCTGTCAGAGGTATTATCCAGGTTGCCTGAATTAAGAGGCAAGCGCGATTGCTCTGGGGTTAGGAGAAATACAAAGCGCGCAGATGCTGTAAGGGCCATGTCTGATACTGCGTCACAATATGCAGATCATGAGGACGGAGAGCTTCAGTCTGTGGGTGACATCTCTGATTCGGGGAATTCAGAGATTTCTAATTTTAAATTTAAGCTTGAGAACCTCCGTGTGTTGCTTGGGGAGGTATTAGCTGCTCTGAATGACTGTAACACAGTTGCAGTACCAGAGAAATTGTGTAGGCTGGATAAATACTATGCGGTACCGGTGTGTACTGATGTTTTTCCTATACCTAAAAGGCTTACAGAAATTATTAGCAAGGAGTGGGATAGACCGGGTGTGCCTTTTTCCCCACCTCCTATATTTAGTAAAATGTTTCCAATAGACACCACTACACGGGACTTATGGCAGACGGTCCCTAAGGTGGAGGGAGCCGTTTCTACTTTAGCAAAGCGTACTACTATCCCGGTTGAGGACAGTTGTGCCTTTTCAGATCCAATGGATTAAAAATTGGAGGGTTACCTTAAGAAGATGTTTATTCAACAAGGTTTTATTTTACAGCCCCTTGCATGCATTGCGCCTGTCACTGCTGCGGCGGCATTCTGGTTTGAGGCCCTGGAAGAGGCCATCCAGACAGCTCCATTGAATGAAATTATTGATAAGCTTAGAACACTTAAGCTAGCTAACTCATTTGTTTCTGATGCCATTGTTCATTTGACTAAACTAACGGCTAAGAATTCCGGATTCGCCATCCAAGCGCGTAGGGCGCTATGGCTTAAATTCTGGTCAGCTGATGTGACTTCGAAGTCTAAATTACTCAACATTCCTTTCAAGGGGCAGACCTTATTCGGGCCTGGTTTGAAGGAAATTATTGCTGACATTACTGGAGGTAAGGGTTACACCCTTCCTCAGGACAAGGCCAAAGCAAAGGCCAAACAGTCTAATTTTCGTGCCTTTCGAAATTTCAAGGCAGGTGCAGCATCAACTTCCTCCGCTTCAAAACAAGAGGGAACTTTTGCTCAATCTAAGCAGGCCTGGAAACCTAACCAGTCCTGGAACAAAGGCAAGCAGGCCAGAAAGCCTGCTGCTGCCTCTAAGACAGCATGAAGGAACGGCCCCCTATCCGGCAACGGATCTAGTAGGGGGCAGACTTTCTCTCTTCGCCCAGGCGTGGGCAAGAGATGTTCAGGATCCCTGGGCGTTGGAGATTATATCTCAGGGATATCTTCTGGACTTCAAAGCTTCCCCTCCACAAGGGAGATTTCATCTTTCAAGGCTATCTGCAAATCAGATAAATAAAGAGGCATTCCTACGCTGTGTGCAAGACCTCCTAGTTATGGGAGTGATCCATCCAGTTCCCGCGGACGGAACAAGGACAGGGTTTTTATTCGAATCTGTTTGTGGTTCCCAAAAAAGAGGGAACCTTCAGACCAAATTTGGATCTAAAGATCTTAAACAAATTCCTCAGAGTTTCATCTTTCAAAATGGAAACTATTCGGACCATCCTACCCATGATCCAAGAAGGTCAGTACATGACCACAGTGGACTTAAAGGATGCCTACCTTCACATACCGATTCACAAAGATCATCATCGGTTTCTAAGGTTTGCCTTTTTAGACAGGCATTACCAATTTGTAGCTCTTCCCTTTGGGTTGGCTACAGCCCCGAGAATCTTTACAAAGGTTCTGGGCTCACTTCTGGCGGTTCTAAGACCGCGAGGCATAGCGGTGGCTCCGTGTCTAGATGACATCCTGATACAGGCGTCAAGCTTTCAAGTTGCCAAGTCTCATACAGAGATAGTTCTGGCATTTCTGAGGTTGCACGGGTGGAAAGTGAACGAGGAAAAGAGTTCTCTATCCCCACTCACAAGAGTCTCCTTCTTAGGGACTCTTATAGACTCTGTAGAAATGAAAATTTACCTGACATAGTCCAGGTTATCAAAACTTCTAAATGCTTGCCGTGTTCTTCACTCCATTACGCGCCCTTCGGTAGCTCAGTGTATGGAGGTAATCGGCTTAATGGTAGCGGCAATGGACATAGTGCCATTTGCGCGCCTTCATCTCAGACCGCTGCAATTATGCATGCTGTGTCAGTGGAATGGGGATTACACAGATTTGTCCCCTCTGCTAAATCTGGATCAAGAGACCAGAGATTCTCTTCTCTGGTGGTTGTCTCGGGTACACCTGTCCAAGGGTATGACCTTTCGCAAGCCAGATTGGACAATTTTAACAACAGATGCCAGCCTTCTAGGTTGGGGTGCAGTCTGGAATTCCCTGAAGGCACAGGGATCGTGGACTCAGGAGGAGAAACTCCTTCCAATAAATATTCTGGAGTTAAGAGCGATATTCAATGCTCTTCTGGCTTGGCCTCAGTTAGCAACACTGAGGTTCATCAGATTTCAGTCGGACAACATCACGACTGTGGCTTACATCAACCATCAAGGGGGAACCAGGAGTTCCCTAGCGATGTTAGAAGTCTCAAATATAATTCGCTGGGCAGAGTACCACTCTTGCCACCTGTCAGCAATCCATATCCCAGGCGTGGAGAACTGGGAAGCGGATTTTCTAAGTCGTCAGACTTTCCATCCGGGGGAGTGGGAACTCCATGCGGAGGTGTTTGCTCAGTTGATTCATCGTTGGGGCAAACCAGAGTTGGATCTCATGACGTCTCGCCAGAACGCCAAGCTTCTTTGTTACGGATCCAGGGACCCAGAAGCGACGCTGATAGATGCTCTAGCAGCGCCTTGGTTCTTCAACCTGGCTTATGTGTTTCCACCGTTTCCTCTGCTCCCTCGACTGATTGCCAAAATCAAACAGGAGAGAGCATTGGTGATTCTGATTTCACATGCGTGGCCACGCAGGACTTGGTATGCAGACCTAGTGGACATGTCATCCTTTCCACCATGGACTCTGCCTCTAAGACAGGACCTTCTGATACAAGGTCCTTTCAATCATCCAAATCTAATTTCTCTGAGACTGACTGCATGGAGATTGAACGCTTGATTCTATCAAAGCGTGGCTTCTCCGAGTCAGTCATTGATACTTTAATACAGGCACGAAAGCCTGTTACCAGGAAAATCTAAAACAAGATATGGAGTAAATATCTTTATTGGTGTGAATCCAAGAATTACTCATGGAGCAAGGTTAGGATTCCTAGAATATTGTCTTTTCTCCAAGAGGGCTTGGACAAAGGATTATCAGCTAGTTCCTTAAAGGGACAGATTTCTGCTCTGTCTATTCTTTTGCACAAGCGTCTGGCAGAGGTTCCAGACGTCCAGGCATTTTGCCAGGCTTTGGTTAGAATTAAGCCTGTGTTTAAACCTGTTGCTCCCCCGTGGAGCTTAAACTTGGTTCTTAAAGTTCTTCAGGGAGTTCCGTTGGAACCCCTTCATTCCATTGATATCAAACTTTTATCTTGGAAAGTTCTGTTTTTGATGGCTATTTCCTCGGCTCGGAGAGTCTCTGAGCTATCTGCCTTACAATGTGATTCTCCTTATCTGATTTTTCATGCAGATAAGGTAGTCCTGCGTACCAAACCTGGGTTTTTATCTAAGGTGGTTTCTAACAAGAATATCAATCAAGAGATTGTTGTTTCATCATTGTGTCCTAATCCTTCTTCAAAGAAGGAACGTCTTTTACATAATCTGGACGTAGTCCGTGCCTTGAAGTTTCACTTACAAGCTACTAAAGATTTTCGTCAAACATCTACCCTGTTTGTCGTTTACTCTGCACAGAGGAGAGGTCAAAAAGCTTTGGTAACCTCTCTTTTCTTTTGGCTTCGGAGCGTAATACACCTGTCATGATTCTGTCCGTTCATTGCCGTGTCGCCGCGGCTCCCGGATCTTCTCTGAGTGAATGACGTCACGTTGCTTAGCAACGTGACGCTTCCTCCAACACACCCCTCTGATGACGTTGCCGCTCCTGCCTTTAAACCGCGGCGGGAGATCTTACTCGGGGCCCGTTTGTTTGTTCCCTTTGGAGTTTGTGAGTACCTTATCAAATTCTGTTTTCTTGTGTACCGACTTCTGCCTGCCTGACCAAGCCTCATGCCTTAACCCTTTTGCTGATATTTGGATACCGACTTCTGCCTGCCTGACCTTGCCTTTTGCCTTAACCCTTTTGCTGATATTTGGATACCGACTTCTGCCTGCCTGACCTTGCTTTTTGCCTTATTCTTCTATTGTTGTTTGGATGCCGACTTCTGCCTGCCTGACCTTGCTTTTGCCTTAATCCACAACCTTTTCTTTGATAATTTAAACCTGCTTAAAGGGACATTTTACTTTTACAAGCTGCAAAAGAGAACTTTGCCTTTCTGTTTGTTATAAACCTGCTTAAAGGGACATTTACTTTTACAAGCTGCAAAAGAGAACTTTGCCTTTCTGTTTGTTATAAACCTGCTTAAAGGGACATTTACTTTTACAAGCTGCAAAAGAGAACTTTGCCTTTCTGTTTGTTATAAACCTGCTTAAAGGGACATTTACTTTTACAAGCTGCAAAAGAGAACTTTGCCTTTGTTTTACAAGCCTGCTAAAGAGGACCTTTTTTCAAAGCTGCAAATAAGAGCATTTCCTTTATATTCTTTGAACTGCTTAAAGGGACGTTTTTTCCTTTGTGGCTTTCCTGCATACTGGAACAATAATTATTTTTGTTATCTTTCTCATCTGTTTCCTGAGTGGGTCACGTCCTGGATATTTCTCAGTGTGCTAGCGTGTGCTTTCAATTCACGCTAGCAGTTGGGTTGCATCCCGGACTGATTCCAAAGCGGCTGACATTACAAACGGGCCATAAAAATGGACCCCACTGAATTATCCATGGCCGTGGCTCACCAGGGACAGCTATTGGGATCTCATGCCACTCACTTGCAGTCTCTGGACACTAAACTTGATCAAATAACTGCTCTATTACAAAATTTGGTTGCTACTGCACCTCCCAATCCTAATCCCAATCCTAATCCTATTGAGGCATTACCTCCTTCGATTCCTAACAATCAGTCTCAGGTACAACTAAGTCCCAGGATACCTCTTCCGGATAAATATGATGGGAATCCTGAAGAATGTAGAGGCTTTCTGAATCAATGCCGTCTTCATTTCCGGAATAGCCCTACTCTTTTTGCTACTCCCTCTTCTAGAATCACATTTCTTATTTCCTTAATGAAAGGAAAAGCCTTGGCTTGGGTATCACCTTTGCTAGAAAAGAATGATCCTATACTTTTGGATGTTGATACATTTCTATCTATGTTTTCAAATGTATTCGATAAACCTGGAAGGTCATCCGCTGCTGAAGCCACTCTCCTGGATTTACGTCAAGGTAATCAACCAGTTTCTCAATACGCTATTGAGTTCCGCACCCTTGCCTCTGAAACCACTTGGAATCAGGGAGCACTCAGAGCCGCTTTTCGTAAAGGACTTTCTGAGCGTCTCAAGGATGAATTGGTGTATCGTGAACTTCCAGAGTCCTTAGAAGCCTTAATAAATCTTTGTATCAGTCTCGACGCCAGGTTTCGTGAACGCCAACAAGAAAAGGATAGAACACAGAGGTCTTCAACTCGAACTCCTTTTCGTTTGGCTCCTCGTTTTTCTAATCCAGTCACTCCTGCCTCTCCTACTACTGATCAGGCTGAACCCATGGAAGTGGGAAGTATAAAATTAACTGAGACTGAACGCTTGAAAAGACGGACTCTTGGCTTATGCCTGTACTGTGGCCTTAAAGGGCATCTATTAAGGGATTGTCCTACTAGGCCAGTAAAAGCCAGGGCTTAACTCTAGTCCAGGGAACTGAGTTAAGCCAAAACAGTTGCCATTCCCTATACAAGAAACTTTTTGTTCCAGTAACCCTTCAAATTGGACATAAGAAGATTCATACCCAAGCTCTAATCGATTCTGGTGCTGGAGGAGTGTTCATTGACTCTACATTCGTCTCTATTCACTCTATACCCTTACAAAAGAAAGAGTATTCAATTTCAGTCTCTACGGTCAGTGGAGATCCTTTGGGTTCTGGATATATTCAGTTTGCTACTCAACCCTTACTTCTCACCGTAGGAATACTTCATTCCGAGACAATTTGTTTTGATGTCATTCCCACTACTCAATTTCCCATTATCTTGGGTTTACCCTGGCTCCAAATTCACAATCCTATTTTTTCTTGGCCTTTCGGTGAACTCACTTCCTGGGGATCTACATGCCAGACTAAATGTCTTCAAAAGATTACCAAGTTACCACTCACTATTGCTCTCACAGTCGAAACTCCGGACTCCCTACCTATGCCTTATCATGACTTTGTGGATGTTTTCTCCAAAAAAGAAGCTGAACGTCTTCCTCCTCACCGCCCTTTTGATTGCCCCATTGATCTCCTTCCCGGGGCTACCTATCCTCGAGGCAAGACATATCCACTTTCTAAACCTGAAAACATGGCTTTGGAAGAATATATTAAAGACAATCTGGCTAGAGGATTTATTCGACCCTCCTCTTCCCCTGTAGGGGCTGGTTTCTTTTTTGTAGGAAAAAAGGATGGCGGATTAAGACCCTGTATTGATTACCGAGGATTAAATCAGATTACCATCAAGAACAGTTATCCTCTACCCCTTATTCCTGAACTTTTTACTTATCTTCAGGGAGCCACCATATTCACCAAACTCGATCTACGTGGTGCATACAATCTGATCCGTATACGCAAAGGAGATGAGTGGAAGACTGCCTTTAACACTCGATTTGGGCATTACGAATATTTGGTCATGCCCTTCGGGCTATGCAATGCTCCGGCGGTCTTCCAACATTTTGTAAACGAGATCTTTCGTGATTTTTTGAATATCTTTGTCATTATATACCTTGACGACATCTTAATTTTTTCTCAGAACCACCAAGATCATGTACACCATGTCAAGAAAGTACTTCAACGTTTAAGAGAATTCCATCTGTTTGCTAAACTGGAGAAATGTTCTTTCCATCAAAAATCCATACCCTTTCTGGGTTATGTAATATCGGCATCTGGATTTGAAATGGATCCTACTAAACTTTCTGCCATCTTGGATTGGCCTAGACCTGATTCTTTGAAGGCTTTACAACGTTTTCTGGGCTTCGCCAACTACTACAGGAAGTTCATCAAGGATTTTGCTACTATTACTTCTCCTCTTACTTCTCTCACTAGAAAAGGACAAGACTGTAAAAAATGGCCTCCTAAGGCTATAGAAGCTTTTGAGTCTCTCAAAGAAGCTTTTTCCTCAGCACCTATTCTCCGTCATCCGAATCCTGATTTTCAGTTTATCCTGGAAGTTGATGCTTCCTCTGTTGCTGCTGGAGCTGTTCTGTCTCAACGAATACCGGAGACTGGAAAGATTCATCCTGTTGCTTTCTTCTCTAAAAAATTCACTCCTTCTGAATTTAACTATGACGTAGGGAATAAAGAGTTGCTTGCCAAAAAAAATATTAAAGCAGACGCCCTTTCCAGACAATTTCAAGATACCCCAGTTCCTGAGTCTGGTACCATTCTCCAACCTCATGAAGTCATAGCCCAGTTAACAACTTCCTGGTTACAAGATTTACAGTCTGCTCAAAGGAATCTT
This sequence comes from Bombina bombina, assembly GCF_027579735.1. Classification (NCBI taxonomy): domain Eukaryota; kingdom Metazoa; phylum Chordata; class Amphibia; order Anura; family Bombinatoridae; genus Bombina; species Bombina bombina. The sequence continues at coordinate 25,233,668 of NC_069506.1, read as the reverse complement.
CCTTTGTCCTGTAAACCTCCCGATGGTTTACTCTTTGTTCCTGAACGCCTTCGTTCCAAGATTTTATTTTGGGCTCATGATAGTCCCCTTTCTGGACATCCTGGCATCAGTATTACCACTCGAAATCTCAAACAGCATGTCTGGTGGCCTACTCTCTCTCAAGATGTGAAAGATTACGTCTCAGTATGCACACAATGTGCAATGAACAAAACTCCACGCCAACTTCCTTCAGGATTTCTCCAACCATTGCCCATACCTCATCAGCCTTGGACTCATGTATCCATGGACTTCATTACCGACCTTCCCTTGTCAGCTGGAAACAATACTATTTGGGTGGTGGTCGACAGGTTCACTAAGACTGCCCATTTTGTACCCTTACCAGGATTACCATCTGCCAAAAGACTCTCTGAACTTTTTATTTCACATATTGTAAGAATCCATGGATTTCCTCTAGATATTGTTTCAGATAGAGGGGTACAGTTTGTTTCTCGATTTTGGAGGTCACTTTGTAAACATTTTGGAACTACTATATCTCTCTCTACTTCTCACCACCCACAATCTAATGGCCAGACTGAAAGGGTAAACCAGTGTCTTGAAACATATCTTAGACATTATGTGGATCATTATCACTCTAACTGGACTTCTTACCTTCCTTTGGCTGAATTGGCTCATAATGCCCGGTACAATTCCTCCCTTCAAACTTCTCCTTTTCATGCAGCTTACGGATATCAGCCCAGAACATTTCCTTTGCATACTTCTTCCACAGTGAATCCTGCTTCTGATCTTACAGCCCGAAGATTAACTCGACATTGGCGGAAAATACATCGTATTCTTTCTGTAGCTTCTAGACGTTACAAGTTCTTTTCTGACCTTCGACGGAAGAAGGCTCCCAAATATCGCCCTGGTGATAAAGTTTGGATTTCCTCTCGTTTTCTTCGCCTGAAACAACCTTCTAACAAATTGGGACCACGATACGTGGGTCCTTTCCGAATACTGGGTCAGGTGTGTTCCACTGCTTATCGGGTGGCTTTACCCAAGTCTCTCAAAGTCCATCCGGTATTCCATGTTTCTCTTTTGAAACCTGTGATGACTAACAGGTATTCTAAGCCTTTTTCCAAACCTCCACCTCTATTTGTGCATGGACACCCTGAGTTTGAGATCAGCCATATTCTGGATTCCAAGCTACGTGGCAAGAAATTGTATTATCTCATTCATTGGAAGGGTTATCCAGTCACGGAACGTTCTTGGGAACCGGCTCATCAAGTAAATGCTCCTACTTTGATCAAGGCCTTCCACAAGACTCATCCTGATAGGCCTGGTCCTGTCCCCCGGAGGGGTCCTTGAGGAGGGGGGTGCTGTCATGATTCTGTCCGTTCATTGCCGTGTCGCCGCGGCTCCCGGATCTTCTCTGAGTGAATGACGTCACGTTGCTTAGCAACGTGACGCTTCCTCCAACACACCCCTCTGATGACGTTGCCGCTCCTGCCTTTAAACCGCGGCGGGAGATCTTACTCGGGGCCCGTTTGTTTGTTCCCTTTGGAGTTTGTGAGTACCTTATCAAATTCTGTTTTCTTGTGTACCGACTTCTGCCTGCCTGACCAAGCCTCATGCCTTAACCCTTTTGTTGATATTTGGATACCGACTTCTGCCTGCCTGACCTTGCCTTTTGCCTTAACCCTTTTGCTGATATTTGGATACCGACTTCTGCCTGCCTGACCTTGCTTTTTGCCTTATTCTTCTATTGTTGTTTGGATGCCGACTTCTGCCTGCCTGACCTTGCTTTTGCCTTAATCCACAACCTTTTCTTTGATAATTTAAACCTGCTTAAAGGGACATTTTACTTTTACAAGCTGCAAAAGAGAACTTTGCCTTTCTGTTTGTTATAAACCTGCTTAAAGGGACATTTACTTTTACAAGCTGCAAAAGAGAACTTTGCCTTTCTGTTTGTTATAAACCTGCTTAAAGGGACATTTACTTTTACAAGCTGCAAAAGAGAACTTTGCCTTTCTGTTTGTTATAAACCTGCTTAAAGGGACATTTACTTTTACAAGCTGCAAAAGAGAACTTTGCCTTTGTTTTACAAGCCTGCTAAAGAGGACCTTTTTTCAAAGCTGCAAATAAGAGCATTTCCTTTATATTCTTTGAACTGCTTAAAGGGACGTTTTTTCCTTTGTGGCTTTCCTGCATACTGGAACAATAATTATTTTTGTTATCTTTCTCATCTGTTTCCTGAGTGGGTCACGTCCTGGATATTTCTCAGTGTGCTAGCGTGTGCTTTCAATTCACGCTAGCAGTTGGGTTGCATCCCGGACTGATTCCAAAGCGGCTGACAACGCCTAGCCTATGAGACTGCTGGACAGCAGTCCCCTGAAAGGATTACAGCTCATTTTACTAGAGCTGTGGCTTCCACCTGGGCCTTTAAAAATGAGGCCTCTGTTGAACAGATTTGCAAGGCTGCGACTTGGTCTTCGCTTCACACTTTTTCCAAATTTTACAAATTTGATACTTTTGCTTCTTCTGAGGCTGTTTTTGGGAGATAGGTTCTTCGGACAGTGGTTCCTTCCGCTTAATCGTGCCTTGTCCCTCCCATCATCCGTGTACTTTAGCTTTGGTATTGGTATCCCATAAGTAATGGATGATCCGTGGACTGGATACACTTAACAAGAGAAAACATAATTTATGCTTACCTGATAAATGTATTTCTCTTGTAGTGTATCCAGTCCACGGCCGCCCTGTCCTTCTAAGGCAGGTCTAAATTTTAATTAAACTACAGTCACCACTGCACTCTATGGTTTCTCCTTTCTCTGTTTGTTTTCGGTCGAATGACTGGATATGACAGTTAGGGGAGGAGCTATATAGCAGCTCTGCTGTGGGTGATCCTCTTGCAACTTCCTGTTGGGAAGGAGAATATCCCATAAGTAATGGATGATCCGTGAACTGAATACACTACAAAATATGAAAAAATTTCTGACGAAGGCTAGAAAATCCAAAATTCTCTCCTCTCTTCAGTCTACTGTTCGGCCATCAGTGCCTCAATGTATTGGTCTGATGGTCGTTTCTATGGACATCATTCCCTTTGCTAGTTTCCATTTGAGAGCTCTGCAATTATGCATGCTCAGACAATGGAACGGAAACCATTCTGATCTGTCTCAGAGAACAGACATAGACCAGTCGACAAGAGAACATCTTTCTCAGGGCACATGCTTCCGGAGACCTTCCTGGGTGATTGTGACCACGGACGCCAGCCTGCTAGGCTGGGGTGCAGTCTGGGTCTCATTAAAGGCGCAGGGACTATGGACTCGGGAGGAGTCTGCTCTCCCCATAAACATCTTGGATTTGAGAGTGATTTGCAATACTCTGATGGCTTGGCTTCAATTGTCTTTAGCCCAGTTTATCAGGTTTGTCGGACATCACCTCAGTGGCTTACATCAACCACCAGGGAGGAACTTAGCCAAGAAGGAGGTGGTATGGATTATCCAGTGGGCGGAAGCTCACAATTGTTGTCTTTCTGCCATCCACATTCCTCTAGTGGACAACTGGGAAGCAGATTTCCTGAGCAGACAGACATTTCATCCCAGGGAGTGGGCTCTCTATCCAGAGGTGTTTTCCAGGTTAACCCTCAAATGGGGGGTGCCGGCATTGGATCTGAAGGTGTCTCAGCAGAACGCCAAGCTTCCATGGTACGGTTCAAGGTCAAGAGATCCTTATGCCGCTCTGATAGATGTTCTGGCGGGTCCTTGGGATTTCGGTGTAGCATTCCTGTCTCCTCCGTTTGTGCTCCTTTCACGAGTTATTGCTCGTATAAAACAAGAGAGCATCGGAAATTTGAATAGCGCCTGCATTGTCTCGCATGACCTGGTATGCAGACCGAGTGAAGATGCCTTCTCACCCGCCTTGGAGGTTATCTCTGAGGAAGGACCTTCTAACTCAAGGTCCATTCCTCCATCCAAATCTCGTTTCTCTGAAGCTGACTGCTTGGAGATTGAACGCTTAGTTCTGTCTAAGCGTTTATTTTCTGAGTCAATCATTGAGACCATGATTCAGGCTCGCAAACCTGTTACTCGAAATATTTAGCATAAGGTATGGCGTAAAAACCTTTATTGGTGTGAATCTAAGGGCTACTCTTGGAGTAGGGTCAGAATTCCTAGAATTTTGTCTTTTCTTTAGGAAGGTCTGGAGAAAGGGTTGTCGGTCAGTTCTCTGAAAGGTCAGATTTCTGCATTATCTATTTTGTTACATAAACGTCTGGCGGATGTGCCAGATGTTCAATCTTTTTGTCAGGCCCTGGTCAGAATCAGGCCTGTGTTTAAACTTGTTGCTCCTCCTTGGAGCCTTAATCTTGTTCTTAAAGTTTTGCAGCAGGCTCAGTTTAAGCCAATGCATTTCGTAGATATTAAGTTGTTATCTTGGAAGGTTTTGTTTCTTATTGCTATCTCTTCTGCTCTGAGAGTTTCAGAACTCTCAGCTTTGCAGTTTGCTTCGCCTTACCTTATCTTTCATGTGGATAAGGCGATTCTTCTTACTAAATTGAGGTTTCTTCCTAAAGTGGTTTTGGATAGAAATATTAATCAGGAAATTGTTGTTCCTTCTCTCTGTCCCAATCCTCCTTCTACCTACAGGCGACTAAGGATTTTTGCTAGTCTTCTCCCCTGTTTGTTTGTTTGTTTCGCAGGAAAGTGTAAAGGGTCAGAAAATGACTTCTTCTTCTCTTTCCCTCTGGTTGAGAAGTATGATTCGTTTTGCTTATGAGACTGTATGATAGCAGCCTCCTGAGAGAATTACAGCTCATTCCTCTAGGTCTGTCTCCTCTTCTTGGGCTTTCAAAGATGAAGCTTCTGTGGAACAGCTTTGCATGGCTGCAACTTGGTCCTCTCTGCATATTTTTTCCAAATTTCATACTTTTGCCTCGACTGAGGCCTCTTTTGGGAGAAAGGTTTTCAAGCAGTGGTGCCTTCTGTTTAGGTCTGCCTGTCTTGTCCTCCCTCCCTGTTCATTCTGTGTCCTCTAGCTTGGGTATTGGTTCCCACTAGCAGGGCCACCACTAGAAATTTTGGGGCCCCTGACTTAACCATTGATCAGGGCCTCCTCCTTTGACGTGCAATTTTTGACCAAGTGACTAAAACATATATGCACTTTATTCTTAAGTGTCTATTTAAACTTGGAAATAATGTAAAGGTGGTAACATACACACAGACACACTCATACACTGAAACACACACACTCACACATAAGGATTCACATATAGACACTCTAGAAGACACGCAAAGAAACACACTCAGACACAGACACCCAAATAGAAACTCAGCACTTGTTTACATTGACCTGGCCAGTAATGAGGTAAACTACAGTTTTGTAAAAAAAGGAAATTTAGAAAACAAAATATGGAGTTCTGATTATCTTTTTGTAAAGGAAGATGCTAACTAAATGATGACAACAGCATGCAGTGGCTGAAAGGAAGGGCCCTGAACTGCCTAATCAATAATTTAAAGGTTAAATGGTAGATTGGTGACTTCCGTAAAGGTCTCATTAGTCGCAAAGTCTGTAGAAAGATGTGAATAATCAGTAGTAAGGTCAAAATGTCTTAAAAAGGAACAGACAATTGACACACGCACACACACACATAACAAACTCAAAATTGCACATACACCCAAGGAAACACAGACAGACAGCCTCAGAAAACACACAAAGACATACACACACATGGAGACAACCACATAAAACACAGAAAGACATACATACACACACCCTCACTTCCATACACAGAAAACACACAGAGACATACACGCACCCTCCCAGAGACACCCACATAAAACACACCCTCACAGAGACACCCACATAAAACACACACCCATCCACAGAAAACACAGATATACACACCCACCCTCACAGAGGCATCCAGAGAAAATACACAAAGACAAACATACAGACACCCATAGAAAAAGCTTAGACATATGCACACACCCTCACAGACATCCACAGAAAATGCACAAAGACATACACACCTACCCTCACAGAAAGACCCACAGAAAAAAACACATACACTCATATAGACACAAACCAAAGCACAATGACATAAAGACAGACACTCACAGAAGAAAACATTTATGCACCTTGCATCCCCTAAATGCATGATAAAAAATTGCAGAAATTAAGAAATCACTTTTTAAAGAATCATATTTGTAAATGTGCAAACAAAAATAATTCTGTGAATTCAAAATTGTACATTAATGATCTGGGTAGATGGCTAGATGAAGAAAAGTACTTTTAAAAGGTTGACATATGTCTCCCCCCCATTTTCCCCAACCAAGAGCACCACTTCAAATATGGTGTACAAATGTTCCCATCTGTCAGCTGTACTTGTGGATTTTGAAAATGCTGTACTCTATATGGTCTTGGTGGAACCATAAGCTGTGGTACTCATACCATTAGATCTGGTTAAATGCAGGATTTAGGCTTGTTGGTATGTATTTCAAAATTAAGTCAGCTGTAAACTGAACAGTTTTAAGTTAACCTGTCTCATTTCAAACACTGAGCAATCTTAGTCTGAGAGTATAACATGTTATGCAGATGTAAAAATCTTAGATAAAGACTCTTATCTGCCAAAAGGGCACCTACCATTTGTGTATTGAGGAGGAAACATTTCTGCATGGTTTTAAATATAGAATTTCTACAGCATTGTCAAATCATAATAAATACACTGCTGCTAAAAAAAAAAATGTTTTTATGGACCCCTGGCCCCACCATACAACTACTACCACACTGAAGTTACAATCCGAAATTGCACAAAGAAATAAAAAACATTTGCTAAGTAAGTCCTACCTCCTCTGTAAATAAAAGTGATCTGCTGTCTGACTCAGGTACACACTGTACAAACAAAGTGCCAAGTCTGTCTCACACTGTACATAGTGGTTTAGTGCACACTCAGAAATCCTCTCAAATGCTAATACTTTACTCCTTGTAATAACATTTCCCAAGCTCAATTAGCACTCAGCTGTAGTACCCACTTGTGGCTGCCAATTTTTTTTTTTTTTAGTTCTTGCCTCATGGGGCCCCCCTGGCCCATTGGGCCCCTGACAGGAGTCACCCCCTAATGGTGGCCCTGCTTATGGCATTCTGTGCGAGCTCCAATGTTTTTACAGTTTCTTCAGGAGGGCCTAGATAAATGTTTATCTGCCAGTTCCATTAAGGGTCAGATTTCAGCTCTTTGTTCTATTTCTTAGGAAAATTTCTTGTTTGCCAGATATTAAACAACTTTCTAAATTACTTTTATCATCACATTTGCTTTTTTCTTTTCTTATTCTTAGTTGAAAGCTAAACCTAGGTAGGCTCATATGCTATTGACTGAGTTCATGTGTTTCATATAGATAACATTGTGCTCATGCAAGTGAAGTTATTTTAGAGTCAGCACTAATTGCGTGTCTCAAAAGATCTGAGATAAGGAGGCAGTCAGCAGAAGCTTAGAAACAAGGTAATTACTAAGGTAGAAAGTGTATTTCTATAACATTGTGGTTATGCAGAACTGGGGAATGGTAAATAAAGGGCTTATCTATCTTTTTAAACAATAACATTTTTGGTGTTTACGTTCCCTTTAATCTGGTTCTTAGAATTTTACCTCATCTTCCATTTGAACCCATGCATTCTTTAGACATCAAGATCTTGGAAGGTGTTGTTTTTGCTGGCTATCTCTTCACCTTGAAGAGTTTCAGAATGATCTTGTCATCCGCCTTATTTGGTATTTCATCAGGATCAAGCTGTTTTGTGTACTAGGTCTAGTTTTCTACCAAAGATGGTATCGACAGGAAATATTAATCGAGAAATGATTGTTCCATCATTTTGTTCTATCTTATCCTAATGCTTCTAATGAGAGACTATTGCATCATTTAGATGTTATCAGGGCTTTGAAATTTTACATTCAAGCGAAGAAGGATTTTTGTCAGTTTTCAGTCTGTCCTTTTTCTGGTAAACGTAAGGGCCAGAAGGCTACTTCAGTGTCTTTGGCCGCTTGGTTGAAGAGTTTGAACCATAGGGCTTACTTGGAGATGGGCCAGCAACAAGTGGCCAGAATTACTGCTCATTCAACTTGTTCTGTTTCTACCTCCTGGGCCTTCAAGAATAAGGCTTCTGTCAAACACTTTTGCTGGGCTGCAACCTGGTATTCCTTGTATACCTTTACCAAATTTTGATCATTATGATGTTTTTGTTTGGCATGAAGGTTCTTCAAGCGGTGGTTCCTGCTTAATGGTTGCCTGCCTTACCTTTTGTCCCATCACATTTTCGTGGATTACACATCTTGGGTATTGGTTCACAAGAGTAAGGTCTTGTGGACTCTCATTATCATTAGAAAGAAAACATTAATTTTTACCTGATTAATTTCTTTCTTGGTAGAGAGTCCACCAACCCGCACAAATTTTTTTTAGTGGTGGCAGTCTTAGTTTGCACCTTTTTACCCTACTATCTATCTTACATTTCTTCCTATCCTCCACTATACGTACTACTGGGAGGAAAGGGGAAGTACAAGAGATACTTAAAGGGGCAATCTACTTTTATTGTTTAAAAAGAAAGATAATCCCTTTTTTTACCCAGTTTTGCATAACCAACACGGTTATAATAATACACTTTTTACCTCTGTGATTACCTTGTAACTATGCCTATGCAGACTGCCCTCTTATTTAATTTCTTTTGACAGACTTGCATTTTAGCCAATCAGTGCCCTCTCATAAGTAACTCCAGGGACGTGAGCACAATGTTATCTATATGGCACACATGAACTAACACCCTCTAGCTGTGAACTGTCAAATGGATTCAGACAAGAGGCGGCCTTCAAGGGCCTAGAACTGAGCATATGAGCCTACTTGGGTTTAGCTTCCAACTAAGAATAACAAGAGAACAAAGCAAATTTGATGATAAAAGTAGATTTGAAAGTTGTTTAAAATTACATGCTCTTTCTGAATCATGAATGTTCAATTTCTCCAACATAGGTGTGTCCGGTCCACGGCGTCATCCTTACTTGTGGGATATTCTCCTCCCCAACAGGAAATGGCAAAGAGCCCAGCAAAGCTGGCCATATAGTCCCTCCTAGGCTCCGCCTACCCCAGTCATTCTCTTTGCCGTTGCACAGGCAACATCTCCACGGAGATGGCTTAGAGTTTTTTGGTGTTTAAATGTAGTTTTTGTTCTTCAATCAAGAGTTTGTTATTTTAAAATAGTGCTGGTATGTACTATTTACTCTGAAACAGAAAAGAGATGAAGATTTCTGTTTGTAAGAGGAAAATGATTTTAGCAACCGTTACTAAAATCGATAGCTGTTTCCACACAGGACTGTTGAGATGAAGTAACTTCAGTTGGGGGAAACAGTGGGCAGACTTTGCTGCTTGAGGTATGACACATTTCTAACAAGACTCGGTAATGCTGGAAGCTGTCATTTTCCCTATGGGAACCGGTAAGCCATTTTCTTAGTTTAAGTAAAAGAATAAAGGGCTTCATTAGGGCTTAAAAAACTGGTAGACATTTTTCTGGGCTAAAACGATTACTTTACTAAGTATATTTAACAGATTATTACTTTTAATAGTTGTTAAATCTTGGGGATTGTTTTAATAAAAACGGCAGGCACTGTATTGGACACCTTTTTCACTGGGGGCCTTTTCTAGTCATAGACAGAGCCTCATTTTCGCGCCTCTAATGCGCAGTTGTTTTTGGAAAGCATGGCATGCAGATGCATGTGTGAGGAGCTAAGAACCACTGAAAAAGCTTATAGAAGGCATCATTTGGTATCGTATTCCCCTCTGGGCTTGGTTGGGTCTCAGCAAAGCAGATACCTGGGACTGTATAGGGGTTAAATGTAAAAACGGCTCAGGTTCCGTTATTTTAAGGGTTAAAGCTTTCAAATTTGGTGTGCAATACTTTTAAGGCTTTAAGTTACTGTGGTGAAATTTTGGTGAATTTTGAACAATTCCTTCATACTTTTTCACATATTCAGTAATAAAGTGTGTTCAGTTTAAAATTTAAAGGGACAGTAACGGTTTTATTGTAAAACGTTTTTTGTGCTTTGTTGACAAGTTTAAGCCTGTTTAACATGTCTGAACCATCAGATAACGATGTTCTATATGTATGAAAGCCAATGTGTCTCCCCATTTAAATATATGTGATATATTTGTGTCATAATGTCCAAACAAAGTAGGGATAATAATGCCATAGATATGATATTGCCCAAGATGATTCCTCTAATGAGGGGAGTAAGCATGGTACTGCATCATCCCCTTCTGTGTCTACACCAGTTTTGCCCACACAAGAGGCCCCTAGTATATCTAGTGCGCCAATACTTATTACCATACAACAATTAATGGCTGTAATGGATAATTCTATTGCATGCATTTTTTCCAAAATGCCTACTTATCAGAGAAAGCGTGATTGCTCTGTTTTAAACACTGAAAAGCAAAAGGACGCTGATGATATCTGTTCTGACATACCCTCACACCTATCTGAAGGGGCCAGGAGGGAGGTTTTGTCTGAGGGAGAAATTTCAGATTCAGGGAAAATTTCTCAACAAGCAGAACCTGATATTGTAACTTTTAAATTTAAATTACAACATCTCCACGCACTTCTTAAGGAGGTATTATCTACTCTGTATGATTGTGACAATTTGGTCATTCCAGAGAAATTAGGTAAGATGGACTAGTTCCTAGAGGTTCCGGTGCCCCCCGATGTTTTTCCTATACCCAAGCGGGTGGCGGACATAGTAAATAAGGAGTGGGAAAGGCCCGGCATACCTTTTGTCCTCCCCCTATATTTAAGAAATTATTTCCTATAGTCGACCCCAGAAAGGACTTATAGCATACAGTCCCCAAGGTCGAGGGGGCGGTTTCTACTCTAAACAAACGCACTTCTATTCCTATAGAAGATAGTTGTGCTTTCAAGATCCTATGGATTAAAGGTTAGAGGGTTTGCTTAAAAAGATGTTTGTTCAGCAAGGTTACCTTCTACAACCAATTTCATGCATTGTTCTTGTCACTACAGCTGCGTGTTTCTGGTTCGAAGAACTAGAAAAGTCGCTCAATAAAGAATCTTCGTACGAGGAGGTTTTGGACAGAGTTCAAGCTCTTAAATTGGCTAACTCTTTTATTTTAGATGCCGCTTTGCAATTAGCTAGATTAGCGGCGAATAATTCAGGGTTTGCTATCGTGGCGCGCAGAGCGCTTTTGCTTAACATCCCTTTCAAGGGTAAAACACTGTTTGGCCCTGACTTGAAAGAGATTATTTCAGACATCACTGGGGGAAAGGGCCACGCCCTTCCTCTGGATAGGTCTTTTAAGGCTAAAAATAAGCCACATTTTCATCCCTTTCGCAGAAACGGACCAGCCTCAAATTCTACACCCTCTAAGCAAGAGGGTAATACTTCTCAAACCAAGCCAGCCTGGAGGCCGATGCAAGGCTGGAACAAGGGTAAGCAGGCCAAGTCACCTGCCACTGCTACCAAAACAGCATGAAGTGTTGGCCCCCGATCTGGGAAGGATCTGGTGGGGGGCAGACTTTCTCTCTTTGCTCAGGCTGGGGCAAGAGATGTTCAGGATCCTTGGGCGCTAGAAATAGTTTCTCAAGGTTATCTCCTGGAATTCAGGGAACTACCCCCAAGGGGAAGGTTCCACGGGTCTCAATTATCTTCGAACAGGCATTCTTACACTGTGTAGAAGACCTGTTAAGCATGGGAGTGATTCATCCTGTTCCATTAGGAGAACAAGGGATGGGTTTTTACTCCAACCTGTTCATAATTCCCAAAAAAGAGGGAACATTCAGACCTATTTTAGATCTCAAGATTCTAAACAAGTTTCTAAGGGTTTCATCGTTCAAAATGGAAACCATTCGAACGATCCTTCCTACCATCCAGGAAGGTCAATTCATGACCACGGTGGACTTAAAGGATGCGTACCTACGTATTCCTATCCACAAGGAACATTTTCGGTTCCTAAGGTTCGCCTTTCTGGACAAGCATTACCAGTTTGTGGCACTTCCATTCGGATTAGCCACTGCTCCAAGGATTTTCACAAGGGTACTAGGGTCCCTTCTAGCGGTGCTAAGACCAAGGGGCATTGCAGTAGTACCTTACTTGGACGACATCCTGATTCAAGTGTCGTCTCTGTCAAAAGCAAGGGCTCATACGGACATTGTCCTAGCCTTTCTCAGATCTCACAGGTGGAAAGTGAACATAGAAAAAAGTTCTCTGTCCCCGTCAACAAGAGTTCCCTTCTTGGGAACAATAATAGTTTCCTTAGAAATGAAGGTTTTTCTGACAGAGGCCAGAAAATCAAAACTTCTAAGCTCTTGTCAGGTACTTCATTCTGTTCTTCTTCCTTCCATAGCGCAGTGCATGGAAGTATTAGGTTTGATGGTTGCGGCAATGGACATAGTTCCTTTTGCACGAATTCATCTAAGACCATTACACCTGTGCATGCTCAGACAGTGGAATGGGGATTATACAGACTTGTCTCCGACGATACAAGTAGATCAAATAACCAGAGATTCACTCCGTTGGTGGCTGACCCTGGACAACCTGTCACAGGGAATGAGCTTCCGCAGACCAGAGTAGGTCATTGTCACGACCGACGCCAGTCTGGTGGGCTGGGGCGCGGTCTGGGAACCCCTGAAAGCTCAGGGTCTATGGTTTCGGGAAGAGTCTCTTCTCCCGATAAACATAATGGAACTGAGAGCGATATTCAATGCTCTCAAGGCTTGGCCTCGACTAGCAAAGGCCAAATTCATAAGGTTTCAATCAGACATCATGACGACTGTTACATATATCAACCATCAGGGGGTAACAAGGAGTTCCCTGGCGATGGAGGAGCATCCGGGGGAGTGGGAACTCCATCTGGAAATCTTTGCCCAAATAACTCAATTATGGGGCATTCCAGACATGGTTCTGATGGCCTCTCGTCAGAACTTCATGGTCCCTTGTTACGGGTCCAAATCCAGGGATCCCAAGGCGACTCTATTGGATACAATAGTAGCACCTTGGATCTTCAACCTAGCTTATGTATTCCCACCGTTTCCTCTCATTCCCAGGCTGGTAGCCAGGATCAATCTGGAGAGGGCTTCGGTGATCTTGATAGTTCCTGTGTGGCCACGCAGGACTTGGTATGCAGACCTGGTGAATGTGTCATCGGCTCCACCATGGAAGCTACCTTTGAGACAGGACCTTCTTATTCAGGGTCCATTCGAACATCCGAATCTGGTTTTCCTCCAACTGACTGCTTGGAGTTTGAACGCTTTATTTTATCAAAGCGTGGGTTTTCAGATTCTGTAATAGATACTCTTATTCAGGCTAGAAAGCCTGTAACTAGAAAAATTTACCATAATATATGGAAAAAATATATCTGTTGGTGTGAATCTAAAGGATTCCCATGGAACAAGATAAAAATTCCTAAGATTCTTTCCTTTTTACAAGAAGGTTTGGAGAAAGGATTTTCTGCGAGTTCTCTGAAGGGACAGATCTCTGCTTTATCTGTTTTACTTCACAAAAGGCTGGCAGCTGTGCCAGACGTTTAAGCGTTTGTTCAGGCTCTGGTTAGAATCAAGCCTGTTTACAGACCTTTGACTCTTCCCTGGAGTCTTAATCTAGTTCTTTCAGTTCTTCAAGGGGTTCCGTTTGAACCCTTACATTCCGTAGATATTAAGTTATTATCTTGGAAAGTTTTGTTTTAGGTTGCAATTTCTTCCGCTAGAAGAGTTTCTGAGTTATCTGCTCTGCAGTGTTCTCCGCCCTATCTGGTCCATGCAGATAAGGTGGTTTTACGTACTGAGCCTGGTTTTCTTCCGAAGGTTGTTTCCAACAAAAATATTAACCAGGAGATAGTTGTACCTTCTTTGTGTCCGAATCCAGTTTCATAGAAGGAACGTTTGTTACACAATTTGGACGTTGTCCGTGCTCTAAAATTCTATTTAGAGGCTACTGAAGATTTTAGACAAACATCTTCTTTGTTTGTTGTTTATTCTGGTTAAAGGAGAGGTAAAAAAGCAACTTCTACCTCTCTTTCCTTTTGGTTTAAAAGCATCATCAGATTGGCTTTTGAGACTGCCGGACGGCAGCCTCCTGAAAGTATCACAGCTCACTCCACTAGGGCTGTGGCTTCCACATGGGCCTTCAAGAATGAGGTTCCTGTTGACCAAATTTTTTAAATTATATACTTTTGCTTCTTCGGAGGCTATTTTTGGGAGAAAGGTTTTGCAAGCCGTGGTGCCTTCCGTTTGGGTGACCTGATTTGCTCCCTCCCTTCATCCGTGTCCTAAAGCTTTGGTATTGGTTCCCACAAGTAAGGATGACGCCGTGGACCGGACACACCTATGTTGGAGAAAACAGAATTTATGCTTACCTGATAAATTACTTTCTCCAACGGTGTGTCCGGTCCACGGCCCGCCCTGGTTTTTTAATCAGGTCTGATGAATTATTTTCTCTAACTACAGTCACCACGTTACCATATGGTTTCTCCTATATATATTTCCTCCTATCCGTCGGTCGAATGACTGGGGTAGGCGGAGCCTAGGAGGGACTATATGGCCAGCTTTGCTGGGCTCTTTGCCATTTCTTTCATGTAATTAACAAGAGTCCATGAGCTAGTGACGTATGGGATATACATTCCTACCAGGAGGGGCAAAGTTTCCCAAACCTTAAAATGCCTATAAATACACCCCTCACCACACCCACAAATCAGTTTTACAAACTTTGCCTCCAAGGGAGGTGGTGAAGTAAGTTTGTGCTAGATTCTACGTTGATATGCGTTCCGCAGCAAGTTGGAGCCCGGTTTTCCTCTCAGCGTGCAGTGAATGTCAGAGGGATGTGAAGAGAGTATTGCCTATTGAATGCAGTGATCTCCTTCTACGGGGTCTATTTCATAAGGTTCTCTGTTATCGGTCGTAGAGATTCATCTCTTACCTCCCTTTTCAGATCGACGATATACTCTTATATTTACCATTTCCTCTACTGATTCTCGTTTCAGTACTGGTTTGGCTTTCTACAAACATGTAGATGAGTGTCCTGGGGTAAGTAAGTCTTATTTTCTGTGACACTCTAAGCTATGGTTGGGCACTTTATTTATAAAGTTCTAAATATATGTATTCAAACATTTATTTGCCTTGACTCAGAATGTTCAACTTTCCTTATTTCCAGACAGTCAGTTTCATATTTGGGATTATGCATTGAATTATCATATTTTTTCTTACCTCAAAAATTTGACTTTTTTCCCTGTGGGCTGTTAGGCTCGCGGGGGCTGAAAATGCTTCATTTTATTGCGTCATTCTTGGCGCGGACTTTTTTGGCGCAAAAATTCTTTTCCGTTTCCGGCGTCATACGTGTCGCCGGAAGTTGCGTCATTTTTTGACGTTATTTTGCGTCAAAGATGTCGGTGTTCCGGATGTGGCGTCATTTTTGGCGCCAAAAGCATTTAGGCGCCAAATAATGTGGGCGTCTTTTTTGGCGCTAAAAAATATGGGCGTCATTTTTGTCTCCACATTATTTAAGTCTCATTATTTATTGCTTCTGGTTGCTAGAAGCTTGTTCACTGGCATTTTTTTCCCATTCCTGAAACTGTCATTTAAGGAATTTGATCAATTTTGCTTTATATGTTGTTTTTTTCTTTTACATATTGCAAGATGTTCCACGTTGCAACTGAGTCAGAAGTTACTACAGGAAAATCACTGCACAGTGCTGGAGCTACCAAGCTAAGTCTGCTATAAACTTTTGGTATCTGTTTCTCCAGCTGTTATTTGTATTGCATGTCATGTCAAACTTATTAATGCAGATAAAATTTCCTTTAGTACTGTTACATTACCTGTTGCTGTCCGTCAACATCTAATTTTCAGAGTGTTCCTGATAACATAAGAGATTTTATTTTTTAAATCCATTAAGAAGGCTATGTCTGTTATTTCTCCTTCTAGTATACATAAAAGTCTTTTAAAACTTCTCTTTTTTTCAGATGAATTTTTAAATGAACATCATCATTCTGATACTGATAATGGTTCTTCTGGTTCAGAGGTTTCTGTCTCAGAGGTTGATGCTGATAAATCTTTGTATTTGTTCAAGATGGAATTTATTCGTTCTTTACTTAAAGAAGTGTTATTTGCATTAGAAATAGAGGATACTGGTCCTCTTGATACTAAATGTAAACGTTTAAATAAGGTTTTTAAATCTCCTGTAGTTATTCCAGAAGTGTTTTATCTCCCTGATGCTATTTCTGAAGTAATTTCCAGGGAATGGAATAATTTGGGTAATTTATTTACTCCTTCTAAACGTTTAAGCAAATTATATCCTGTGCCATCTGACAGATTAGAGTTTGTTGGGACAAAAATCCCTAAGGTTATGGGGCTGTCTCTACTCCTGCTAATGTACTACTATTCCTATGGCAGATAGTACTTCATTTAAGGATCCTTTAGATAGGAAAATTGAATCCTTTCTAAGAAAAGCTTACTTATGTTCAGGTAATCTTCTTAGACCTGCTATATTTTTAGCGGATGTTGCTGCAGCTTCAACTTTTTGGTTAGAAGCTTTAGCGCAACAAGTAACAGATCATAATTTTATAGCATTATTATTATTCTATAACATGCTAATAATTTTATTGGTGATACCATCTTTTGATATCATTAGAATTGATGTCAGGTATATGTCTCTAGCTATTTTAGCTAGAAAAGCTTTATGGATTAAACTTGGAATGCTGACATGTCTTCTAAGTCAACTTTGCTTTCCCTTTCTTTCCAGGGTAAATAATCATTTCGTTCCTTTCCTCACAACAAGGAACAAAAGACTGATCCTTCATCCTCAGGAGGGGTATCAGTTTGGAAACTATTTCCAGTTTGGAATATATCCAAGCCTTATAGAATCCTATAGCCAGCTCCTAAGTACCTATGAAGGTGCGGCCCTTATTCCAGCTCAGCTGGTATGGGGCAGATTACGTTTTCTTCAAAGAAATTTGGATCAATTCCGTTCTTAATCTCTGGTTTCAGAAACATTGTTTCAGGAAGGTACAGAATTGGCTTCAAGTTAAGGCCTCCTGCTAAGAGATTCTTTTCTTTCCCGTGTCCCAATTGACACAGCAAGGCTCAGCATTTCTGAAATGTGTTTCAGATCTAGAGTTGGCTGGAATATTTATGCCAGTTCCAGTTCTGGAACAGGGGCTGGGGTTTTATTTTATCTCTTCATTGTACCAAAGAAGGTCAATTCCTTCAGACCAGTTATGGATCTATCATTATTGAATCGTTATGTTAGGATACCAACATTCAAGATGGTTACTGTAGGTCTATCCTGCCTTTTGTTTAGCAAGGGCATTATATGTCTACAATAGATTTACAGGATGTGTATCTGCATATTCCGATTCATCCAGATCACTTTTAGTGTCTGAGATTCTCTTTTTAGACAAGCATTACCAGTTTTGTGGCTCTACTATTTGGTCTAGCCTCAGTTCCAAGAATTTTTTTCAAAGGTTCTCGGTGCCCTTCTTTCTGTAATCAGAGAATAGGGTTTTGGTTTTTCCTTATTTGGACGATATCTTGGTACTTGCTCAGTCTTCTCATTTTCGAAGAATCTCATACGAATCGACTTGTGTTGTTTCTTCAAGTTCATGGTTGGAGGATCAATTTACCAATCAGTTTATTGATTCCTCAGACAAGGGTAACCTTTTTAGGTTTCTAGATAAATTCAGTGTCTATGACTCTGTCCTTGTCAGACAAGAGAAGTTTAACATTGATATCAGCTTGTCAAAACCTTCAGTCACAATCATTCCCTTTGGTAGCCTTATGCATGGAAATGTTGGATCTTAGGACTGCCGCATCAGATGCGATCTCCTTTGCTCGTTTTCACATGCGACCTCTTCAGCTCTGTATGCTGAACCAATGGTGCAGGGATTACTCAAAGATAACTCAATTAATATCTTTAAACCGATTTTACGACACTCTCTGACATGGTGGACAGATCACCATCGTTTAGTTCAGGGGGCTTCTTTGTTCTTCCGACCTGGACTATAATCTCAACAGATACGAGTCTTACAGGTTGGGGAGCTGTGTGGGGGTATCTGACGGCACAAGGGGTTTGGGAATCTCAGGAGGTGAGATTTCCGATCAATATTTTGGAACCCCGTGCAATTTTCAGAGCTCTTCAGTCTTGGCCTCTTCTGAAGAGAGAGTTGTTCATTGTTTTCAGATAAGACATTGTCACAACTGTGGCATACATCAATCATCAAGGAGGGACTCACAGTCCTCTGGCTATGAAAGAAGTATCTCGAATTTTGGTTTGGGCGGAATCCAGCTCCTGTCTAATCTCTGCGGTTTATATCCCAGGTATGGACAATTGGAAAGCGGATTATCTCAGTCGCCAAACGTTGCATCCGGGCGAATGGTCTCTTCACCCAGAGGTATTTCTTCAGATTGTTCAAATGTGGGAACTTCCAGAAATAGTTCTGATGGCTTCTCATCTAAACAAGAAACTTCCCAGGTATCTGTCCAGATCCCGGGATCCTCAGGCGGAGGCAATGGATGCATTTTCACTTCCTTGGAAGTATCATCCTGCCTATATCTTTCCGCCTCTAGTTCTTCTTCCAAGAGTAATCTCCAAGATTCTGAAGGAATGCTCGTTTGTTCTGCTGGTAGCTCCGGCATGGCCTCACAGGTTTTGGTATGCGGATCTTGTCCGGATGGCCTCTTGCCAACCGTGGACTCTTCCGTTAAGACCAGACCTTTTGTCTCAAGGTCCTTTTTTCCATCAGGATCTGAAATCCTTAAATTTAAAGGTATGGAGATTGAACGCTTGATTCTTGGTCAAAGAGGTTTCTCTGACTCTGTGATTAATACTATGTTACAGGCTCGTACATCTATATCCAGAGAGATATATTATAGAGTCTGGAAGACTTATATTTCTTGGTGTCTTTCTCATCATTTTTCTTGGCATTCTTTTAGAATACCGAGAATTTTACAATTTCTTCAGGATGGTTTGGATAAGGGTTTGTCCGCAAGTTCTTTGAAAGGACAAATCTCTGCTCTTTCTGTTCTTTTTCACAGAAAGATTGCTATTCTTCCTGATATTCATTGTTTTGTACAAGCTTTGGTTCGTATAAAACCTGTCATTAAGTCAATTTCTCCTCCTTGGAGTTTGAATTTGGTTCTGGGAGCTCTTCAAGCTCCTCCGTTTGAACCTATGCATTCATTGGACATGTCAGGAACCTAGCTCCTTCTAGGACCCAGCGGAATCCTTCAAGCAACAAACTTGCAGCTTGCCTTTAAAAACCACCCCAAATCAATTCTCTTTGCTTAGTAATTTGGAGTACAAGGCTACCCTATTTACCTGAGCCTAACTACTTTGAATAACTTGTTTTCTGAACTTTTTTCCTCACAGGAACTTTTTGATACTTTGTTCAACTTTAACTGGAATTCATCCAAACAACTGCAGTGTTCATTAACTTAGGAGCTGACATGCAATCAATTGAATGAACTGCCTGAACCAAACTGCAAGTATTATTCTATGTGTTCTAATGCTTTGTTACTTGGAGAACTTTCACTGTGTAGTTAGTATTTAAAGGAGAGTTACCACAGAACTTGTCACTGAAAATCTGGCTTTAACCCTTATTGAAACATCCTGACTGCAGATTAATAAACAACACAGCTTCCACAGTGAAACTGGAACTTCCACAGAACAGGCTGTGCATTCATTACAGCTCTGCCACACTACAAGTGCAACACAAGACAAGGTACAAGTAATCTCTGCAAATAAAATAGCAATACTGCATGAGCATATGTATAACTGTTAACAGAACCTGGTTACTAGTTAAATATTTATGTGTTACACTGCATAAGACTCTGAGAGTTAATAGAACCATTACTACACCTGCAACTTAAGAACTAAAGCTAACTTAATATTGAGAACAATTTCTACAAATCCTATTCAAGTTTGCTTAACCCTAACTGCATAATCTGGGGTGTGGCAAAATAAACCACTAAACTATCACTATTAGGTGAGAATATCACTAAGCCATAGTGATATTCCTTTACAATAGTGAAACAAAACAATTATTAATAAATTAAGATCTGTGAATTGTGTTCCATCGTTAACTTCATATTTGTAGCCTGACATATTACTAAGCCTTAAAAATGGAGCCACCAGATCTACCACAGATAGTTTACAACCTCTCCCAAAAGGTTGATCAGCTTGCTCAGGCGGTTCATGATTTACAAATTGAAAATCAGTCTTTAAGGGGAATTATAAGAGACTCACTTACTACTCATACTGCACCACCTCAGCAAACACCTGAACCTTCAGTTTCACTACCAGAGCTCTTTTCTGGAAACAGGAAGCAGTATAGGCAGTTTAAGAATTCATGTCATTTACTTTATAATCTACGACCTCACAGTTATCCCACAGAGAGGATCAAGGTATTCAGTACTATTTCATTCCTGAGGGGTGAGCCAAGAATCTGGGCTGACAATCTGTGCGAACATAATGACCCAGTGCTAGGATCCCTTTCTGATTTTTTCACATGTATGGATGATCTTTTTCACGACACTGATGTACAAATGTCCGCTGAAGCCTCCATGAGGAACCTTAAGCAAGCCAAGAGACCCGTGGAGGAGTACATCACGGAATTCAAATTATACGCAGCTGATTCGGAATGGAGTCAGATTGCACTTCGAAACCAGTTCCGTTTAGGCCTCTCGGAGAGCTTGAAAGATGAAATCGCCAGGATAGAACTCCCAAAAACCCTAGAAGGAATGATGAATGCTGCAAAACAATTGGATCGCAGACTGCGAGAAAGGAAGGCAGAAAGGTTTTCTGCAGATGTCCGACCAAAACCTTCTATCTATTCCCCACCTCAACCAACCCAACATAGTAAACAAACAGCTGTTCCCATGGATATCGGAATAGCCCGTGGTCCTTTAACAACAGAAGAAAGATACCGCAGGAAGAGTAATAATCTGTGCATGTATTGCGCCAATCCTACACATTCAGTCCAGGAGTGTCCCATTTTACAGAAAAACAAGAAATGTAAGTTCAAAGTTACAAGTTATTTATTAAACACCACAAAAACTAAAACTTATTGCATGTTAACTCTCTCCATACAGTGGGACCAAGATCAGCTGACTACTGAAGCCATCATAGGCTCGGGTCTGTTCATAGGACCATTCCCTATAGTTAGAATTGTCAATGAAAACGCAATGACTCTAAAATTACCTGATAGTATTAAGGTCCACCCCACATTTCATGTGTCACTATTGAAACCATACAGAGCCACTCGTCACTCTCAACTCATTCTTCCACCACCTCCTCAGGCACTGGATCCAGACGAATATGAAGTGCATTCCCTGCTGGATTCCAGGTTCCATAGAGGTGAATTACAATATCTGGTACGCTGGAAAAATTATTCAGCTGATGACGACACATGGGAACCTGCAACCAATCTTAGAGCTCAACGGCTGGTCACTCTCTTCCATCGCAGAAATCCAAATCGTCCCAGACCGGCAACTGTGGGACCGTTGCCCTGAGTGGGGGGTCATGTCAGGAACCTAGCTCCTTCTAGGACCCAGCGGAATCCTTCAAGCAACAAACTTGCAGCTTGCCTTTAAAAACCACCCCAAATCAATTCTCTTTGCTTAGTAATTTGGAGTACAAGGCTACCCTATTTACCTGAGCCTAACTACTTTGAATAACTTGTTTTCTGAACTTTTTTCCTCACAGGAACTTTTTGATACTTTGTTCAACTTTAACTGGAATTCATCCAAACAACTGCAGTGTTCATTAACTTAGGAGCTGACATGCAATCAATTGAATGAACTGCCTGAACCAAACTGCAAGTATTATTCTATGTGTTC
The DNA here is from genome assembly GCF_027579735.1 of Bombina bombina. Lineage (NCBI taxonomy): Eukaryota > Metazoa > Chordata > Amphibia > Anura > Bombinatoridae > Bombina > Bombina bombina. The sequence continues at coordinate 25,211,837 of NC_069506.1, read as the reverse complement.
TAATGCTTTGTTACTTGGAGAACTTTCACTGTGTAGTTAGTATTTAAAGGAGAGTTACCACAGAACTTGTCACTGAAAATCTGGCTTTAACCCTTATTGAAACATCCTGACTGCAGATTAATAAACAACACAGCTTCCACAGTGAAACTGGAACTTCCACAGAACAGGCTGTGCATTCATTACAGCTCTGCCACACTACAAGTGCAACACAAGACAAGGTACAAGTAATCTCTGCAAATAAAATAGCAATACTGCATGAGCATATGTATAACTGTTAACAGAACCTGGTTACTAGTTAAATATTTATGTGTTACACTGCATAAGACTCTGAGAGTTAATAGAACCATTACTACACCTGCAACTTAAGAACTAAAGCTAACTTAATATTGAGAACAATTTCTACAAATCCTATTCAAGTTTGCTTAACCCTAACTGCATAATCTGGGGTGTGGCAAAATAAACCACTAAACTATCACTATTAGGTGAGAATATCACTAAGCCATAGTGATATTCCTTTACAATAGTGAAACAAAACAATTATTAATAAATTAAGATCTGTGAATTGTGTTCCATCGTTAACTTCATATTTGTAGCCTGACAGGACATTAAATTACTTTCTTGGAAAGTTTTGTTCCTTTTGGCCATCTCTTCTGCTAGAAGAGTTTCTGAATTATCTGCTCTTTCGTGTGAGTCTCCTTTTCTGATTTTTCATCAGGATAAGGCGGTGTTGCGAACTTCTTTTTAATTTTTACATAAAGTTGTGAATTCCAACAACATTAGTAGAGAAATTGTGGTTCCTTCATTATGTCCTAATCCTAAGAATTCTAAGGAGAAATCGTTGCATTCTTTGGATGTTGTTAGAGCTTTGAAATATTATGTTGAAGCTACGAAATCTTTCTGTAAGACTTCTAGTCTATTTGTTATCTTTTCCGGTTCTAGGAAAGGCCAGAAAGCTTCTGCCATTTCTTTGGCATCTTGGTTGAAATCTTTAATTCATCTTGCCTATGTTGAGTCGGGTAAAATTCCGCCTCAGAGAATTACAGCTCATTCTACTAGATCAGTATCTACTTCCTGGGCGTTTAGGAATGAAGCTTCGGTTGACCAGATCTGCAAAGCAGCAACTTGGTCCTCTTTGCATACTTTTCCTAAATTCTACCATTTTGATGTATTTTCTTCTTCTGAAGCAATTTTTGGTAGAAAAGTTCTTCAGGCAGCGGTTTCAGTTTGAATCTTCTGCTTAGGTTTTTCATTAAACTTTATTTTGGGTGTGGATTATTTTCAGCAGGAATTGGCTGTCTTTATTTTATCCCTCCCTCTCTAGTGACTCTTGTGTGGAAAGATCCACATCTTGGGTAGTCATTATCCCATACGTCACTAGCTCATGGACTCTTGTTAATTACATGAAAGAAAACATAATTTATGTAAGAACTTACCTGATAAATTCATTTCTTTCATATTAACAAGAGTCCATGAGGCCCACCCTTTTTTTGGGGTGGTTATGATTTTTTTGTATAAAGCACAATTATTCCAATTCCTTATTCTATATGCTTCGCACTTTTTTTCTTATCACCCCACTTCTTGGCTATTCGTTAAACTGATTTGTGGGTGTGGTGAGGGGTGTATTTATAGGCATTTTAAGGTTTGGGAAACTTTGCCCCTCCTGGTAGGAATGTATATCCCATACGTCACTAGCTCATGGACTCTTGTTAATATGAAAGAAATGAATTTATCAGGTAAGTTCTTACATAAATTATGTTTTCCTGTTGGGGAGGAGAATATCCCACAAGTAAGGATGACGCCGTGGACCGGACACACCGTTGGAGAAAGTAATTTATCAGGTAAGCATAAATTCTGTTTTTTACTAGACTGTCCCTTTAAGAGCTCTGGTGTAGGGTGTCTTTGCCTCCTCCTGGTGGCCAAGTGATGTAGTTCCCAAGAGTAAGGTCTTGAGGTCTCTCACTGCCAAGAAATAAATAAAATGTTTTCTGTCCCTCCGGCTTCTAGTTGTGTAGCCAGATCTATTAATATTTGGGTGGAATTTACCACTGAGTTACTACTACAGCATGAATCTCTCTCCTTAATCATATTTAGATCATCTTTTTCAATCAGCCAATCGGTTTATCTGTAATACTTTGTTAGACTACTACTAATGAAAGGTACCAATTAGTTTGATTACACTTTATGGACCAATCAAAGTTATGCCTAACATGCATACCCACCACCTGGCGACTCCTTCCTCTCCATGATCGCTAACAGTTCTTCTCTATTTAAGACCGTAAGTTATACAGCAATGTTATGCCTGATGAAACGGCGGAGTTACACGCAGAGAAACGCGTTGCACACTATTTGCAGACATATATGACATATGTACTCCTGTTCAGCACCTTAGTACTTTGTTCGATTTTACTTTGTTTTTATCAAATAAATGTTTTTAGGAGTGTTGCCGCTATCAGACAGTTGAAGTGTCTGGGTGTCAGCTAACTGACAGGCTGAGATTTGACAGTGTGCCTTTGCTTGCGCAAGAGAGTGCTTTCTTCCAATGCGAGTACCCTTGTTTCCAGTACCCTGAGGTCACAGATTGTTGAAGATTGATACACACATGGGCGCCTCTTTGTTTTTTTGCAGGCTTTGTTAGATGCATTATACCAGAGTCTTGGCAGTTTACAGTGAGATCTATTTGTGAAATCTGGTCAGCTGACAATGTCTAAGCACAGACAAACATTATATGAAAACGTTAAATAGAAAGATTTTATAAAGAAACCCCCATGTTAAAAAGCAAAAGCCTTGTTTGCCACCTTTGTTTAACCACTAGCTTTGTATTCTTCATAAAAAACCCCAAAGGGTTTAACTTGTTTCTGCACAAAAATGGCTTGTGATTTTAAGCCAAGCTGAAAGATATTGCTAAGCTCTATATGTTTTGAGTGGGTTCAATATACTATTTAATTTGGATATAAAATAATTCTCACTTAAACTTCCTGATTATATAGAAAGCTGGCATAGGGAATTGAATAAGACTATCAGAGAAGCAGAGTGGGTTAAATTTTTTAATACAAGAAAATCTTCATCCTCAGCTAGATTTTTAGAGACAAATTACAAACTCCTGACTAGGTGGTACTTGACACCTACCAGACTTAAATGCATTTTCCTTGCCTCGTCTGACCTTTGTTGGAGGGGTTGTGGGGAAAGGGGGACGATGACACACATATGGTGGGCATGTCCTAAATTGTCACCTTTTTGGGAGGGCATACAGAATATCCTACAAGTCATAATGGGGCGGGGGGATTCCTATCAGCTAGACAAAGACAACGGCCCTACTGAACCTGTTACCTAAATGTAAATGTAAATTAAGAACACAACTAATTCAGTTGGCATTGAATACTGCTAGGTCCTTAGTCGCTAGGCTCTGGAAATCTCAAATCTGCCCGACCCTAAAGGACTGGCACTCTCACATGACAGATACCTTGAGAATGGAAGAATACAATTTCTTTAAATCGAATAGGTTAGAATTCTTCCATGATTTAAAATTCATCTGGGATGAAATCCAAAATGATCTGAGGATAGAAGGGGGGAGCTTTACACAAGTTAAGGAGTGACCTAGGAGGAATGACAGGCCTAGTGTTATCTTAGAGAGGTATGGCTGACGTGGTCCCACCCCTGCCTGATACTCTAATAATGACCTCTTTAGCTTAGCACTTCTCTCAAAGGTTGATAGTTAAATACAAAGTCGAGGGATACCACTAGATGGGTAGAATATATACAAAGTGATCTTAAATTAAAGGATTACTTTCTGTTATAATTTTTAAGCTAAACAACTAACATATTAAAGTTAATAAACATTAATTAAAACCTACTGACCTATATTTTCTCCAAAACGAAGTTTCATAACGTTCTAAAAGTTATATCTTTTATTCGCCGATGATGTCACGTTATCCTGCCCACTATTTTCAGCACTGCATGTTCAAAATACTTAAACCAATAACTTTGTGTTTAAAGCGCCATTTTGAAACCTAGGTATTGTAAACGGATTGGTACAGAGCAAAGGATACCCACGGAGTGGGTTTGGAAAACAATTAAATTTGCAGACAAGATTTCTGATATACGGTAGAGATATGTGAATGAAATGCTATTGATAAAAACTGTATTTGAGGTAGTTAGTTAGTAACAGGCATAGACAATATTTACTTACAGTGGCCCTTTAAGAAATTTCGGCATAGTTTTGTTGTTGTTTGAGTTATGTTTTGTACATTGGTGTCATTGTCAATCACCATGCATTTATATGGAGTGGGGCTACTGTTTTCAAATGGACTTATCACGGACAGTCTAGCTCTAATATTTCATTTTACTATACGGGAGTTCGTTCTCCTTTCTTTTGGAGACTGATGGTTTCTCCCTCTTTTGTTTCTGTTTAAACTTTTGTATCAACAATGACATCCTTTTGTACCATGCTGCTAAATAATGATAATAAAAATGATAATAGCTACTTGGTCTTCTTTGCATACCTTTACTAAATTTGACTTTTTTTTATGTTTTAGCTTCTTCCGAGACAGCCTTTGGTAGGAAGGTCTTTCAGGCAATTGTCTCAGTTTTATTTGTTCTTGCCTGATTTATTTTTTATGTGCTTAACAAAATAAATAAAAAAACAAAACCATTTATGCCCTTGTTGGGTTGTGAATTTAATTATCAGTGAACAAAAAAAAAAAGATGTTTACTTTCCTAAGGCATGGAGAATCCACTAATCATTCTAATTACTAGTGGGATATTCAGTCCTGGCCAGCAGGAGGAGGCAAAGAGCACACCAGCAGAGGTGTTAAGTATCACTTCCCTTACCCATAAACCCCAGTAATTCTCTTTGTCTCTGTCAAGGGAGGATGTGCAAAGATGGTGTCTGATGATATTTAATCCTTTAATGGGTACTTTTCCCTTTAAGCAAGGATTGGGGTTATGCTGTGTCTATGTCAATCTCTTTAGTAAGAGTAATGGTGGCTTTTAGCAGTTAGAAGGCAGTGAGGTGGTCCTTGCTTTATTTCTAACAGTATGCTAACCCTTGATAGAAAACAAGTGTTGCTTACTCTGTTTTTTTCTCTGTTTACAGCTCCCTGTAAGAGGTGGGTTACTCAGTCACACCTAAGAAGCTGTTCCTGTCCTGCAGCCGGATCCAAAGGTAAGTGCTCTTCCCTTCTAGGTACTGAAGGGCAGCACTATAGGTTTTTCCTCAGTGGATCACTAGATGGGACTTTATATTCCTGCAAATAGGAATTCCACTTTGAGCAGTATATAATGAATGCACTTTATTTATGTGTAAACTTTATTTCTGAAGGAGTTAATGTTTTGCCTCTTAGATTGAGGCTTATGAGACTGGCAGGATTTTTAGAGGAATTTAATTCCCTCCATTGGGCTTATTTTATTAGGCTCTGTCTATTGAGTATAGACTTTACGGAAGTGGTTACTGTTTTGCGATCCTTTTAAACAAGTCGGACAAACTTTTTTATTTTGGGGGGATTTGTGTTTTATGGAACACCTAGAAACGCGCACTTTAGTCTTGTAGCGCAGTTTCCTTTTCTATTACGCTCAGGATCAAGGCTCTAAAGCTAGCCAATACCTTTATTTGTGATGCCAACATGCAAGTTTTTAGGCTGGGAGCTAAAATTTCCGGTTTGACTGTTTTAGCTCGCAGAGCTCTGTGGTTAAAATCTTGATCTGCAGATGTCACTTCCAAGTCCAAGCTTTTATCTTTGCCTTATAAGTGTAAAACCTTGTTTTGTCCAGCTCTGGCTGAAATAATTTCCGAAATTACATGTGGAAAGGGCACTTTCCTACCTCAGGATAAAAAGAATAAGCCTAAGGGTTGACAGAGTTATAATTTTCGTTCCTTTCGTAACTTTAAGGGACAAAAGTTTTCCTCTTCCAAGTCGGAGCCCTCCTAGTCTTCTTGGAGGTCCAATCAGCCTTTGAATAATGGAAAGCGAGCCAAGAAACCTTCCGCTGATTCTAAATCAGCATGAAGGGACCCTCTTTCTTTCGGCAGGCTTGGATACGCGATGTCCCAGATTCTTGGGCCATAGACGTTCCATGGTTACAGGATAGGATTCAAGTGATTGTTCCATTTCTTCTAGAGGAACAGGGTCTAGGATTCTATTCAAATCTATTTATAGTTCCCAAAAAGGAGGGCACTTTCCGTCCCATACTGGACCTGAAGTGTCTCAACCAATTCCTCAGGGTTCGATCCTTCAAAATGGAGACCATCCGTTCCATTCTTCCTTTGGTACAAGAGGGTCAGTTGATGACGACCATAGATCTGAAGGACGCATATCTTCATGTTCCCATTCACAGGGATCATTACCAGTATCTGAGGTTGGCCTTTCTGGACAAACATTTCCAGTTTGTTGCCCTTCCTTTTGGCCTTGCTACAGCTCCCGGATTTTTCACAAAGGTTCTGGGGGCTCTTCTTGCAGTGGTCAGGTCCCAGAGCATTGCTGTGGCACCTTATCTGGATGACATCTTAGTTCAAGCTCCATCTTTTCAACTAGCAAAATTTCATACAGAGATGTTGTCTATTCTACGTTCCCACAGGTGGAAAGTGAATCTGGAGAAGAGTTCCCTTGTTCCAGATACAAGGGTGTATTTCTTAGGAACAATGATAGATTCCCTGTCCATAAAGATTTTTCTTACCGACGTCATAAAATCAAAACTTCATGTTTCTTGCCTTTCTCTCCAGTCTGCTATTCATCCATCAGTGGCTCAATGCATGGAGGTGATTGGTCTGATGGTTGCCTCCATGGACATCGTTCCTTTTGCTCGGTTCCATCTGAGACATCTGCAACTAGGCATGCTCAGTCAATGGAACGGGGACCACTCAGATCTATTGCAGAGTCTCTCTCTCATGGTGAGTTTCACAGGACCATCTCTCTCGAGGCACATGCTTCCTGGGTGATTGTGACCACAGACGCAAGCCTGTTGGGCTGGGGAAAAGTTTGGGGCTCTTTAAAAACACAGGGCCTGTGGACTCCAGAAGAGTCTTCTCTTCCAATAAACCCATTGGAGTTGAGAGCAATCTTCAATGCCTTGATAGCCTGGCCTCAACTAGCTTTGGTCTGATTTATCAGATTCCAGTCGGACAACATCACCTAGGTGGCTTACATCAACCACCAGGGAGGAACTCGAAGTTCCTTGGCAATGAAGGAGGTTACTGGCATTCTCCAGTGGGCGGAGTCTCATGATTCCCATCTCTCTGCCATCCACATATCAGGGGTGGACAACTGGGAGGCAGGTTTTCTGAGCAGGCAGACTTTTCATCCGGGAGAGTGGGCTCTCCACCCACAGGGTTTTCACAATGATAACTCTCAGGTGGGGGGTTCCGGAGTTGGATCTGATGGAGTCTCGTCAAAACGCCAAGCTTCCAAAGTAAGGATCAAGATCAAGAGATCCTCGCCATTCTGATAGAAGATCTGGCGGTTCCTTGCAACTTCAATCTAGCATACTTGTTTCCTCCATTTGCTCTCCTTTCACGAGTAATAGCTTGCATCAAGCAGGAGAGAGCGTCTGTGATTCTAATAGCTACTGCATGGCCTCACAGGATCTGGTGACAATGTCATCTCTTCCTCCTTGGAGGTTATCTTTGAGGAAGGACCTTCTACTTCAGGGTCCCTTCCTTCATCCAAATCTGGATTCTCTGAAGCTGACTGCTTGGAGATTGAACGTCTAGTTTTGGCTTCTTTGAGAAAGTCATAGATACTATGCTTCAGGCTCATAAACCGGTTACTCGCAGAATTTACCATAAGATATGGCGTAAATACCTTCATTGGTGTGATTAAAAGGATTTCTCTTGAAACAATGTAAGGGTTTCTCGAATGTTGGCTTCTCTTCAGGAGGGCCTGGAGAAAGGTTTGTCAGTCAGTACTCTGAAGGGTCAGATTTCTGCACTGTCTATTCTTTTGCATAAACGTCTGGCAGATTTGCCAGAAGTTTAGTCTTTTGTTCATGCCTTGGTCAGAGTCAGGCCTGTGTTTAAACCTGTTGCTCCTCATTGGAGCCTTAATCTTATTCTTAAAATTTTGCAGCAGGATCCGTTTGAGCCGATGCATTCTGTTGATATTAAGTTTCTATCTTGGAAGGTCTTGTTTCTTATTGCTATTTCTTCTGCTCGCAGAGTTTCCGAACTTTCGGCTTTGCAGTTTGATTCCCCTTACCTTATTTTTCATGCTGATAAGGCGGTCCTACATACTAAGCTGGGGTTTCTCCCTAAGGTAGTGTCGGATCTCAATATTAATCAGGAAATTGTTGTTCCTTCTTTTTGTCCTAATCCTTCTTCACAATAGGAACTTCTTTTGCATAACTTGGATTCTTGTGCGTGGTCTAAAATGTTACCTTCAAGCAACTAAAGATTTTCAGCAGACTTCTGCCCTGTTTGTTGTTTTCTCTGGTAAGCGTAAGGGTCAGAAGGCCACTTCTGCCACTCTTTCTCTCTGGTTGAGAAGTATTATTAGTTTAGCTTATGAGACGGCTGGACAGCAGCCTCCTGAGAGAATTACGGCTCATTCCACTAGGGCTGTCTCCTCTTTCAAAGATAAAGCTTCAGTGGAGCAAATTTGCAAGGCAGCCACTTGGTCCTCACTGCATACCTTTTCCAAATTCTATAAATTTGATAACTTTTGCCTCGGCTGAGGCTTCTTTTGGGAGACTAGTTCTTCAAGCGGTGGTGCCTTCTGTTTAGGTCCGCCTGTCTTGATCTCCCTCCCTTTTCATTCTGTGTCCTCTAGCTTGGGTATTGGTTTCCACTAGTAATTCAAATGATTTTTGGACTCTCCATGCCATAGGAAAGAAAACAAAATGTATGCTTACCTGATAAATTTATTTAATTCCAGGCATGGAGAGTCCACGACCCGCCATTATTTACGTTCAAGCTGCAGTTTTTTGTTAAAACCTCAGGCACCTCTATACTTTTGTGTTATCTTGTTTTTCCATTTTTCTTCGGCCAAATGACTGGGGGTTATGGATAATCTCTGAACTCAGCATCTAGTCCCCTACCTGCCCCTGTAGTGTACTTGTGTATCTAGTCCCCTACCTGCCCCTGTAGTGTACTTGTGTATCTAGTCCCCTACCTGCCCCTGTAGTGTACTTGTGTATCTAGTCCCCTACCTGCCCCTGTAGTGTACTTGTGTATCTAGTCCCCTACCTGCCCCTGTAGTGTACTTGTGTATCTAGTCCCCTACCTGCCCCTGTAGTGTACTTGTGTATCTAGTCCCCTACCTGCCCCTGTAGTGTACTTGTGTATCTAGTCCCCTACCTAGCCCTGTAGTGTACTTGTGTATCTAGTCTCCTACCTGCCCCTGTAGTGTACTTGTGTATCTAATCCCCTACCTGGCCCTGTAGTGTACTTGTGTATCTAGTCCCCTACCTGCCCCTGTAGTGTACTTGTGTATCTAGTCCCCTACCTGCCCCTGTAGTGTACTTGTGTATCTAGTCCCCTACCTGCCCCTGTAGTGCACTTGTGTATCTAGTCCCCTACCTGCCCCTGTAGTGCACTTGTGTATCTAGTCCCCTACCTGCCCCTGTAGTGCACTTGTGTATCTAGTCCCCTACCTGCCCCTGTAGTGCACTTGTGTATCTAGTCCCCTACCTGCCCCTGTAGTGCACTTGTGTATCTAGTCCCCTACCTGCCCCTGTAGTGCACTTGTGTATCTAGTCACCTACCTGCCCCTGTAGTGTACTTGTGTATCAGTCTCCAGCTTGTCTCAGCTGTCCCTGTGTATCCGGTTACCAACCTACAGTTTACCAGCATATACAGACTTCTGCCTGCCACATTTATACCAAAGAAACATATGTCCAGTTTGTCTTGGTTTTACCAATGGATCCAGCTTACCACTGTATCCAGACTATTGCCTGTCACTATCAGTGTATTCTAGATCCAGCTTAATCCGAAACCTTGCCGGTCACAGTTATAATAGTGAATCTTGTCTTCATCTTGTGTCTGTTTACCATTTTGTACCATACACCAAATAGTGAGGTAGGTTCCGGAGAATGCACTTGTGTAGAACATTACTGCCATATTACACAAGACACATGCACGCTAATGAGCCTACCTCAGTGTGGAGATCACTAAAAAGATACATTTACCATCATAATGAAATCAACATTTACAGTCCATGGACATACCCCTTAAAAAGCCTCTGAAATGTATCTTAGATCCTTTGCTACGGCCAGTTTGGATATGAATGTAAATAGGCTTCTGCACTAATCAAGTGACCATTAAGTATGTAAGAATTCTGGATCCTGCAATATGCAATTAAGGGACAGTGAAGTCAAAATTAAATTATGACTCAAAGCATGTGCTCTTAAGCAACTAATTTACTTCTATTATCAAATTGACTTTCGTCTCTTTATGTCCTTTGTTGATAGGCATACTTAGGTAGACTCAGAAGCAGCAATGCACTACTGGGAGCTAGCTGCTGATTGGTGGCTACACATATGCCTCATCTTTGGATCTCCCAGTGTGTTTATCTAGTAGTGCATTGCTGCTTCTTCAACAAGGATACGAAGAGAATTAAACAAATTATGGAAAGCATTTTAGTAAAACAAATATCATAATAGAATCAAATGAATAAATTGTTTAAAATGATATGCTCTAACTGTCTAATGAAAGATAAATTGTGGGTTGTATGGCCCTATTAGAGAAAATCCTAAAATCAAAATTTTAAGAGTTAAAGGGATATAAAAGGTCAAAATTGAATTGGATGCATTTCAATTCGAAGCATTTTTGCAATATACTTTAATTAGATAAAATGTTTCTAGTAAAAGTTATGATTGTTTTTCCAGTGGCATACGCACATATGCTGCGAGGGCCGTGCACTAGTATTCACACAGCATGCTTGCTCAGAGATATGACAGTGGTGCGTATTGCTTCTGAAAATGTAACGCGTCATACAAGCCACTGCTGACTCTCTGCGAAGGTGTGCGGTGTTTGAATACTGGTGCACGGGCCCTCACAGGATATGTGCGTATGCTGCAGAAAAACAGTTTAACTTTAATTAGAGGCATTTTTGCTAATGGATGTATATTGCAAAAATGTTTCTATTTCTAATTGAAATGCATCTATGCACATTTCCTTTTTGACCTATCTTGACCAAAAAGCTGGCAAAATAATGAAAGCATTTTTTAACTAGGTATACTTTATCATTTTATGGGAAAATTGATTTGTAATGTAAAATATACATCTTGTCAGGACGGCGAGTCCACTTCACAGCATTTATCATTGTTGGTCATGCTCAAAAAGATCAGTAACTGACCAATGGGACAGCAAGGCACAAGTTTTCTTAAACTGCTCAGTGACTCTCTATTTTAATGTAACCAATATGGAACATTATGAATGACAACAACCGTACACAATATGTAAAATAGGATTAGCTCCCGCGCATCACTTTCTATTTATTCTGAAAAGAAAAAAGAAAAATCTACAAAGCTGTAAAACCTCGGGCATCACATTTAAGAAATTTCTGTAGTTGACAACCACCAGCTACTCGAATACTTTTTTTCCTCCTTGATGGTTAAAACCTTATAGGAAATATCAGTAGTGCATTGTAGTTCTTCCCACAGGAGAAATTGTCCTGAAATACTTAGAAACCAGCAACATCTTCTGATTACAAAACACTAAATTGTTTACAGCACATGTCCGGAGAAAAACAAAATTCCTTTAAAAAAAAAAAAATTGTATAAAAAAAATTATGAAATCATAAATAAAGTTGTGTCCACTCGTATCCAGTTATTTTTTTATAGGGTTTTATACAAAAGCGTCTTCCACATGTGGACAATGACGTTAATATTTCATCCATACTTTCATAGAAGTGAAGGAAACATTGAACACTTGTAACTTTGGCCTCAGGAAATTACATTTCCTATTTCTAGTGTGGCTATGATACCTGGTACAGAACAGCCATCAGATGCCTCAGCATTGCTATTCTCACACATTGTTTTACTGTCCCATCACAGCACCATCATGGACAAGGGAAGTGTGTGCAGCACCATCTCACACAGAAGACCGACAAAATACTAAATGTGTCCAAACGTTATTTTTCTCCATTTGGAAATCCAGTATATCTAGGAGTCTTTCAGCATACTGATTCGGGCATAGATCTTTAGTGCTGGTCCCAGTTTAATGTTCATAGTACTCATGAGATGGTCCTCCTTAAGCAACAGCAAGGCTTGGCCGTCTATCTCTTGTGCTCTGAATTCCTCAGAAATCTCTTGGCAGCCTGTGTGGCCAGAAGAAAATATTATGTTATTAGAACTGTACTGAATTCATGTCAAAATAAATTACTCAAACTTTGCTTTAAATCAGGAGGGTTCCCAATAATAAAATAAATACACTATATATAGTATTTTGTTTTACAAAGTTAACCAAAAGGACGCTGCTTTCTACACCCCTGCAGTAGCTGCAATTATCCGGCATCACCCTGTACTAGAGTAGTTGGTGTACACACAATTTTATTCATGCATATGGGCGGTAAGGGAAGTGACATCACACATAAAATTTTATTCATGCATATGGGCGGTAAGGGAAGTGACAACACACCTAAAATTTTATTCATGCATATGGGCGGTAAGGGAAGTGACATCACACATAAAATTTTATTCATGCATATGGGCAGTAAGGGAAGTGACATCACACATAAAATGTTATTCATGCACATGGGCGGTAAGGGAAGTGACATCACACACACACAAAATTTTATTCATGCATATGGGCGGTAAGGGAAGTGACATTCACACATAAAAACAGAATTTATGTTTACCTGATAAATTACTTTCTCCAACGGTGTGTCCGGTCCACGGCGTCATCCTTACTTGTGGGATATTCTCTTCCCCAACAGGAAATGGCAAAGAGCCCAGCAAAGCTGGTCACATGATCCCTCCTAGGCTCCGCCTACCCCAGTCATTCGACCGACGTTAAGGAGGAATATTTGCATAGGAGAAACCATATGGTACCGTGGTGACTGTAGTTAAAGAAAATAAATTATCAGACCTGATTAAAAAAACCAGGGCGGGCCGTGGACCGGACACACCGTTGGAGAAAGTAATTTATCAGGTAAACATAAATTCTGTTTTCTCCAACATAGGTGTGTCCGGTCCACGGCGTCATCCTTACTTGTGGGAACCAATACCAAAGCTTTAGGACACGGATGAAGGGAGGGATCAAATCAGGTCACCTAAATGGAAGGCACCACGGTTTGCAAAACCTTTCTCCCAAAAATAGCCTCAGAAGAAGCAAAAGTATCAAACTTGTAAAATTTGGTAAAAGTGTGCAGTGAAGACCAAGTCGCTGCCCTACATATCTGATCAACAGAAGCCTCGTTCTTGAAGGCCCATGTGGAAGCCACAGCCCTAGTGGAATGAGCTGTGATTCTTTCGGGAGGCTGCCGTCCGGCAGTCTCGTAAGCCAATCTGATGATGCTTTTAATCCAAAAAGAGAGAGAGGTAGAAGTTGCTTTTTGACCTCTCCTTTTACCGGAATAAACAACAAACAAGGAAGATGTTTGTCTAAAATCCTTTGTAGCATCTAAATAGAATTTTAGAGCGCGAACAACATCCAAATTGTGCAACAAACGTTCCTTCTTTGAAACTGGTTTCGGACACAGAGAAGGTACGATAATCTCCTGGTTAATGTTTTTGTTAGAAACAACTTTTGGAAGAAACCCAGGTTTAGTACGTAAAACCACCTTATCTGCATGGAACACCAGATAAGGAGGAGAACACTGCAGAGCAGATAATTCTGAAACTCTTCTAGCAGAAGAAATTGCAACTAAAAACAAAACTTTCCAAGATAATAACTTAATATCAACGGAATGTAAGGGTTCAAACGGAACCCCCTGAAGAACTGAAAGAACTAAATTGAGACTCCAAGGAGGAGTCAAAGGTTTGTAAACAGGCTTAATTCTAACCAGAGCCTGAACAAAGGCTTGAACATCTGGCACAGCTGCCAGCTTTTTGTGAAGTAACACAGACAAGGCAGAAATCTGTCCCTTCAGGGAACTTGCAGATAATCCTTTTTCCAATCCTTCTTGAAGGAAGGATAGAATCTTAGTAATCTTAACCTTGTCCCAAGGGAATCCTTTAGAGTCACACCAACAGATATATTTTTTCCAAATTTTGTGGTAAATCTTTCTAGTTACAGGCTTTCTGGCCTGAACAAGAGTATCGATAACAGAATCTGAGAACCCTCGCTTCGATAAGATCAAGCGTTCAATCTCCAAGCAGTCAGCTGGAGTTAAACCAGGTTCGGATGTTCGAACGGACCCTGAACAAGAAGGTCTCGTCTCAAAGGTAGCTTCCAAGGTGGAGCCGATGACATATTCACCAGATCTGCATACCAAGTCCTGCGTGGCCACGCAGGAGCTATCAAGATCACCGACGCCCTCTCCTGATTGATCCTGGCTACCAGCCTGGGGATGAGAGGAAACGGCGGGAACACATAAGCTAGTTTGAAGGTCCAAGGTGCTACTAGTGCATCCACTAGAGCCGCCTTGGGATCCCTGGATCTGGACCCGTAGCAAGGAACTTTGAAGTTCTGACGAGAGGCCATCAGATCCATGTCTGGAATGCCCCACAGCTGAGTGACTTGGGCAAAGATTTCCGGATGGAGTTCCCACTCCCCCGGATGCAATGTCTGACGACTCAGAAAATCCGCTTCCCAATTTTCCACTCCTGGGATGTGGATAGCGGACAGGTGGCAGGAGTGAGACTCCGCCCATAGAATGATTTTGGTCACTTCTTCCATCGCTAGGGAACTCCTTGTTCCCCCCTGATGGTTGATGTACGCAACAGTTGTCATGTTGTCTGATTGAAACCGTATGAACTTGGCCCTCGCTAGCTGAGGCCAAGCCTTGAGAGCATTGAATATCGCTCTCAGTTCCAGAATATTTATCGGTAGAAGAGATTCTTCCCGAGACCAAAGACCCTGAGCTTTCAGGGATCCCCAGACCGCGCCCCAGCCCATCAGACTGGCGTCGGTCGTGACAATGACCCACTCTGGTCTGCGGAATGTCATCCCTTGTGACAGGTTGTCCAGGGACAGCCACCAACGGAGTGAGTCTCTGGTCCTCTGATTTACTTGTATCTTCGGAGACAAGTCTGTATAATCCCCATTCCACTGACTGAGCATGCACAGTTGTAATGGTCTTAGATGAATGCGCGCAAAAGGAACTATGTCCATTGCCGCTACCATCAACCCGATCACTTCCATACACTGAGCTATGGAAAGAAGAGGAACGGAATGAAGTATCCGACAAGAGTCTAGAAGCCTCTGTCAGAAATATCCTCATTTCTAAGGAGTCTATTATTGTTCCCAAGAAGGGAACCCTTGTTGACGGAGATAGAGAACTCTTTTCCACGTTCACTTTCCATCCGTGAGATCTGAGAAAGGCCAGGACTATGTCCGTGTGAGCCTTTGCTTGAGGAAGGGACGACGCTTGAATCAGAATGTCGTCCAAGTAAGGTACTACAGCAATGCCCCTTGGTCTTAGCACAGCTAGAAGGGACCCTAGTACCTTTGTGAAAATCCTTGGAGCAGTGGCTAATCCGAAAGGAAGCGCCACAAACTGGTAATGCTTGTCCAGGAATGCGAACCTTAGGAACCGATGATGTTCCTTGTGGATAGGAATATGTAGATACGCATCCTTTAAATCCACCGTGGTCATGAATTGACCTTCCTGGATGGAAGGAAGAATAGTTCGAATGGTTTCCATCTTGAACGATGGAACCTTGAGAAACTTGTTTAAGATCTTGAGATCTAAGATTGGTCTGAACGTTCCCTCTTTTTTGGGAACTATGAACAGATTGGAGTAGAACCCCATCCCTTGTTCTCTTAATGGAACAGGACGAATCACTCCCATTTTTAACAGGTCTTCTACACAATGTAAGAATGCCTGTCTTTTTATGTGGTCTGAAGACAACTGAGACCTGTGGAACCTCCCCCTTGGGGGAAGCCCCTTGAATTCCAGAAGATAACCTTGGGAGACTATTTCTAGCGCCCAAGGATCCAGAACATCTCTTGCCCAAGCCTGAGCGAAGAGAGAGAGTCTGCCCCCCACCAGATCCGGTCCCGGATCGGGGGCCAACATTTCATGCTGTCTTGGTAGCAGTGGCAGGTTTCTTGGCCTGCTTTCCCTTGTTCCAGCCTTGCATTGGTCTCCAAGCTGGCTTGGCTTGAGAAGTATTACCCTCTTGCTTAGAGGACGTAGCACTTTGGGCTGGTCCGTTTCTACGAAAGGGACGAAAATTAGGTTTATTTTTTGCCTTGAAAGGCCGATCCTGAGGAAGGGCGTGGCCCTTACCCCCAGTGATATCAGAGATAATCTCTTTCAAGTCAGGGCCAAACATCGTTTTCCCCTTGAAAGGAATGTTAAGTAGCTTGTTCTTGGAAGACGCATCAGCCGACCAAGATTTCAACCAAAGCGCTCTGCGCGCCACAATAGCAAACCCAGAATTCTTAGCCGCTAACCTAGCCAATTGCAAAGTGGCGTCTAGGGTAAAAGAATTAGCCAATTTGAGAGCATTGATTCTGTCCATAATCTCCTCATAAGGAGGAGAATCACTATCGACCGCCTTTATCAGCTCATCGAACCAGAAACATGCGGCTGTAGCGACAGGGACAACGCATGAAATTGGTTGTAGAAGGTAACCCTGCTGAACAAACATCTTTTTAAGCAAACCTTCTAATTTTTTATCCATAGGATCTTTGAAAGCACAACTATCCTCTATGGGTATAGTGGTGCGTTTGTTTAAAGTGGAAACCGCTCCCTCGACCTTGGGGACTGTCTGCCATAAGTCCTTTCTGGGGTCGACCATAGGAAACAATTT
The DNA here is from genome assembly GCF_027579735.1 of Bombina bombina. Lineage (NCBI taxonomy): Eukaryota > Metazoa > Chordata > Amphibia > Anura > Bombinatoridae > Bombina > Bombina bombina. The sequence goes on along the minus strand of NC_069506.1, from coordinate 25,194,989 downwards.
TTTAAATATGGGGGGAGGGACGAAAGGAATACCGGGCCTTTCCCATTCTTTATTAACAATGTCCGCCACCCGCTTGGGTATAGGAAAAGCTTCTGGGAGCCCCGGCACCTCTAGGAACTTGTCCATTTTACATAGTTTCTCTGGGATGACCAACTTGTCACAATCATCCAGAGTGGATAATACCTCCTTAAGCAGAATGCGGAGATGTTCCAACTTAAATTTAAATGTAATCACATCAGGTTCAGCTTGTTGAGAAATGTTCCCTGAATCAGTAATTTCTCCCTCAGACAAAACCTCCCTGGCCCCATCAGACTGGGTTAGGGGCCCTTCAGAAACATTATTATCAGCGTCGTCATGCTCTTCAGTATCTAAAACAGAGCAGTCGCGCTTACGCTGATAAGTGTTCATTTTGGCTAAAATGTTTTTGACAGAATTATCCATTACAGCCGTTAATTGTTGCATAGTAAGGAGTATTGGCGCGCTAGATGTACTAGGGGCCTCCTGAGTGGGCAAGACTCGTGTAGACGAAGGAGGGAATGATGCAGTACCATGCTTACTCCCCTCACTTGAGGAATCATCTTGGGCATCATTGTCATTGTCACATAAATCACATTTATTTAAATGAATAGGAATTCTGGCTTCCCCACATTCAGAACACAGTCTATCTGGTAGTTCAGACATGTTAAACAGGCATAAACTTGATAACAAAGTACAAAAAACGTTTTAAAATAAAACCGTTACTGTCACTTTAAATTTTAAACTGAACACACTTTATTACTGCAATTGCGAAAAAACATGAAGGAATTGTTCAAAATTCACCAAATTTTCACCACAGTGTCTTAAAGCCTTAAAAGTATTGCACACCAAATTTGGAAGCTTTAACCCTTAAAATAACGGAACCGGAGCCGTTTTGAACTTTAACCCCTTTACAGTCCCTGGTATCTGCTTTGCTGAGACCCAACCAAGCCCAAAGGGGAATACGATACCAAATGACGCCTTCAGAAAGTCTTTTCTAAGTATCAGAGCTCCTCTCACATGCGACTGCATGCCATGCCTCTCAAAAACAAGTGCGCAACACCGGCGCGAAAATGAGGCTCTGCCTATGCTTTGGGAAAGCCCCTAAAGAATAAGGTGTCTAAAACAGTGCCTGCCGATATTATTATATCAAAATACCCAAATAAAATGATTCCTCAAGGCTAAATATGTGTTAATAATGAATCGATTTAGCCCAGAAAAAGTCTACAGTCTTAATAAGCCCTTGTGAAGCCCTTATTTACGATCGTAATAAACATGGCTTACCGGATCCCATAGGGAAAATGACAGCTACCAGCATTACATCGTCTTGTTAGAATGTGTCATACCTCAAGCAGCAAGAGACTGCTCACTGTTCCCCCAACTGAAGTTAATTGCTCTCAACAGTCCTGTGTGGAACAGCCATGGATTTTAGTGACGGTTGCTAAAATCATTTTCCTCATACAAACAGAAATCTTCATCTCTTTTCTGTTTCTGAGTAAATAGTACATACCAGCACTATTTCAAAATAACAAACTCTTGATTGAATAATAAAAACTACAGTTAAACACTAAAAAACTCTAAGCCATCTCCGTGGAGATGTTGCCTGTACAACGGCAAAGAGAATGACTGGGGTAGGCGGAGCCTAGGAGGGATCATGTGACCAGCTTTGCTGGGCTCTTTGCCATTTCCTGTTGGGGAAGAGAATATCCCACAAGTAAGGATGACGCCGTGGACCGGACACACCTATGTTGGAGAAATTTTATTTATGCATATGGGCAGTAAGGAAAGTGACATCACACATACAATGTTATTCATGCACATGGGCGGTAAGGGAAGTGACATCACACACACAAAATTTTATTCATGCACATGGGCGGTAAGGGAAGTAACATCTCACACACACACTTTAAATAGTGCACATGGTTTATGCAAGTGCACCGCACGGTGTCCACAACATAATTACGGCAGTACAGAAGCGTGAAAATGGGTTGTTTAGGAAAAAATTATAAAGTCATTTGTTTAAGATAGTAAATTGCATTTTCATGCTACAGACTATAAGGACTATAAAGTTCACTTTAGACACAGTGTTTTATGTATGTGGGTTTGATGAAGACAAAAGGAGAATAAACGGTTTGTTGGACAGCAGCCACATCGTAGGGCTGAATCTATATGATAACATCTTGAAGGGGGTAGGCTAGTAGAATTAGTCACATTAGGGTCTTATGAGTTGAAAGTAATCGTGTTCGCATGAGTGCAATTTAATTTATTGCGCGTCGGGAAAGTGCAACTTCAGAGTTCTGGTTAACTGTTACACTCGACTACAAATTTTAAAAAAAAACCCCATCAAAAAAAATACATTTAAAAGTTCAGTTACACTTATAATAAACACTAATAAAAAATATTTAAAATAAAATTTCATTAAAAAGTTATAAGGCTCAAAGATATGATATATATATATATATATATATATATATATATATATATATATATATATATATATATATATATATATATATATATATATATATATATATATACATACATACATACATACATACACATACATACATATACACACACATACATATGTATTTATACGTGTATCTATGTATTTACAGACATATACACACACAAATACAGATTTATATCATCAAAAAAGGCAAACCATCCAGTTCTGTTAGATTAAAAAGTCCAACTTTAATGGCCAAATTTAAAAAGTATAACAGACATCAGTAGCAAGCGTCTGACATGTTTTCGGCCTGGGGCCTTACTCATAGACATAAGCTTGGTAAAAATACCGCCATATTTAAAACCAATACTGACATACTATTGGATACTAGTGATTACAACGTTATGCATTACAGCCGAGTTGTTTAACACATATTGCGAATTGTGGATACATTGTATTGACATCACAAATATAAAGTAATATAATAGCAATTGAAATACTATATCATGTAGAAATAGATGTATGACCCAAAATATTGCATTATATAACATATAGCATATTTCTATTTTTGAGAGGTAAAAAACAGACAGACAATAGTAATACAAATATGTCAAATATTGCAAAAGGATTCTTTTCACCTAATACAAGGTAGTTAGCAAAAGATTGCGAGGTTCCAGTTTATGGATACTAACTACGCAACTTTGAAAATTAAATAGAAAATAATGTACATTTGTATTGTAGTTTATAACCTCATTATTGCTATATTGTTTGTTTAGGATAATAACTGACATTTGAATATAAAATAAAAATACGAATACGAGTGAGTCTCCCCTTTATTACCATATCATAATGGATACAAAACAGTGTCTCCAGATATTTGTGTACTATTGAGGATAAATAATCAACAACCGATAAGGAACATAGAGAAGACTGACTACAATCAGGAGAGTACACAGCAAGAAAATTATATTGTGATACATCAAAAAAATCTTATATATGGGGGCGGAGCCTGGAGAGCCCGAGAATGGCCGCACAATTTGTCTGCTCTGACTCTGGTTGCACTATTAATGCTTCTAATTGCTACTTATTGCTGTGATGAACCCGGTAAAGCTACTCCAGTTTACCCTGGACTTTGGTCTAATAGAAGCTGAAGCTAATTTTCAATATAGGGTGTCACTTCTTTAACTTAGAACCGGAGTTTCATTTTGATTCTACAGGAGCGGTGGCCATTTTAAAGACCTCGTGGCTGCAACAGTTCCCATCCACGTCCAGGCTTCCTATCTATGAGGGTTATACCATCACTAAGACCCCCCGGCGGATACCCTGAGGGGGCCTGTCGTTAGGACGCAGTGTCACCTCACTAATCACTGCAGTACCACCAATTTGAAACAGCCTGTATCCGAACAGAAGGAGTTTTCTCTATGTCGATCTAACAGATGCTCATAGATAACCGGCTATGGAGTTCCCTATAAGTTTCTGGGAGGACCTGCAAGACATGTTTATTGCCCACTATGCCGCTTTGGGAGATGCGCTTGGCATGACACTTGGGAACAGTGACAGTGGCTCCTCATACGATGTCAAACAGACTGCACCTATTGGTGTGGAGGGCGGGAGTGATGGCGCCTTGGGGCCCCGGTGTCAGTACTATGCTCTTAACATTTCAGCACGAGCAAGACGCAGACCCAATGCGACTCAAAGATAGAGGTGAGCCGTTCCACTGTTTTGCCGCTACACCATCCTACAATTGTAACAGAGCTCTGGCCAGTAGAACTGCTAAAAAGAGAAAGTAAAGGGCACAACGCTGATCAGTCTGGAGGGCTGCACCCGAACTGTTTCAATTTGGCACTGCTATTCATTTTTCCCTTACAGGCTGCAATTATGTCAGTTGGGCTTATGTTATGGCTGCAGCCTTTGTATCATCCAGTTTGGGACCCTGGAGGACAGTTGACCGAGAGAGCAGAAGCCTGTACCTAGTACAGCAGTTCCATACAGTATCAGCATGTGGTTACTGGAGCTAAGTTGAGACACTGACATTCCTTTTCCCTTTCAGCGCCGGGCTGCTCTGTGAGCATACAGACATTTAGTGGCATAGCTATTGCTCTATTTTCTGCGTGTTTCCAGTGCAGTACCATTTTCTCAAACTGTATATTTGCATAGTGCTCATGTTTCAACACGGATGATTTATCTAGTGTTTGCAGGTCCCTTTACACTGCATTGTTTTGTTCACTTTAACCATATACTGCCTAACCATGTGCTTTGAAATACTGCATTATCCTCTATTGTTTGTATAAAGCTGCCAAGTTTAGTACTTTAGCACTATATTGCATGCATGTTTCTGTTGCAGCCTCATTCTGACAGGGTATTTCTGTAGCACATATCTAACCATTCTCAGATCATCTGCTGTAGGTCCCCTACATTTATTGTTTTTTCTTTTTGTACAATTTATTTATTGCTGGACAATATATGCTTAGGTCTGCCCTTACTCTAAATGCTCTCCCATTAACCCCCTCCTTAACTGCCTATAGGAATCATATCCAGCCACCTCTAAACATATACCTTTGAAAGCCCCACAGCCTTTATACCTTCCATATATTAACATAATAGCTCTTAGTGGTGTCTTGCTGCCAGCGGCCGGGGGATACCTAACTTCTCAGTTTTTTTTTTTTTTTTTATTATTAGTCTTTTGCAAAGGTTAAGGTTGGTATGACAGTAATACTACCATTCCTTAATGGGAGGCAGAATTTTTTCTTTCTTTTTGATATGTCCACGTGGGATCTCCCCTTATTTATATGCAGACGGTACTTATATCTGGTTATGGCCTAGCGACATCTCATTAGGAGCAGTTTTCTTTGGTTCATATTAAGCCCCCTTATATTTCCCAATCCATATATATCGCTGTAACCTCCAAGTGAGGGTAGTCTTATATTCTACTCAGCACTCTCAATAGTATGTTTAGACGACACGCACAGCGGAGTCCTTCCTATATTCTTTTCTCTAACGGCATATCACCCCATTAAACTGTTATATGTTGAAAAGCATTGGCTTCTTACCTCCCAACCCTTAAAATACATATATACATAGTCGGAATCTCCAAATATTATGTAGTTTTATATTCCATCCAACATTTAAATGGTACACTCTGGTCACTCGCAAATTACTACACGGGAAAATTTTAATAGTTAACAGTTATAGCATTCTCCTACATTTCTAAAAAAGAGGTTCACATTTAAAGATTCAAAAGTGGTCTTTTATGTTTGAAATAGCCCCCTATATATGATTATATACCATTGGCTGAGGTCCAAGAGTGGCCTCTGTTACCGTCTAGGGAGCATACAGAGTTCTAGGCATTGTAATTTCATAACGTTATTTTGAAATATTTTTATCAGATATACATTGTGTCTCTATTCAAACCTCTGTTATAAGCTATCTGTTATTTCCTATTGTAATGCTTTGTTTATTATACTCTATGTATGCCTATTCTAAACCTCAATAAAAAATATATAAAAAAAAAAAAAAAAATCTTATATATGGGTGCACAAGGACTTAATCAAATTTCCAAATAGATGGAATATAACACACAATCCAATAATTCATGTATGACATTGAAGTAGTAAGAACGAATATATGATTATAAATGCAGTACAATAATTATAGCACATGCTAAAATAAGCATTATGTGGATACTAAGCTGAAATACTAAATTTGTCCAAATTCTGCATTTAAAATTCATATATTATTCCCAAAAGTTCACAACATCATACACAGAATTATATCCATTAGAAATACGTGATTCGAGAGTAAAAATCCAGTAAGCTTCTTGTTTCAGTAGAATTTTATTAATATCACCACCTCGTGGGGGTACTTTTACCTGCTTAATTACCATCCATTTGAAAGTCAAATTTGTACTGTCATGTCTTTGTATAAAATGTTTAGCCATTTCTGAACAGGGGTCTGATCTTTTTATATCTGACAGATGTTGTCTAATTCTTTCCCTGACTAAACTCCTGCGGATGTGGTGTGGATCCGCAGTCAAGTGAACAGCTCAAGTTACTTTCAGAAGAGGGTACATCTTTGTTAAGATTTGTTTCATTTCATACAAAGCCGGAGCCTTAACACTGATGCATCAGCTGGGACATTGTTTGGCCAATTAGGAACGTCCCTTGATATCTGTGGCAGAGAAGCACTCCTCCTCTGATACGTCACATTGGTGTATTCACGCCCAGAGAGGGTGGGAGAGGACAAGCGTTTGTATGAACGTCATAACATCAGATACAAGATTAAGAAAAGTGCAAATTTACCTCTTGATGTACTTTGCCTATGACCTGAAGTGCAGTTTGATCTGCGGTCGATCTTTATATTGGAAAGAGACTGCTCGTAAAGTACATAGTGCGTTTATTTACGGAACTTTAGTGCAGTTGAATCTGTGGTCCCAATCTATACTTACTATGCTCGTCTACGTTTCACATGTAATACGTTTACCTGTATGACCTAAAGTTGGTTTATATATTGCTAACTGGTATATGTTCAATGTGGTTTATGTATCAGTACAAATGCAGACCTCTGTTGGTATTTCTTACCGTATTTAGTTATATGTACTGTACATTACGATGTCTCTCTATATGTATATATTCTGTGTTGTAATATGTCTTCATTCAATGCTGTACAGCGTAATTGGGTGAACACCATTTGATATTTTGAAAGTTAATTAAACTGATGTATAAGCCTATTTTGTGTGCTGTTTTCGTTCCCTTCTTTTCAGGACATTATTATATGTCCTATGTGTGTGTGTATATAATATATACATACATATATATATATATATTTATTATATACACACACACATATTATATATACACACACACATACATATACACATATATATATATATATACACACACATACATACATATATATATATATATATATATATACACACACATATATATATATATATATATATATATATATACACACACACACACACACATACATACCGGTATATATATGCAAAAGCATTGGAGCCCTTTGCAGTTAAGAAGCTGAAAACATGTGAAAGCATATTTATGCAATGTTCATATTTATTAAAAAAATGTAACTATGTATTTCACATTCCAATGTTCTTCACATAGGGGAATATGTTCTAAGTTTTAATAAATAGATATTCTACATTAAAGTCTATGGGGGAATATGTTAACGCGGTTGTGATATTTAAACTTCCACTTTTTGTGTGCGTCGTGTTAGCGCTCGTGTGAAATTTTTTTACTTTTAACTTCTAATATGCACAAAACCTGACGCGCGTAAAAAGCCTTTGTTAAGCGAAATGAATGTGCGAGCGTGAGGGCAAAGTACCGCTCTACTCGTAATCTAGCCCTAAGACTCGTAACAATGGAGAATCAATGGGAATAAAGCAGGTGGTTTTATAGTGTTTATACCACTTTATATTTATATAATTAAGCTGCGGACAGACAGCTATTCTGCCTTAGAAAAAATGTAGATATTTATTCTTCTGTATCCACTTCCAAATATTTGTAATAAAAAAGGAAAGTGAAGAAAATAGTTCCGTACCTGGCAAGGACCTGATGAACGCAGACACGTCTTCCACGTTCCACTTGGTGGGGTCGCTGGGTAGGAAGTTATGGTTCAGTTCCAGCAGGTCTGTACCGGGTAAGGAAGGAAGTTCCAGGTCTCTCTCACTTTGTCTCTGTTGGGACAGTGAAGAACTGGCAGAAAGAGGGGAGAGCGGCTCCTCATAGCTTGAGTTATCTGAGCACCGGCTGGAGTCCTCCTGGCTGTTGATGTGTTTCAGTGCAGAGGAAGTGGATAAAGGCACAGCGCTCAGAGGGGTGATGGATCCTGGAATCTGTACAGACACAAAAAAAAATTACAGAACAATGTACCCACAACCAGCTGCAGCCTTTATAGCTGAATATACATGCTTTTATATTTGTTAGAGCCAGTCAATTTATCACTTGCAGGCCTGTAATGATTTGTACGACTACCACTTCTGATTGGGTGACCGGCAGCTTATCGGGATCAACAAGAGTAACTACACATTAGTAATGCCATTAGTACCCCTGTTTTCGTTTCAAGAGTGACTATGTGTTTAAACCCCATTGCAGGGTTTTAACACATAGCATTGCAAGGTCGCTAGTGATACAATTATACGATCTAACTGATTAGAAACATTTTTCACCATAATGGTCTCTAAAAATAATATTACACATACAGTGTACTACCCTTCTGATGGACAGTGTGTATATATATATATATATATATATATATATATATATATATATATATATATATACACACACACACACACACACACAGGCCATTTTTCAGAGAATATGAATAACACAAAAACTTTTCTTTCACTCATGGTTAGTGTTTGGCTGAAACCATTTATTTTCAATCAACTGTGTTTACTCTTGAAATCATAATGACAACTGAGAATCATTCATGCTGCATAAATAAAATTAGTTTTTTCAGGTGCTTGTAACTCTGAATTTCATGAATTAATTTCATTGAAATTTGGCGGCTTTGTTGGTACCCTCTGTAACTTGAAATGCTTAGAAATATAAAAAAAAATTATTTGAAAATATTTTGAGGAAATGAATAGTCAAAGAAATAGAAAAGTTTCCTAAATTTCAATTTTCAACTAGTAGAACCAAACTGATGAGAAAATAAATCAAGACGTGTTGAGTAGTGGGCACCAGAAGTTTCTGGGAGTTGTGAGAAGTCCCATATATTGATTTGTACGGAAGGCAGCAAGTACTTGCTAAGGTGTCCTAATGCATTTATAAAGGTTCAATCATATACCTGTTTCTTTGGGTCTGTACTGGCACTCTGTAAGACGCCTTTCCTTGATCTCCTCCTCCCATGTTTGGGACCTCCCGGTTTCTGCAACTTGCTGCGATCAGGGTGAAATAGCCCTACCCGTTTGGTGCAACCTACGTTATATCTAAGAGAACAAAATAATGTAGTAATACAGGTTTTGACAAATTTGTTTATTAACACTAAAAAGGGAACATATTGTTATTTTGTGATTCAACCAGAATATACAATTTAAAAAAACAACTTTCCAATTTACTTTTATTATCTAGTATGCTTCCTTCATTTGGTATCCTTTGTTGAAAAGCATACCTAGGTAGGCTCAGGAGCAGCAATTAATTACTTGGAGCTAGCTGGTGATTGGTAGCTGCACATATATGACTCTTATCATTGGCTTACCCAATACATTTTGAGTTTCATGTTCGTTTAAGAGCCACCCAGAATACTCAAACACATTTTTAGGAGCCAATGAATTACTAGAGATAAGGAACTTTATTTTACCAGTCTGGACCTTGCACACTCACATACAAAAGATCTAATCAGCTTTATGGTTCATCCGACTATGAAAATAGAGCCAGTGGGTATTTGTCATTATTAAAACAACCAACTATTTATTAACCATATCAAGCCCACAATTTCCAAACTTCTTTGGCTCGCAGAAACAAAGGAATAAGCACAGCATGCACCCCAAATGTGCTCCCCATCAGTATTACTTAAATCATCAGCATAATGATTATGTTAGGACAGAAATATGCAACGTGAGCAGCCAATGAATGATGCTCATGTCTTGTACAACTGGAGGGGGACAATAAGGTGTAGACACTGGTTGGAAACCCTTGATCTATATGCCTATAAATCCTTAGTGAGATGAATGGCACAGAACAAAACAAAACCCTGATATTTTTGCAACACAGTGCAGGTTAGGTGTTTTAGCTACTCAAAAAGGTTACTCTAAATCACCTTGGCCCATCCAGAGGTTTTGGAACTACATATCCCATGATTCTCAGCTCTGAACATCATGGGAAATGCTGGCTGAGCAACATGGGAAATGTAGTTCCAAAACCTCTTGAGCTCCAACGTTGAGCACCCCTGCTCTAAATAAACTCAAGTGATACCAGACAGCTTTCCATAGAGAAGATACGCAAGAATGTAGGGCTAATACCCTATGTATTTAAGTGTATCCATATATCACACAAAACAAAGATATATTACAACAAGAAGTCATGTTTTGAAGCAGGATAATAAAAAACAGAATTTATGTTTACCTGATAAATTTCTTTCTCCAACGGTGTGTCCGGTCCACGGCGTCATCCTTACTTGTGGGATATTCTCTTCCCCAACAGGAAATGGCAAAGAGCCCAGCAAAGCTGGTCACATGATCCCTCCTAGGCTCCGCCTACCCCAGTCATTCGACCGACGTTAAGGAGGAATAATAGCATAGGAGAAACCATATGGTACCGTGGTGACTGTAGTTAAAGAAAATAAATTATCAGACCTGATTAAAAAACCAGGGCGGGCCGTGGACCGGACACACCGTTGGAGAAAGAAATTTATCAGGTAAACATAAATTCTGTTTTCTCCAACATAGGTGTGTCCGGTCCACGGCGTCATCCTTACTTGTGGGAACCAATACCAAAGCTTTAGGACACGGATGAAGGGAGGGAGCAAATCAGGTCACCTAAATGGAAGGCACCACGGCTTGCAAAACCTTTCTCCCAAAAATAGCCTCAGAAGAAGCAAAAGTATCAAACTTGTAAAATTTGGTAAAAGTGTGCAGTGAAGACCAAGTCGCTGCCCTACATATCTGATCAACAGAAGCCTCGTTCTTGAAGGCCCATGTGGAAGCCACAGCCCTAGTGGAATGAGCCGTGATTCTTTCGGGAGGCTGCCGTCCGGCAGTCTCGTAAGCCAATCTGATGATGCTTTTAATCCAAAAAGAGAGAGAGGTAGAAGTTGCTTTTTGACCTCTCCTTTTACCTGAATAAACAACAAACAGGGAAGATGTTTGTCTAAAATCCTTTGTAGCATCTAAATAGAATTTTAGAGCGCGAACAACATCCAAATTGTGCAACAAGCGTTCCTTCTTTGAAACTGGTTTCGGACACAGAGAAGGTACGATAATCTCCTGGTTAATGTTTTTGTTAGAAACAACTTTTGGAAGAAAACCAGGTTTAGTACGTAAAACCACCTTATCTGCATGGAACACCAGATAAGGAGGAGAACACTGCAGAGCAGATAATTCTGAAACTCTTCTAGCAGAAGAAATTGCAACTAAAAACAAAACTTTCCAAGATAATAACTTAATATCAACGGAATGTAAGGGTTCAAACGGAACCCCCTGAAGAACTGAAAGAACTAGATTGAGACTCCAAGGAGGAGTCAAAGGTTTGTAAACAGGCTTGATTCTAACCAGAGCCTGAACAAAGGCTTGAACATCTGGCACAGCTGCCAGTTTTTTGTGAAGTAACACCGACAAGGCAGAAATCTGTCCCTTCAGGGAACTTGCCGATAATCCTTTTTCCAATCCTTCTTGAAGGAAGGATAGAATCCTAGGAATCTTAACCTTGTCCCAAGGGAATCCTTTAGATTCACACCAACAGATATATTTTTTCCAAATTTTGTGGTAAATCTTTCTAGTTACAGGCTTTCTGGCCTGAACAAGAGTATCGATAACAGAATCTGAGAAACCTCGCTTCGATAAAATCAAGCGTTCAATCTCCAAGCAGTCAGCTGGAGTGAAACCAGATTCGGATGTTCGAACGGACCCTGAACAAGAAGGTCTCGTCTCAAAGGTAGCTTCCAAGGTGGAGCCGATGACATATTCACCAGATCTGCATACCAAGTCCTGCGTGGCCACGCAGGAGCTATCAAGATCACCGACGCCCTCTCCTGATTGATCCTGGCTACCAGCCTGGGGATGAGAGGAAACGGCGGGAACACATAAGCTAGTTTGAAGGTCCAAGGTGCTACTAGTGCATCCACTAGAGCCGCCTTGGGATCCCTGGATCTGGACCCGTAGCAAGGAACTTTGAAGTTCTGACGAGAGGCCATCAGATCCATGTCTGGAATGCCCCAAAGTTGAGTGACTTGGGCAAAGATTTCCGGATGGAGTTCCCACTCCCCCGGATGCAATGTCTGACGACTCAGAAAATCCGCTTCCCAATTTTCCACTCCCGGGATGTGGATAGCAGACAGGTGGCAGGAGTGAGACTCCGCCCATAGAATAATCTTGGTCACTTCTTCCATCGCTAGGGAACTCCTTGTTCCCCCCTGATGGTTGATGTACGCAACAGTCGTCATGTTGTCTGATTGAAACCGTATGAACTTGGTCCCCGCTAGCTGAGGCCAAGCCTTGAGAGCCTTGAATATCGCTCTCAGTTCCAGAATATTTATCGGTAGAAGAGATTCTTCCCGAGACCAAAGACCCTGAGCTTTCAGGGATCCCCAGACCGCGCCCCAGCCCATCAGACTGGCGTCGGTCGTGACAATGACCCACTCTGGTCTGTGGAATGTCATCCCTCGTGACAGGTTGTCCAGGGACAGCCACCAACGGAGTGAGTCTCTGGTCCTCTGATTTACTTGTATCTTTGGAGACAAGTCTGTATAGTCCCCATTCCACTGACTGAGCATGCACAGTTGTAATGGTCTTAGATGAATGCGCGCAAAAGGAACTATGTCCATTGTCGCTACCATCAACCCGATCACTTCCATGCACTGAGCTACGGAAGGAAGAGGAACGGAATGAAGTATTCGACAAGAGTCCAGAAGCTTTGTCTTTCTGGCCTCTGTTAGAAAAATCCTCATTTCTGAGGAGTCTATAATTGTTCCCAAGAAGGGAACCCTTGTTGACGGGGATAGAGAACTCTTTTCCACGTTCACTTTCCAGCCGTGCGATCTGAGAAAGGCCAGGACGATGTCCGTGTGAGCCTTTGCTCGAGGGAGGGACGACGCTTGAATCAGAATGTCGTCCAGGTAAGGTACAACTGCAATGCCCCTTGGTCTTAGCACAGCTAGAAGGGACCCTAGTACCTTTGTGAAAATCCTTGGAGCAGTGGCTAATCCGAAAGGAAGCGCCACGAACTGGTAATGTTTGTCCAGGAATGCAAACCTTAGGAACCGATGATGTTCCTTGTGGATAGGAATATGTAGATACGCATCCTTTAAATCCACCGTGGTCATGAATTGACCTTCCTGGATGGAAGGAAGGATAGTTCGAATGGTTTCCATCTTGAAAGATGGGACCTTGAGAAATTTGTTTAAGATCTTGAGATCTAGGATTGGTCTGAACGTTCCCTCTTTTTTGGGAACTATGAACAGATTGGAGTAGAACCCCATCCCTTGTTCTCTCAATGGAACAGGATGAATCACTCCCATTTTTAACAGGTCTTCTACACAATGTAAGAACGCCTGTCTTTTTATGTGGTCTGAAGACAACTGAGACCTGTGGAACCTTCCCCTTGGGGGAAGTCCCTTGAATTCCAGAAGATAACCCTGGGAGACTATTTCTAGCGCCCAAGGATCCAGAACATCTCTTGCCCAAGCCTGAGCGAAGAGAGAGAGTCTGCCCCCCACCAGATCCGGTCCCGGATCGGGGGCCGATATTTCATGCTGTCTTGGTAGCAGTGGCAGGTTTCTTTGCCTGCTTTCCCTTGTTCCAGCCTTGCATTGGTCTCCAAGCTGGCTTGGCCTGAGAAGTATTACCCTCTTGCTTAGAGGACGTAGCACCTTGGGCTGGTCCGTTTTTACGAAAGGGACGAAAATTAGGTCTATTTTTTGCCTTGAAAGGCCGATCCTGAGGAAGGGCATGGCCCTTACCCCCAGTGATATCAGAGATAATCTCTTTCAAGTCAGGACCAAACAGCGTTTTCCCCTTGAAAGGAATGTTTAGTAGCTTGTTCTTGGAAGACGCATCAGCCGACCAAGATTTCAACCAAAGCGCTCTGCGCGCCACAATAGCAACCCAGAATTCTTAGCCGCTAACTTAGCCAATTGCAAAGAGGCGTCTAGAGTGAAAGAATTAGCCAATTTGAGAGCATTGACTCTGTCCATAATCTCCTCATAAGGAGGAGAGTCACTATCGAGCACCTTAATCAGTTCATCAAACCAGAAATATGCGGCTGTAGTGACAGGGACAATGCATGAAATGGGTTGTAGAAGGTAACCCTGCTGAACAAACATCTTTTTAAGCAAACCTTCTAATTTTTTATCCATAGGATCTTTGAAAGCACAACTATCCTCTATGGGAATAGTGGTGCGTTTGTTTAAAGTAGAAACCGCTCCCTCGACCTTGGGGACTGACTGCCATAAGTCCTTTCTGGGGTCGACCATAGGAAACAATTTTTTAAATATGGGGGGAGGGACGAAAGGAATACCGGGCCTTTCCCATTCTTTATTAACAATGTCCGCCACCCGCTTGGGTATAGGAAAAGCTTCTGGGAGCCCCGGCACCTCTAGGAACTTGTCCATTTTACATAGTTTCTCTGGGATGACCAAATTTTCACAATCATCCAGAGTGGATAATACCTCCTTAAGCAAAATGCGGAGATGTTCCAATTTAAATTTAAAAGTAATCACATCAGATTCAGCCTGCTGAGAAATGTTCCCTAAATCAGTAATTTCTCCCTCAGACAAAACCTCCCTGGCTCCCTCAGATTGGGTTAGGGGCCCTTCAGAGATATTAATATCAGCGTCGTCATGCTCTTCAGTAACTAAAACAGAGCATCCACGCTTACGCTGACAAGGGTTCATTTTGGCTAAAATGTTTTTGACAGAATTATCCATTACAGCCGTTAATTGTTGCATAGTAAGGAGTATTGGCGCGCTAGATGTACTAGGGGCCTCCTGAGTGGGCAAGACTCGTGTAGACGAAGGAGGGAATGATGCAGTACCATGCTTACTCCCCTCACTTGAGGAATCATCTTGGGCATCATTGTCATTATCACATAAATCACATTTATTTAAATGAATAGGAATTCTGGCTTCCCCACATTCAGAACACAGTCTATCTGGTAGTTCAGACATGTTAAACAGGCATAAACTTGATAAGAAAGTACAAAAAACGTTTTGAAATAAAACCGTTACTGTCACTTTAAATTTTAAACTGAACACACTTTATTACTGCAATTGCGAAAAAACATGAAGGAATTGTTCAAAATTCACCAAACTTTCACCACAGTGTCTTAAAGCCTTGAAAATATTGCACACCAATTTTGGAAGCTTTAACCCTTAAAATAACGGAACCGGAGCCGTTTTAAGCTTTAACCCCTTTACAGTCCCTGGTATCTGCTTTGCTGAGACCCAACCAAACCCAAGGGGAATACGATACCAAATGATGCCTTCAGAAGTCTTTTATCAGTATCAGAGCTCCTCTCACATGCGACTGCATGCCATGCCTTTCAAAAACAAGTGCGCAACACCGGCGCGAAAATGAGACTCTGCCTATGCTTTGGGAAAGCCCCTAAAGAATAAGGTGTCTAAAACAGTGCCTGCCGATATAATTATATCAAAATACCCAGAATAAATGATTCCTCAAGGCTAAATAAGTGTTAATATCAATCGATTTAGCCCAAAAAATGTCTACAGTCTAAATAAGCCCTTGTGAAGCCCTTATTTACAATCGTAATAAACATGGCTTACCGGATCCCATAGGGAAAATGACAGCTTCCAGCATTACATCGTCTTGTTAGAATGTGTCATACCTCAAGCAGCAAAGGACTGCAAACTGTTCCCCCAACTGAAGTTAATGCTCTCAACAGTCCTGTGTGGAACAGCCATGGATTTTAGTTACGGTTGCTAAAATCATTTTCCTCATACAAACAGAATTCTTCATCTCTTTTCTGTTTCTGAGTAAATAGTACGTACCAGCACTATTTGAAAATAACAAACTCTTGATTGAATAATGAAAAACTACAGTTAAACACTAAAAAACTCTAAGCCATCTCCGTGGAGATGTTGCCTGTACAACGGCAAAGAGAATGACTGGGGTAGGCGGAGCCTAGGAGGGATCATGTGACCAGCTTTGCTGGGCTCTTTGCCATTTCCTGTTGGGGAAGAGAATATCCCACAAGTAAGGATGACGCCGTGGACCGGACACACCTATGTTGGAGAAAGGGAGGGAACAAAAAGTGTGAAAGGGAAGACCACAATACAGAGGTGAGGAAGGTTTACCACAAACAAAAAAATGTGGGCTGATGATTGGCCAAGTGTTTCTCATCCTCTGTCACATATTAACTTTGTGATGGTCAGATTATTCTTACAAAAAAGGTTTCCAGCTGTCACAGAATCTTGCAACGAGCAGCAGAGCATTAACAATTACCTTTTGGCACAAGCCATAGAACAGAACCTTTTTGAGCGTTTAAACTTGTACTCATAGTCCACCCGACCACATAGTTCACATTTAAGTTTTGGAGGATCTTCATCATCTTTGGATCCTGAAAAAGAAACAAAGTAGATTAGATTTTAAGAACAAATCTTATTGTTACTTCCAAGTAGTGGTATCTCAAGATGCAATAGAACTTAGTCTGAACTTCAAATGAGTAGTAGATTTTGTTTCTGTCAAATTTTAAAGTTATGTCTATTTCCCCTCCTCCTGTATCATGTGACAGCCATCAGCCAATCACAAATGCATATATTCTGTGAATTCTTGCACATGCTCAGTAGGAGCTGGTGACAAAGTGTAAATATAAGAGACTGTGCAAATTTTGTTAACTGGAGTAAATTGGAAAGTTGTTTTAAATTGCTGCTCTATCTGAATCATGAAAGTTTAATTTTGACTTGAGTGTCCCTAAAAAAAAAAAAAAAAAAACATTAAAGGGACATGAAACCCAAATTTTTTCTTTTATGATTTAGAAAGAACATGCAATTTTAAACAACTTTCTAATTTACTTCTATTATCTAATTTGCTTTATTCTCTTGATATTCTGTGCTGAAAAGCATATCTAGATATGCTCAGTAGCTGCTGATTGGTTGCTGTACATAGATGCCTCATATGATTGGCTCACCCATGTGCATTGCTATTTCTTCAACTAAGGATAACTAAACAATTAAGCAAACTAGATAATAGAAGTAAATTGGAATGTTGTTTAAAATTGTATTCTCTACTTGAATCATTAAAGAATTTTTTGGGTTTAGTGTCCCTTTAACTAGAATATGCTCCCACTAAGTGCCGCCCAGGTCAAATGCCCTCTGAATCTTGTAGTCCCACCTGGTGCAAATATATAGCCTGCCCTGGTATACAAATACAAAAAGACACACAATGAAAACTCTGGTTTAAAATTTGTCAGCTAGGCATTTACCGGGATCTTAAAAAACAAACATGCTGGTTAATTAAGGTCCCTTCCCATAAGACTGACCAGTGAGCCATAGTGAACATTTCAAACCTAACAATACAAGTGACTAATTATTTGACTCTGCCGATGACCACAGAGATGATAGAGGGCATCCCAGACTAATGCACTCCATATTCACACCTGGTACAAAAGACTCCTCCATTTCTGAGTCTGTAGTGGTTGTAGTTGTATTATTGTCTTGCTGGGGAAGCTTCTCAGCCAACAGTCCCTGCTGAAACTTCTCCTGAGCCGCCACCAGTAGCGATGATCGACCCACCTGTTACACAAGGACAAGATGTGGTTAGACCAGGCTGCTGGGGACATCTTACTGTGTCCCCCTTTCCCACCAATCAGAATTGCTGTGCAAAGTGCTTTCCATGGCTTTTCAAGTGGTTTCCAAATTCAAATCCTTTCTGATCCATTTGTAAACCTTGAAATGACCCATATACCACACGCTTTTCTAATGCATTTGTGGCGCAGAAAAACCTATACCTAGCATAGGAACAATGCAACAGCAGTATTTTAATCTAGCAGAAAACTATTTTCACAGGATGTTTAAAGGGACACTGAACCCAATTTTTTTCTTTCGTGATTCAGATAGAGCATGCAATTTTAAGCAACTTTCTAGTCTACTCCTATTATCAAATTCTCTTGGTATCTTTATTTGAAAAGCAAGAATGTAAGTTTAGATGCCGGACCATTTTTGGTGAACAACCTGGGTTGTCCTTGCCGATTAGTGGATAAATTCCCCCACCAATAAACAAGTGCTGTCCATGGTCTGAACCAAAAATTGTCTGGCTCCTTAGCTTAGATGCCTTCTTTTTCAGATAAAGATAGCAAGAGAACAAAGAAAAATTGATAATAGGAGTAAATTAAAAAGTTGCTTAAAATTGCTGCTATATCTGAATCATGAAAGAAAACATTTGGGTTCAGTGTCCCTTTAAGCTTTTCAAATTAAACATGATCATCTAAATGTTAACCTATTGTTGCAATTAAGGGTTTTGGAGGTTTTTATATGGATATTCTTGGTTAAGTGAAGGAAAAACTGTTAGGCAAAATCACTATAGAATAAATGAGGTTTTAACTTTCACACTAGTCACATATCTTACTTGTGTGAAGATCTAAGAAAATCCATGAAAAAAAGTTAGCTACCAGCAAAGGGGTTAACAGATAGATACAGTGAGATCCAGGTCAGCTAGTTGAACACATTTGCTGAGCCAATGACAAGATGACAAGAATATAAGTAAATTGAAATGTCTCTTAAAAATGTCTAAACCATGAAAATTAAAAAAGGACAGTCTAGTGAAAAATAACCTCTCATGCTTCAGATAGGGCATGCAATTTTTAAACAACTTTTCAATTTACTTTTAGCATCAAATTTGCTTTGTTCTCTTGGTATTCTTAGTTGAAAGTTAAACCTAGGTAGGCTCATATGCTTATTTCTAAGCACTTGCCTTTTATCTCAGATTTATATCCGATTTTCAATGTTAGACAGTGCTAGTTTGTATGTGTCATATAAATAACATTGTGCTCACTCCCATGAAGTTAACTTGGAGTCAGTACTGATTGGCTAAAATGCAAGTCTGTCAAAAGAACTGAGATAAGGGGGCAGTATATATAAAATTGTACTAATATAACAGTGCTGGTTATGCAAAACTGGGGAATGGGTAATAAAGGGATTATCTATCTTTTAAACAATAACAATTCTGGAGTAGACTGTCCCTTTAATTTTGTATTTCATGTACTTTGTTTATCTCATGTTTAACTTTATTTCGCTGTCACATGGTTTACTAATCCGAATGTTTTACCAGTTGTTCTATGGGATTGGAATAAATAAAAAATCACATTGCACAGTAATTCCGAGAGATTAGATTTGGGGACCTGTGTGTTTTATGTGATGGATCAATGAAGAGGCACAGCACAGTATAGAAAATAGCAAAAAGCAGCCAACGGTGAACTTTAATAAAATGAAATTGTGGGAGAGGGATATAAAGAAAGTGAAATATATATATACTGTATATAGTATTACAATGATTTTCTCCACTACTTGTCTAGCAAACTACCGGAGGACCCACAATTATTCTTTGAAGCAATTGTAGGAACAGAGTCATTGCAATTCTAGTAGCAGCTACTATTGCAGGGCCTTGGAGTCCGCATGTTTTCATAATAAGTAAATAGCAGAACAAAAGGTTCTGATTTTAAGTAAGATGGTATTGGGTCTAAGAGCACTTGTTTATACACAGAGCAGTTGATACTTGGAATGGTCTTCCTGCAGAAGTGGTAGGAACCAATACAGTATGAGAGGATAAGAATGCTTGTAATGTGCACTTCAGACAGGAGGTTAGGTGGGCTGGCTGCTTCTTAAAGGAAGATCAACCCAAAATTGTATCTCATGGTTCAGATAGAGCATATCATTTTAAACACATGTCCAATTTACTTGTATTATCAAATAAGCTTCATTCACTTAGTATCCTTTTGCTGAAGAACCAGCAAAGCATAACTGTGAGCTAGCTGAACCTCTAGTGAGCCAATGATAAGAGGCAAATATGCTCCTGAGACTACCAAGGTATACTATTTAAGTCAATAGGAAAGTGGTTTATAATCGCATGCTCTAGCTGAATTGCGAAAGAAAAAAAAAAAGTTTGACTGACAAAATCTATGTAAAAGTTTTATATCAATGTCACAGTCTCGCAGCTCACTGGTATTTTTTTTTAAAGCATTATAGAAGAATGTGGCATACAAACCCGCCAATCTCCCCTCAAAAAATAGCTCCACATTTCCACTAGTCCCAGACAAAGAAGCTGCTGTGGACGAGTAAAAATATTTTTTAAAAAAAAGGGTCTTTCCTTTTTTTTTTTTTTTTTTTTAATCGTTACTGCAATGTTACTTTAGCTCAAAATCTAATAATGACATTTAAATAGTTAATATTCATTTAAAAAGTGACCGATTGTGCAGTTTTTTACACATTAGAACAAAGTTTGCACAAATACAGGTTGCACAAAACTGACAGCTCAGTGTGTGACCGAGTGGCTCTCAGCAGAGCGATGACATTAGTCACGGTCCCCGAGAGACAAAGAGCACTAAGCCCTGAAAAACCAATGTCTGCTCAACTCGACTTCCATTAACCCCTTATCTGCCAAAGGTGGCTGCAATAAACTGCATACCTTTTTGCCTCAGCCAGCTTTTATGCTCTAAGGGTTAAAGTGACTATTTTATCACATTTATTACAACTGAAAATGTAATTCCACATAAAATGTTTAATTATGTGTACAAAAACTCATTATTTATTTTCCCTGATTTTTCTTTAATTTAACTTGTTGTTCTACTGAAATATAAGCTACAGGGGATCCTGGATAGTGACCCTGCAACATTCTACCCAATGACTGATTGATCAGTGCACGTTATAGATCTGTTCTTAACTGACTACAGAAAAGGCGATAAGATAAATATTTTTAACAGGAACGTGCCGTCTGTAAAACATTGCAAATTCTAATAAAGTGACAGTTTAAATGCTTTTTAAACATCAATGTTTTATGGAGATCTTTTAATTTGTTTACATATTCTATGCATGTGAACCAAATCATTTTACGTATTTGTAGCGTTGCCATATTGCGACTTCAACTGGGGACACATATGAAAAATACATATGTCAGGGATCTTATAATTGAACATTATGAAAACATTTTTTTAAACAGCCCCTGGCGTGTATTATTCATAAGTGTCCTCCCTTAAAGCGGCAATATGGAAACCCTACATGCTTACGACAATGTGCAATCATCCAACACCTAAATAGTTAAAAGCCAAGCCCTCAGATTTACGCCCCACCCAAAGTGAAAATTCCACAGTGGCAATGCAGAGTGACTGGACAGAAAAAGCAAAAGTATATTGTTCACAACTCATGGGACAGGAAACATTTCATACTCTACCGCTTATAACAAAGTAAGGAAATATAGGTTGTGGATTACAGGAAACTGTATCATTTGCCAACACAAAAGTACAATAGACTATGTAGAGTGCAGACCGTGCCTGAGTGAGAAGACGGAGTGGTTATTGCATGCACCATAATGTCAAGAACACGTTAACATGCACTCTAGGAAAGGAAATACAGGTCAGTTAAGGCTAAACCTAAGCAGCATGCAGCGTATCCCAGCACCAACCCTGTGGAAAAAGCAAGTAGAGACATAGGAAGGACGTGTTCGAGCCCTGGGTATGCAATGCCAGGGGCTGCTGCCCTTTGTAACATTATAATGAAATAAAAGTCTCTGCCGAGACCTACAGACCCACCTCTAGCACAGCTCTGCTCCTGTGTGACTGCAAAAGTAAAACTGAAATCAATGACAAGGAAATTGTACAAAGCACAGACAAGTCAGATGTTTTAAAATCACAACAAATGTTTTTGTCACCGTTAGATTCTTCTAATGTCACTTCTACTGAAAGCTCCTGTAGACCAGGGAGCCCTCACTGGGCTATGTCAAATAAAAAGCAGAAATCTCTAAAAATCATTTAACACAACTGAAATGAAATCCTGAGAATTAAAACACAAGGCATATTAAATAGTTAACTGTGTCTTTATAACGTTGAAATGACTAGCAATAAAGATATTTCTTTGTATTGTTTTCCTGGTGTGAAGGATACAACATTCAGCAATGTATTTTGTTGTTGTGTTGACTTAGGCACTGGGAAATTTGCTGTCCTGTAAACGGAGGGGTCATGCAACCTGGGGATTATGGATTTGTAATAAACTTAGTAAATAAAACATTTGGAGATTATAGGAGATGGAATGAGTCATATAACAGAACTACCCCTCAAAAGTCGTTTCCTATCCTCATTGCAACTGCCTTAGGCTGGTGGGGCTGATAATAGGACAGCTAAACTCAGGCAGCACAGTATAAAAAAAAAGTAACAATTAAGGTTGCTTCCTGTCTGCTAAGCATCTCCTGCATATGGAAAATATATTACTAAACAGCCAGAAACAAAACCAAATGGCAAAGTTGGATTTTAAAGTTTAGATACTTCATTTAAGGAAAATGTAATTAAAACAAGATGAAATTTTAAGCAAACTGTAGAATAATAATAATAATAAAAAAGTATACATTAGATATATACACAAAACGTACGTTTCAGGGAAATCATATGTAAAAATATAATTGTTTAGTCAGATTTTTATGGCGCTGTTCAGACAGTTTGTTAATGAAAATCCATTCACCCGCTATTTCAGGGCAGCAGAAGTGCAAATCAACTGCAGCTTAAATGTATATAAAGCTTAAGTAATAGGCAGCGCTACTGCTACAAGCAGGATTGTCACAAACAATAGTTATTGGCTAAGACAGTAAACAAACTACTGATAAGGACATTGCTGGATCGTTATTGACTAGTGTAAGTGTGAACTTTCCCACCTTTGGACTAACTGTTTTAAAGGGATATAAAACCCACATTTTTTAAATTTCATAATTTAGAAAGAAAGTGCAAATTCTAACAACTTTCTAATTTATTTCTATTATCTAATTTGCTTAATTCTCTCAATATCCTTTGATGAAAAGCATATCTAAATAGGCTCAGTAGCTGCTGATCAGTGGCTGCACATAGATGCCTCGTGATTGGTTCACTCATGAGCATTGCTATTTCTTCAACTAAATATATCTAAAGAATAAAACAAATTGGATAATAGGACTAAATTAGAAAGTTGTTTAAAATTGTGTTCTTTATCCGAATCATGAAAGAATTTTTTGGGGTTTCATGTCCCTTTAACTGCATGAAGAAATCAACAAAACAAAATTGTGGCATTCATTCTTGTTTATCTTAGTTAATTTTAGCATTTGTTCAAAACAGACATCACATATCTAGTATACATAAATAAACATTAACTAGATGTACTTCTGTAAGGTTTTAGCCCTGTGATAACTAGTTTTTTTTATTCATGCTGCAACGTCACTACTAGCTTAAAGGGATATAAAACCCAAAAGGTTTCATTCATGATCCAGACAGAGCATACACGTTTAAATCAATTTCCAATTTACTTCAATAATAATTTTCTTTGTTTTCTTGTTATCCTTTGTTGAAAAACAGGAAGGTAAGGTCAGGAGTGTGCACGTGTGTGCAGCACTTTACGGCAGCAGTTTTGCAACAATGTTATACATTAGCAGGAGCGCTAGATGGCCGCACTATTTCCTGTCATGTTGTAGTGCTTAAAGCATGTGCACGCTACCTACCTAGATATCTCTTCAACAAAGAATAACACAAGAACAAATCAAATTTGATAATAGAAGTAAATTGGAAACTTTTTAAAAAAATTGTATGCTCTGTCTGAATCATGAAAGAAACATTTTGAGTTTCATGTCCCTTTAGAGACAGTAAACACCTTGTAATTACAAGACATTTCTTTTGTGTTGCTATTGAACAACATCAGCAAAGTCTTGATATTTTTAAAACAAATTAACATCCTTTCTACTATTTTTCAGCATCAAAACTCCGCTCACCATTTCCCTTATCCAGTGGAGCCAATCTGAGCTTTAGTCTACAGACAACAAGGCTAGCTACAGTCATACATTTTGCATAAAGTGAATTGTTTTGCAGTTGTTATCAGTTACAGCCAATCAAAGACAGCTATGTAGCAGGGAAGTCAGCAGGTGCATTTCTAGTTCTGAGAATTAGAAATTGCTCAATTACATGAAAGGTGAGCAAAATAAATAATGAAAGCATATTGTTTCATTAAGCGTTTTATATAAAAATGTCAAGGTGTTTAGTGTCCCTTTATTCCCAGTGCCTGTACGTGTGCCATGTGACATTAGTGTATTCCCTCAGCTGGCATAATAAAAGAGTTAATCATACCGGGAAGGGTTGGGCTCCTTCTTGGATCACGAAGCCTTCAATGACATGGGTGAGGATCTGGGGTTTGACCACGGCCTGCGGTGGTTTATTCTCACCATTCTGCGGTGTGGTGCCTGTGGCAGCAATAGGCACCGGGGAGGATCCGTTCCCAGAGGTCATGTCCAAGGCAAGATGGACGTTTGGATCAGGAAGACACAGCTGGCTGGAATCTAAAGAAAAAGAAGAGAAAGAGGAATGAAACACAAACTGAAAATGATGTAAATCAGCAGAGGGTACTGTACAAGGCCATAATTATACACAAACATATCTAGTATACTGAGGCTTGGATATGGGCTGGAGATTATTACTGTGACACCCCATTACTACTGCTTTATTCAATTCAAACCGTAGCAGGAAGCCACTAGACATGCACATATTCTGGTTCACACCATGGAAAGGGTCTCACTTTTAATATGCTTCAAGTTCAAACCAAGTCAAGCAAATACTTAATGCACAAGAGGGGCTTTATTAAAAGGGACAGTAAAGTCAAAATTAAATGGATTGGAACAAACAACTTTCCAATTTACTTTTAAAATCAATTTAGCTTACTTCTCTTGGTATCCTTTGTTAAAGAGTAATCATAGATGAGCTGAGGAGCGTGCATGTGTCCTTAACCATCTGACAGCAAAGTTTGCAACAATAGACTACTAAAGACAATCTAGGTTAACTCTTCAACAAAGGATACCAATAGAAGAAAACAATTTGATACTAGAAATAAACTGGAAAGGTGTTTCAAATTGTATGCTCTATCAGAATTATAAATGCGTAATTAATGACTTTACTGTCCCTTTAAGGTAAACATGACACCCAGGATGAGCACACAGTTGGGGAACATGTAGTTGACTCATGAAATAGACTTCCAACAGAGGTGGTAAGGACAGAGAGTTATTTAAATCAATTCAAGAATGCCGGGGATATGCACAGTACTAGTCTAAGAATTAAGCACACTAACACTTAACCAGGAACTATAAATCAGACTCAATAAGTCATCTGGATTTTATTCAAAAACTATTTTTTCTTCTGATTTATATTCACGTCAGGCAGGCTCGGTATACCTGGGAAAGACTTTGTCTTGTAACACTCAGGAGTATATAAATAAGTGCACAATCACAAAAATACCCCATAGAGCCCATCACACAGCAGATAATCAGCTCAAACCTCATATTCTAAGGGGCTTGTCTAATGAAGTCTACGGGAACAGATGGTCAGAGCAGCCATGAAAGTACAAGGCAGCTGTATGCAGAAAAGTGGTCCTTCAAAGCTCTGATAGGCTAGCGGCCCTGTCTCTCCTGCTTGTCTATGATAATACGTTTATCAGCAAGATCCAAACTTAGCCGCCAGCTCTTGCCTCACGAAGGGATTAGAGAAGAACTGAACTACTGGTGGAGAACACCTTGTTTTAGGGCAGATTATCTCAAGCCAGCATGAATTTATAGTCTCTCTTTGTAATAAAGAGATTTAAATGGAAAGCATTGTGGGATAAAAAAACAAACAAAAAACTAGCTGATATGGAAAAATGGGGCACAGTAAATAAAAAATGAATTATAATACATACGTATGCTTATAAACATATGTATATAAATATAAAGCTAAAAACAGAAAAACACAATAAAAGTGAGGAACAGACCTTTGAATCTCAAATGATGTTGCAGGTGAGGAGCTGTAACTTCAAGAAAGAACTAAAACTCCCAGCGAAAACTTAATCAGGGGAAGAAAATCTCCATCAAGCCACAAGAGGAAAACTTTCAAGTTCAGAAAAGTATTAGCCCAATGACCCTGGTTAGACTCCTGGCTTTGCCTCCAGATAACCTGACAGCGAGTGACCCTCTGTCCTCCTGGGTCACTACAGACCAGCACTGTCAGGTCACAGTAAAAGGTAGAGAAAGAAAAAGCAGAGTCCCTGGACAGGTGTCAGTCACAAGCTTGATGAAGGTCCCCCTGCCCCCCTGGCTGAACTGTAGGCCAGGATTTTTAGCTGCCCCCTCCTGCCCTGCATTAGCTCCTGAGGCTGCATGGAGAGATCAGCGCCCAAAGCTTTTGTTGAGAGTCCAGTTAGAGGGAGGAAGTGCAGCTGCTATCCACCCTAGAGTTTATAGGCCTCAGCTTCTTCTCATGAGACCCAACAGCTTCTCTGGCCTATGGAAGGCACATTGTCCATGCAAAGCCCCGGGCTCAGGCTTCATGCTTGTGTTCCCAGCACTAAGACAATGAATGAGCAGCTCAGCCCTTTGTAAGCTCCCCCCCAAGCAGGCACTCTAAGGCTGCCCATTGGCTGAGCTACCCCAGCTTCCCTCCTCCAATCCAGGAGGCCAGGCAGAGGCAGGGAGGGGACGCCAGGAAAACAAGGAGGAGGGGGAGGAGGGATGGGCCC
This sequence comes from Bombina bombina, assembly GCF_027579735.1. Classification (NCBI taxonomy): domain Eukaryota; kingdom Metazoa; phylum Chordata; class Amphibia; order Anura; family Bombinatoridae; genus Bombina; species Bombina bombina. The sequence goes on along the minus strand of NC_069506.1, from coordinate 25,168,129 downwards.
AAACACAGATCCCAACAACAGCTGCTACATAAGTGTGCCAGCTGCCTGTGTATGAGTGTGCTGAGAGTCCCCAAATGCACGCCAACACCACAGGGGGCACGCACCGAGGGATGCCCTCAATACGCGCAAAGAGGGACTCCTTCAGTATACAAACTTATCTAAACAGGAAACCCCTAACAACACACAAAACCGTTCAGTAAATATACACTCACATCAGGCAACTGCTAACTAACAAACTTATTAGGAAACCCCTGAAAACACCACACACCAAGGACATCTCACAGAGGGTACATACTCCAGGGAACCCCAAAATACACACAAGCACAAACACAGAGCACACACACCAGGGAACCCCAAAATACACACAAGCACTAACACAGAACATACTCCAGGGAACCCCAAAATACACACAAGCACTAACACAGAACATACTCCAGGGAACCCCAAAATACACACAAGCACTAAGACAGAGCACACACACCAGGGAACCCCAAAATACACACAAGCACTAACACAGAGCACACACACCAGGGAACCCCAAAATACACACAAGCACTAACACAGAACATACTCCAGGGAACCCCAAAATACACACAAGCACTAACACAGAACATACTCCAGGGAACCCCAAAATACACACAAGCACTAAGACAGAGCACACACACCAGGGAACCCCAAAATACACACAAACACTAACACAGAGCACACACACCAGGGAACCCCAAAATACACACAAGCACTAAGACAGAGCACACACACCAGGGAACCCCAAAATACACAGAAGCACTAACACAGAGCACACACCAGGGAACCCCAAAATACACACAAGCACTAACACAGAACATACTCCAGGGAACCCCAAAATACACATAAGCACTAACACAGAGCACACACCAGGGAACCCCAAAATACACACAAGCACTAATACAGAGCACACACACCAGGGAACCCCAAAATATACACAAGCACTAACACAGAGCACACACACCAGGGAACCCCAAAATACACACAAGCACTAACACAGAACATACTCCAGGGAACCCCAAAATAAACACAAGCACTAACACAGAACATACTCCAGGGAACCCCAAAATAAACACAAGCACTAACACAGAACACACACCAGGGAACCCCAAAATAAACACAAGCACTAACACAGAACATACTCCAGGGAACCCCAAAATACACACAAGCACTAACACAGAACATACTCCAGGGAACCCCAAAATACACACAAGCACTAACACAGAACATACTCCAGGGAACCCCAAAATACACACAAGCACTAACACAGAGCACACACCAGGGAACCCCAAAATACACTCAAGCACTAACACAGAACATACACCAGGGAACCCCAAAATACACTCAAGCACTAACACAGAACATACACCAGGGAACCCCAAAATACACACAAGCACTAACACAGAACATACACCAGGGAACCTCAAAATACACACAAGCACTAACAGAGCACACACTAGGGAACCCCAAAAAACACACAAGCACTAACAGAGCACACAAACCAGGGAACCCCAAAATACACACAAGCACAGAACACACACCAGGGAACCCCAAAATACACACAAGCACTAACAGAGCACACACAGCAGGGAACCCCAAAATACACACAAGCACTAACAGAGCACACACCAGGGAACCCCAAAACACACACAAGCACTAACACAGAACACACCAGGGAACCCCAAAATACACACACAAGCACTAACACAAAGCACACACTAGGGAACCCCAAAATACACACACACACGCACCAACACATAGCACACACCAGGGCACCCCAAAATACACACACAAGCACTAACACAGAACACACACAAGCACTAACACAGAACACACACCAGGGAACCCCAAAATACACACACAAGCACTAACACAGAGCACACACTAGGGAACCCCAAAATACACACACAAGCACTAACACATAGCACACACCAGGGCACCCCAAAATACACACACAAGCACTAACACATAGCACACACCAGGGCACCCCAAAATACACACACAAGCACTAACACATAGCAAACTCCAGGGCACCCCAAAATACACACACAAGCACTAACACAGAGCACACACAAGCACTAACACAGAACACACCAGGGAACCCAAAATATGCACACAAGCACTAACACAGAACACACACCAGGGAACCCCAAAACACACACACACACAAGCACTAACACCGAGCACACACCAGGGAACCCCAAAATACACACGCACTAACACAGAGCACACACCAGGGAACCCCAAAATACACACACGCACTAACACAGAGCACACACCAGGGAACCCCAAAATACACACAAACACTAACACAGAGCACACACCAGGGAACCCCAAAATACACACAAACACTAACACAGAGCACACACCAGGGAACCCCAAAATACATGTACACACACACACAAATACAAGCAAGAAAACTTCTCAAAATATTGTAACAGCTATAACCAGAATGACTGAGGAAGTTAAACAAATGAATGACCAATTAGGGGTCTCCCCATAACAGAAACATCACTTTCTTGGAGCTTTCAATATAAACTCGCATTTAATAGAACTATAAAGGGACATAAAGCTTAAATAAGAAAATCGTATAATGTTCTAATGCATTGCAGGCTAGCAAAAGGGCGATAATAAAAAAAAAATCTACCTATGTGCTTAACCCCACAAAGGGAATAAACACATAGTTAAAATCAACCCTGGAGCTGCAAAAACAGAAGTAAAGTGACTTCTCACATAATTCACTCGCGATTGGCTCAGCTTCGGTGTTGAGCTCGGAAACAGCAGTGTGGAGCTGACTTTAACTGTGTGTTTAAACCCATTGTTAGGGTTAAAGGGACATTATACACTAGATTTTTCTTTGCATAAATGTTTGTAGATGATCCATTTATATAGCCCATACAGCTTTTTTTTTTAAATGTACAGTAGGGCTGCACGCTTAATCGCCGCTATTTAAAAACAGCGAGAGTATGCGGTTTTTAGCCCCGCCCCCTATGACATACAGGAGGGCTGGCTGTAACTGTTCATTGCGTGCGGGCTTCTGTAGGGAAAGGAGAGAGTGGAGGGAGTGAGGGGGAAAGAAAGGCTATGCAGGAGTTGCGCTATAGAGGAATTTGCCGGTTTGCCTCAGCTCCGAAGGCAGCAGTCACAGCAGCCTACACAGGTAAAATAAAGCCTCTTCTTTTAAAGAAAGTATTTATTGACGCAAACAGTTCAGAAAGTGCACCACGGAAATAGCTCAGACAGTGAAGCACAAGTGCACTTTTACTCTACTGTCTGATCTATTATCCATGGTGCACTTTCTGAAATGTTTTAAACCCTTCAACAAGACTTTCTTTTTGAAAAGATATATTTAGTTTTTGAAATATATATTTTTTTCTGATGTATGGGAAGTTCATATGTTAATCACACCACAGTTAGAATGACTGCCCAGGAAAACACGACAATGTTGTGTCAGGCAGCATTTTATTTGAACTATTTCGTGGTTTGTATTTTTATGCTCCAAGAGTGTATTGGACATTGAGAAACAGGTACAGTAAGATTCTGTAGTGTTAAATACATTTTTATTGAAAAATTAAGGTGTTATAGTCATTTATAAGAAAATCGCCATTGCGATTTTTTGGGTCCATTTCATTTTTGCCCATATCGCCCAGCCCTAATGTATAGTTTTGCTTATTTTTAAATAACATTGCACTGATTTTCAGATTCATAACCAAGCCCCAAAGTTTTATGAGAATATTGATGTCTACCTACTCCAGCTTGCTCCTGTTTGTGTAAAGGGTCTTTTCATACGCAGAGGAAGGGGGAGTGTCTTCTCTTTTTGGTATACAACCACTTTCAGTGGGTGTTCCAGCTAACCTTTACAACAGAGCTAAACTGGGAGCTTTCAAGTAAGTGTTTAAACAGTTTTATACTGGATTTGTATATCTGTATATGTGCATATTATTTATATATACTTTATAGTAGTGTCTATTACATGCAGTTATATGAAAATTGGCGTATAATGTCCCTTTAAGCACAGTTATAGAGAAGCATTAATGCAATTAGAAAATGCAGTAGTGAGGTTAATGCCAGCGATGGAAGCTGTGCCTCCTGCGCACTATTTGGATGTTCGTATGGCTGAGCCGAGTTGCTGTCAGTTGACCAAGCGCTCTACTAATGAAAGTGTCTGAGCCTTCAGGATTAACACAAAACAGCCGCTCAGTTCATATTCATATCAACACAATGACTGGCCGCTCAGTCACGGGGTAATGAGGGCAGATGGTGCAACTCGGGGAGATCCTAGGCTCAAGCTGCACAGCTCAGACTTGGGAAGATGCCAACTAGATTCTAGTTTATTACACTACGTCATAACATGAACCCTTATAAAGGGGTTGTCCAAGCTAAGGCCCGGGGCCACCTCATGGCTTTATATTGATTTGTATCTAACCACACAAACTCTCACTCCATACTACAACTAAGTATTCTCATACAGTAAACAGTGTTCCTCTAGGTCTCATTCTAACATCTCATACGTGTGCAGTTCACGTGTTTCTTGGTATGTGCGTGTACGGAAGTTTGTAATATTTAAAGGGACAGTCAAGTCCCAAAAATTAAAAAAACTTTCATAATTTAAATAGGGAATGTAATTTTAAACAACTTTCCAATTTACTTTTATTACCAATTTTGCTTTGTTCTCTTGGTATTCTTAGTTGAAAGCTAATTTCTTAGACCTTGAAGGCTGCCTCTAATCTGAATGCATTCTGACCACTAGAGGGCATTAGTTCATGTGTTTCATATAGATAACATTGAGCTCATACGCGTGAAGTTACCCTGGAGTGAGCACTGATTGGCTAAAATGCAAGTCTGTCAAAAGAACTGAAATAAGGGGGCAGTTTACAGAGGCTTAGATACAAGGTAATCACAGAGGTAAAAAGTATATTAATATAACTGTGTTGTTTATGCAAAACTGGGGAATGGGTAATAAAGGGATTATCTTTCTTTTTAAACAACAGAAATTCTGGTATTGACTGTCCCTTTAACTTGCTAAAGAACTGCTCATTGTTTTTTATGGAAACGATTTGAAATATTTGTTCACTGGCCCTTTCAAGTAGGGAAAAAAATATAATGTTATTAATATCCAATAATCCAGTGGGGGCTCGTCCACTAGGTCATTGAGAACCGTGCCCCCCAAAATGTCCTTAAACTAAACAGAGTAGGGGGCTGATTTAGGATTGTGGCTAACAAACTGCTGCAGGGTTAAAGGGACATTGTACACTAGATTTTTCTTTGCATAAATGTTTTGTAGAATGTAGATGATCCATTTATATAGCCCATCTGGGAGTGTTTTTGTAACAATGTATAGTTTTGCTTCTTTTTTAATAACATTGTGCTGAATTTCAGACTCCTATACAAGCCCCAGAGTTTTAGATGTATACTGACGTCTCTTTAAAGTGATGGTAAATCCGAGCGTTTAACAAATGCTAGGATTTACCATCACTAAAAATAAAGTGGAGTTTAAGTGATCAGATATTTAAAAAAAGGGTGCTAGATTCACCCTGAATGTGCCGTCGCACATCGCTAAACTCAGTGGCTCCAGCCGCCCACAGCACATCGCTCTTCTACCAATAACGCTTGCACCTCTAAACCAATAGCCGTGCGTGAAGGAGAGCGATATGCCATGGGCGGCCAGAGCTGATGAGTTTAGCGATGTCCAGCGACACAGAAAGGGTGAGTTAAGCACTTTTTTTTTTATATCTGATCACTTAAACGCCACTTTATTTTTAGTGATGGTAAATTATACGCTGGGATTTACCATCCCTTAAAGGTCATATCTGATAAGGGTACATGGCTGACAGAGTGGTTGCACAGCTGGGGTTTGATCGAATGCAAATATGCAGCTGATGGAGGGGCTGCCGTGCCACGAGTCTGATCTCATGTGGGAATGCGGCTAACAGAGGAGCTGCAGGTCCAGGGTATGATCAGATATGGGTACGTGGCTGACAGAGGGTCTGTAGTGCCAGGGGACTGATCTAATGTGGGTATGTGGCCGACAGAGAGGCTGCAGTGGCAGGGGTCCGATCTTATGTGGTTATGGGCTGACAGAAGGAATGCAGGGTCAGGGCTCTGCTCTAAGGTGGGTATGCGGCTGACAGAAGGGCTGCAGGGTCAGCGGCTGACAGAGGGGCTGCAGGGTCAGGGGTCTGCTCTCATGTGGGTATGTGGCTGACAGAGGGGCTGCAGGGTCAGGGGTCTGCTCTCATGTGGGTATGCGGCTGACAGAGGGGCTGCAGGGTCAGGGGTCTGCGGCTGACAGAGGGGCTGCAGGGTCAGGGGTCTGCTCTCATATGGGTATGCAGCTAACAGAGGGGCTGCAGGGTAAGGAGTCTGCTCTCATGTGGGTATGTGGCTGACAGAGGGGCTACAGGGTCAGGAGCCTGCTCTCATGTGGCTGACAGAGGGGCTGCAGGGTCAGGGGTTTGCTCTCACATGGCTGACAGAGGGGCTGCAGAGTCAGGGGTCTGCTCTCATGTGGGTATGTGGCTGACAGAGGGGCTGCAGGGTCAGGGGTCTGCTCTCATGTGGCTGACAGAGGGGCTGCAGGATCAGGGGTCTGCTCTCATGTGGGTATGTGGCTGACAGAGGGGCTGCAGGGTCAGGGGTCTGCTCTCATGTGGCTGACAGAGAGGCTGCAGGGTCAGGGGTCTGCTCTCATGTGGGTATGTGGCTGCCAGAGGGGCTGCAGGGTCAGTGGTCTGCTCTCATGTGGCTGACAGAGGGGCTGCAGGGTCCGGGGTCTGCTCTCATGTGGTTGACAGAGGGGCTGCAGGGTCAGGGATCTGCTCTCATGTGGTTGACAGAGGGGCTGCAGGGTCAGGGGTCTGCTCTCATGTGGTTGACAGAGGGGCTGCAGGGTCCGGGGTCTGCTCTCATGTGGTTGACAGAGGGGCTGCAGGGTCAGGGGTCTGCTCTCATGTGGCTGACAGAGGGGCTGCAGAGTCAGGGGTCTGCTCTCATGTGGCTGACAGAGGGGCTGCAGAGTCAGGGGTCTGCTCTCATGTGGCTGACAGAGGGGCTGCAGAGTCAGGGGTCTGCTCTCATGTGGTTGACAGAGGGGCTGCAGGGTCAGGGGTCTGCTCTCATGTGGCTGACAGAGGGGCTGCAGGGTCAGGGGTCTGCTCTCATGTGGGTATGTGGCTGACAGAGGGGCTGCAGGGTCAGGGGTCTGCTCTCATGTGGTTGACAGAGGGGCTGCAGGGTCAGGGGTCTGCTCTCATGTGGGTATGCGGCTGACAGAGGGGCTGCAAGGTCAGTGGTCTGCTCTCATGTGGCTGACAGAGAGGCTGCAGGGTCAGGGGTCTGCTCTCATGTGGGTATGAGGCTGACAGAGGGGCTGCAGGGTCAGGGGTCTTCTCTCATGTGGCTGACAGAGAGGCTGCAGGGTCAGGGGTCTGTTCTCATGTGGGTATGCGGCTGACAGAGGGGCTGCAAGGTCAGGAGTCTGCTCTCATGTGGGTATGCGGCTGTAACAATGTATAGTTTTGCTTCTTTTTTAATAACATTGTGCTGAATTTCAGACTCCTATACAAGCCCCAGAGTTTTAGATGTATACTGACGTCTCTTTAAAGTGATGGTAAATCCGAGCGTTTAACAAATGCTAGGATTTACCATCACTAAAAATAAAGTGGAGTTTAAGTGATCAGATATTTAAAAAAAGGGTGCTAGATTCACCCTGAATGTGCCGTCGCACATCGCTAAACTCAGTGGCTCCAGCCGCCCACAGCACATCGCTCTTCTACCAATAACGCTTGCACCTCTAAACCAATAGCCGTGCGTGAAGGAGAGCGATATGCCATGGGCGGCCAGAGCTGATGAGTTTAGCGATGTCCAGCGACACAGAAAGGGTGAGTTAAGCACTTTTTTTTTTATATCTGATCACTTAAACGCCACTTTATTTTTAGTGATGGTAAATTATACGCTGGGATTTACCATCCCTTAAAGGTCATATCTGATAAGGGTACATGGCTGACAGAGTGGTTGCACAGCTGGGGTTTGATCGAATGCAAATATGCAGCTGATGGAGGGGCTGCCGTGCCACGAGTCTGATCTCATGTGGGAATGCGGCTAACAGAGGAGCTGCAGGTCCAGGGTATGATCAGATATGGGTACGTGGCTGACAGAGGGTCTGTAGTGCCAGGGGACTGATCTAATGTGGGTATGTGGCCGACAGAGAGGCTGCAGTGGCAGGGGTCCGATCTTATGTGGTTATGGGCTGACAGAAGGAATGCAGGGTCAGGGCTCTGCTCTAAGGTGGGTATGCGGCTGACAGAAGGGCTGCAGGGTCAGCGGCTGACAGAGGGGCTGCAGGGTCAGGGGTCTGCTCTCATGTGGGTATGTGGCTGACAGAGGGGCTGCAGGGTCAGGGGTCTGCTCTCATGTGGGTATGCGGCTGACAGAGGGGCTGCAGGGTCAGGGGTCTGCGGCTGACAGAGGGGCTGCAGGGTCAGGGGTCTGCTCTCATATGGGTATGCAGCTAACAGAGGGGCTGCAGGGTAAGGAGTCTGCTCTCATGTGGGTATGTGGCTGACAGAGGGGCTACAGGGTCAGGAGCCTGCTCTCATGTGGCTGACAGAGGGGCTGCAGGGTCAGGGGTTTGCTCTCACATGGCTGACAGAGGGGCTGCAGAGTCAGGGGTCTGCTCACATGTGGGTATGTGGCTGACAGAGGGGCTGCAGGGTCAGGGGTCTGCTCTCATGTGGCTGACAGAGGGGCTGCAGGATCAGGGGTCTGCTCTCATGTGGGTATGTGGCTGACAGAGGGGCTGCAGGGTCAGGGGTCTGCTCTCATGTGGTTGACAGAGAGGCTGCAGGGTCAGGGGTCTGCTCTCATGTGGGTATGTGGCTGCCAGAGGGGCTGCAGGGTCAGTGGTCTGCTCTCATGTGGCTGACAGAGGGGCTGCAGGGTCCGGGGTCTGCTCTCATGTGGTTGACAGAGGGGCTGCAGGGTCAGGGATCTGCTCTCATGTGGTTGACAGAGGGGCTGCAGGGTCAGGGGTCTGCTCTCATGTGGTTGACAGAGGGGCTGCAGGGTCCGGGGTCTGCTCTCATGTGGTTGACAGAGGGGCTGCAGGGTCAGGGGTCTGCTCTCATGTGGCTGACAGAGGGGCTGCAGAGTCAGGGGTCTGCTCTCATGTGGCTGACAGAGGGGCTGCAGAGTCAGGGGTCTGCTCTCATGTGGCTGACAGAGGGGCTGCAGAGTCAGGGGTCTGCTCTCATGTGGTTGACAGAGGGGCTGCAGAGTCAGGGGTCTGCTCTCATGTGGCTGACAGAGGGGCTGCAGGGTCAGGGGTCTGCTCTCATGTGGGTATGTGGCTGACAGAGGGGCTGCAGGGTCAGGGGTCTGCTCTCATGTGGTTGACAGAGGGGCTGCAGGGTCAGGGGTCTGCTCTCATGTGGGTATGCGGCTGACAGAGGGGCTGCAAGGTCAGTGGTCTGCTCTCATGTGGCTGACAGAGAGGCTGCAGGGTCAGGGGTCTGCTCTCATGTGGGTATGAGGCTGACAGAGGGGCTGCAGGGTCAGGGGTCTTCTCTCATGTGGCTGACAGAGAGGCTGCAGGGTCAGGGGTCTGTTCTCATGTGGGTATGCGGCTGACAGAGGGGCTGCAAGGTCAGGAGTCTGCTCTCATGTGGGTATGCGGCTGACAGAGGGGGCTGCAGGGGTCAGGGGTCTGCGGCTGACAGAGGGGCTGCAGGGTCAGGGGTCTGCTCTCATATGGGTATGCAGCTAACAGAGGGGCTGCAGGGTAAGGAGTCTGCTCTCATGTGGGTATGTGGCTGACAGAGGGGCTACAGGGTCAGGAGCCTGCTCTCATGTGGCTGACAGAGGGGCTGCAGGGTCAGGGGTTTGCTCTCACATGGCTGACAGAGGGGCTGCAGAGTCAGGGGTCTGCTCACATGTGGGTATGTGGCTGACAGAGGGGCTGCAGGGTCAGGGGTCTGCTCTCATGTGGTTGACAGAGAGGCTGCAGGGTCAGGGGTCTGCTCTCATGTGGGTATGTGGCTGCCAGAGGGGCTTCAGGGTCAGTGGTCTGCTCTCATGTGGCTGCCAGAGGGGCTGCAGGGTCCGGGGTCTGCTCTCATGTGGTTGACAGAGGGGCTGCAGGGTCAGGGATCTGCTCTCATGTGGTTGACAGAGGGGCTGCAGGGTCAGGGGTCTGCTCTCATGTGGTTGACAGAGGGGCTGCAGGGTCAGGGGTCTGCTCTCATGTGGTTGACAGAGGGGCTGCAGGGTCCGGGGTCTGCTCTCATGTGGTTGACAGAGGGGCTGCAGGGTCAGGGGTCTGCTCTCATGTGGTTGACAGAGGGGCTGCAGGGTCAGGGGTCTGCTCTCATGTGGCTGACAGAGGGGCTGCAGAGTCAGGGGTCTGCTCTCATGTGGCTGACAGAGGGGCTGCAGAGTCAGGGGTCTGCTCTCATGTGGCTGACAGAGGGGCTGCAGAGTCAGGGGTCTGCTCTCATGTGGTTGACAGAGGGGCTGCAGAGTCAGGGGTCTGCTCTCATGTGGCTGACAGAGGGGCTGCAGGGTCAGGGGTCTGCTCTCATGTGGGTATGTGGCTGACAGAGGGGCTGCAGGGTCAGGGGTCTGCTCTCATGTGGTTGACAGAGGGGCTGCAGGGTCAGGGGTCTGCTCTCATGTGGGTATGCGGCTGACAGAGGGGCTGCAAGGTCAGGGGTCTGCTCTCATGTGGCTGACAGAGAGGCTGCAGGGTCAGGGGTCTGCTCTCATGTGGGTATGAGGCTGACAGAGGGGCTGCAGGGTCAGGGGTCTGCTCTCATGTGGCTGACAGAGAGGCTGCAGGGTCAGGGGTCTGTTCTCATGTGGGTATGCGGCTGACAGAGGGGCTGCAAGGTCAGGAGTCTGCTCTCATGTGGGTATGCGGCTGACAGAGGGGCTGCAGGGTCAGGGGTCTGCTCTCATGTGGGTATGCGGCTGACAGAGGGGCTGCAGGGTCAGGGGTCTGCTCTCATGTGGCTGACAGAGAGGCTGCAGGGTCAGGGGTCTGTTCTCATGTGGGTATGTGGCCGACAGAGAGGCTGCAGTGGCAGGGGTCCGATCTTATGTGGTTATGGGCTGACAGAAGGAATGCAGGGTCAGGGCTCTGCTCTAAGGTGGGTATGCGGCTGACAGAAGGGCTGCAGGGTCAGCGGCTGACAGAGGGGCTGCAGGGTCAGGGGTCTGCTCTCATGTGGGTATGTGGCTGACAGAGGGGCTGCAGGGTCAGGGGTCTGCTCTCATGTGGGTATGCGGCTGACAGAGGGGCTGCAGGGTCAGGGGTCTGCGGCTGACAGAGGGGCTGCAGGGTCAGGGGTCTGCTCTCATATGGGTATGCAGCTAACAGAGGGGCTGCAGGGTAAGGAGTCTGCTCTCATGTGGGTATGTGGCTGACAGAGGGGCTACAGGGTCAGGAGCCTGCTCTCATGTGGCTGACAGAGGGGCTGCAGGGTCAGGGGTTTGCTCTCACATGGCTGACAGAGGGGCTGCAGAGTCAGGGGTCTGCTCACATGTGGGTATGTGGCTGACAGAGGGGCTGCAGGGTCAGGGGTCTGCTCTCATGTGGCTGACAGAGGGGCTGCAGGGTCAGGGGTCTGCTCTCATGTGGGTATCTGGCTGACAGAGGGGCTGCAGGGTCAGGGGTCTGCTCTCATGTGGCTGACAGAGGGGCTGCAGGGTCAGGGGGTTTGCTCTCACATGGCTGACAGAGGGGCTGCAGAGTCAGGGGTCTGCTCACATGTGGGTATGTGGCTGACAGAGGGGCTGCAGGGTCAGGGGTCTGCTCTCATGTGGCTGACAGAGGGGCTGCAGGGTCAGGGGTCTGCTCTCATGTGGGTATGTGGCTGACAGAGGGGCTGCAGGGTCAGGGGTCTGCTCTCATGTGGGTATGTGGCTGACAGAGGGGCTGCAGGGTCAGGGATCTGCTCTCATGTGGTTGACAGAGGGGCTGCAGGGTCAGGGGTCTGCTCTCATGTGGTTGACAGAGGGGCTGCAGGGTCCGGGGTCTGCTCTCATGTGGTTGACAGAGGGGCTGCAGGGTCAGGGGTCTGCTCTCATGTGGCTGACAGAGGGGCTGCAGAGTCAGGGGTCTGCTCTCATGTGGCTGACAGAGGGGCTGCAGAGTCAGGGGTCTGCTCTCATGTGGCTGACAGAGGGGCTGCAGAGTCAGGGGTCTGCTCTCATGTGGTTGACAGAGGGGCTGCAGAGTCAGGGGTCTGCTCTCATGTGGCTGACAGAGGGGCTGCAGGGTCAGGGGTCTGCTCTCATGTGGGTATGTGGCTGACAGAGGGGCTGCAGGGTCAGGGGTCTGCTCTCATGTGGTTGACAGAGGGGCTGCAGGGTCAGGGGTCTGCTCTCATGTGGGTATGCGGCTGACAGAGGGGCTGCAAGGTCAGGGGTCTGCTCTCATGTGGCTGACAGAGAGGCTGCAGGGTCAGGGGTCTGCTCTCATGTGGGTATGAGGCTGACAGAGGGGCTGCAGGGTCAGGGGTCTGCTCTCATGTGGGTATGCGGCTGACAGAGGGGCTGCAGGGTCAGGGGTCTGCTCTCATGTGGCTGACAGAGAGGCTGCAGGGTCAGGGGTCTGTTCTCATGTGGGTATGCGGCTGACAGAGGGGCTGCAAGGTCAGGAGTCTGCTCTCATGTGGGTATGCGGCTGACAGAGGGGCTGCAGGGTCAGGGGTCTGCTCTCATGTGGGTATGCGGCTGACAGAGGGGCTGCAGGGTCAGGGGTCTGCTCTCATGTGGCTGACAGAGAGGCTGCAGGGTCAGGGGTCTGTTCTCATGTGGGTATGCGGCTGACAGAGGGGCTGCAAGGTCAGGAGTCTGCTCTCATGTGGGTATGCGGCTGACAGAGGGGCTGCAGGGTCAGGGGTCCGCTCTCTGGGTATGTGGCTGATAGAGGGTCTGCAGGGTCAGGGTTCTGCTCTCATGTGGGTATGTGGCTGACAGAGGGGCTGCAGGGTCAGGGTTCTGCTCTCATGTGGGTATGTGGCTGACAGAGGGGCTGCAGGGTCAGCTCTCATGTGGGTGACAGAGGGGCTGCAGGGTCAGGAGTCTGCTCTCATGTGGGTATGTGGTTGACAGAGGGGCTGCAGGGTCAGGTGTCTGCTCTCATGTGGCTGACAGAGGGGCTGCAGGGTCAGGGGTCTACTCTCATGTGGCTGACAGAGGGAATGCTCTCATGTGGGTATGCGGCTGACAGAGGGGCTGCAGGGTCAGGGGGTCTGCTCTCATGTGGGTATGCGGCTGACAGAGGGGCTGCAGGGTCAGGGGTCCGCTCTCATGTGGGTATGCGGCTGACAGAGGGGCTGCAGGGTCAGGGGTCCGCTCTCATGTGAGTATGCGGCTGACAGAGGGGCTGCAGGGTCAGGGGTCTGCTCTCATGTGGCTATGCAGCTGACAGAGGGGCTGCAGGGTCAGGGGCCTGCTCTCATGTGGGTATGCGGCTGACAGAGGGGCTGCAGGGTCAGGGGTCTGCTCTCATGTGGGTATGCAGCTGACAGAGGGGCTGCAGTATCAGGGGTCTGCTCTCATGTGGGTATGCAGCTGACAGAGGGGCTGCAGGGTCAGGGTTCTGCTCTCATGTGGGTATGCGGCTGACAAAGGTGCTGCAGGGTCAGAGATCTTCTCTGATGTAGGAATGTACCAGGCAAGCCTGGCATTTATTCTAACTGCCGGCTGCCCGATATTCAAGCAACATCTATTTTTGGTCCCAATCTGGCCCTGACCAAGGCTACAGACTACATAAAGGCTGGTTGATCAGCATTGCATCAGATGTCAATGTGATGTAGGATTGAAGATTTATATATTTTCACTCCTTTGAGTTTATTGCATAAAATATAAAATTTGAAATGTAAGATCCATAGTGGAAACTCAGGTGATACTTCCACTTTTTAGCCGCTTAAACAGACACAAATTAATTTTTCATAGTTTCCTCTAAAAGAGATCATTTAGAAACATTTCTATGCAGAGAAAAAAGTTTCACATTCATGCCTGGGAAGCGTCCACCAATAGAGCAGTGAGCCAGTGAACAACCTGAACATAAACAGTTTGCGCTATCCCTTCCTTTTCCTGTCATTTAAACACTAAACAAGAGATGTATTCAGCGTAACCTGTGAATAATATACAGATGTATTTTTATTAAGTTACATTAGTTTAAGTGTAAACTTTTAGTGACCATGAAGCAACCTAGATTTCTTTTTCTGCTGAGGCCAATCAGGGGTTGTTATAAATGAGCCACTAGTGTCTGTAACCAATGACTGTGGGATATTATAGTGTTAAAGGGACATTCCGGTCAACTTTTAAATGCACATAGATGAATGACATCTTTGAATAGAAACATATTTGTAATATACAAAAATTGGCAACAATGCTTCTGGTAAAAGTCATCACTATTTTAGTGTTAATATTTTTATCTGCACGTGCACGTGAAGCATAGCTAGATATTCTCAGTGCACCAGTATTTTAAATACTGCAGCTGCTCACAGCCCCAGCGGGGTATGTATCATGTCAGCAATCAACAAATTGAGCTTTTACCAGATGCTACAAGGACCTTAGGCTGTCTGAGCACGTGCTGTGCTTAAAATGCTGGTGCACGGCGCATACTTAAATACACTTTTGAAACCACTACAACTTTTATTAGAATCATTGTTGCTAATACATGTATATCCACATGCATCCATGTGGATTAAAATTTTGGCTGGAATATCCCTTTAAATGCATTTCCATCAGCAACTGAAAGATCACAATTTTCTGAATTAAGTTGCAGGAAAAAAAATGCAACAAATTAAATAATGAAAGTGTACAACAAAGTTGATTTCTACATAAATCTGATGAAACATTTTGACATTCCAATGTTAAAGGGACACTGAACCCAATTTTTTTTCTTTCGCGATTCAGATAGAGCATGCAATTTTAAGCAACTTTCTAATTTACTCCTATTTTCAATTTTTCTTCATTCTCTTGCTATCTTTATTTGAAAAAGAAGGCATCTACACTAATTTTTGGTTCAGACCCTGGACAGAACTTGTTTATTGGTGGGTGAATTTATCCACCAATTAGCAAGAACAACCCAGGTTGTTCACCAAAAATGGACCGGCATCTAAACTTACATTCTTGCTGTTCAAATAAAGATACCAAGAGAATGAAGAAAATTTGATAGGAGTAAATTAGAAAGTTGCTTAAAATTGCATGCTCTATCCGAATCACGAAAGAAAAAAAATTGGGTTCAGTGTCCCTTTAACCCCTTAATGACCGAGGACGTGCAGGGTACGTCCTCAAAAAAAAGGCAGTTAATGCCTGAGGACGTACCCTGCACGTCCTCGGTGTGGAAAGCAGCTGGAAGCGATCCTGCTCGCTTCCAGCTGCTTTCCGGTTATTGCAGTGATGCCTCGATATGGAGGCATCCTGCAATAACCATACATGGCCATCCGATGCAGAGAGAGCCACTCTGTGGCCCTCTCTGCACCGGACATCGATGGCCGGTATCGTTGGTGGGTGGGAGCCGAATTGGGAGGCGGGTGGGCGGCCATCGGTGTTGCGCGTGACGTCACGGGGGGCGGGATCGGGATTGGGACCGTCGGGGGCGCGCACGGGCGCGCGCGCGTGCACGGGGGGTGGCGGGCGGGCGCGTGCACGGGGCGGGAGCGGGTGGGAACCGCTACACTACAGAAAAGTTAAAAAGTAAAAGTAAAAAAAAAATTTAATAAACTTTATTTTAAAAACCATCTAAGGGATCTGGAAGGGGTGGGGGTTGGTCTTGGGGGGGGGGGAAAGCTACACTACAAAAAAGGGACATATTTTATTTAAAAAAAAGCTTTTTTTCACTAAACTGGGTACTGGCAGACAGCTGCCAGTACCCAAGATGGCGCACATTAAGTCAGAGGGGGAGGGTTAGAGAGCTGTTTAGTGGGGGATCAGTGAGGTTGGGGGCTAAGGGGGATCCCTACACAGAAGCATATGTAAATATGCTAACAAAAAATGCACAAAAAAGCCCAAATATACCTTTTATTTTAGTACTGGCAGAGTTTCTGCCAGTACTTAAGATGGCGGGGACATTTGTGGGGTAGGGGAGGGAAGAGAGATGTTTGGGAGGGATCAGGGGGTCTGATGTTTCAGGTGGGAGGCTGATCTTTACACTAAAGCTAAAATTAACCCTGCAAGCTCCCTACAAGCTACCTAATTGACCCCTTCACTGCTAGCCATAATACACGTGTGATGCGCAGCGCCATTTAGCAGCATTCTAATTACCAAAAAGCAACTCCAAAGTCATATATGTCTGCTATTTCTGAACAAAGGGGATCCCAGAGAAGCATTTACAACCATTTGTGCCATAATTGCACAAGCTGTTTGTAAATTATTTCAGTGAGAAACCTAAAATTATGAAAAATTTTACGTTTTTTTAATTTGATCGCATTTGGCGGTGAAATGGTGGCATGAAATATACCAAAATGGGCCTAGATCAATACTTGGGGTTGTCTACTACACTACACTAAAGCTAAAATTACCCCAAAAAGCTCCTTACATGCTCCCTAATTAACCCCTTCACTGCTGGGCATAATACACGTGTGGTGCGCAGTGGCATTTAGCGGCCTTCTAATTACCAAAAAGCAATGCCAAAGCCATATATGTCTGCTATTTCTGAACAAAGGGGATCCCAGAGAAGAATTTACAACCATTTATGCCATAATTGCACAAGCAGTATGTAAATAATTTCAGTGAGAAACTGAAAGTTTGTGAAAAAATTTGTGAAAAAGTGAACAATTTTTTGTATTTGATCGCATTTGGCGGTGAAATGGTGGCATGAAATATACCAAAATGGGCCTAGATCAATAATTTGGGATGTCTTCTAAAAAAAAATATATACATGTCAATGGATATTCAGGGATTCCTGAAAGATATTAGTGTTCTAATGTAACTAGCGTTAATTTTGAAAAAAAATGGTTTGAAAATAGCAAAGTGCTACTTGTATTTATGGCCCTATAAGTTACAAAAAAAGCAAAGAAGATGTAAACATTGGGTATTTCTAAACTCAGGACAAAATTTAGAAACAATTTAGCATGGGTGTTTTTTGGTGGTTGTAGATATGTAACAGATTTTGGGGTTCAAAGTTAGAAAAAGTGTGTTTTTTTTCCATTTTTCCTCATATTTTATAATTTTTTTTATAGTAAATGATAAGATATGATGAAAATAATGGTATTTTTAGAAAGTCCATTTAATGGCGAGAAAAACGGTATATAATATGTGTGGGTACAGTAAATGAGTAAGAGGAAAATTTCAGCTAAACACAAACACCGCAGAAATGTAAAAATAGCCTTGGTCCCAAACGGACAGAAAATGGAAAAGTGCTCTGGTCACTAAGGGGTTAAGGTGTTTAATGTCCTGTTAAACGGAAACTAAACGCTTAAGGCATAATAATCTTCTAATTCAATGTACCCTTCACTTTTCAAGCGGTCTCTCTAAACAGTAGACCTCTGGCACTAGCAATGGGGAAAAGATATGACATTATGACCTTGAATGAAGCTGGGATACAAGGCCAGAAAGTGATAGGCATAACTGAGCTCTTGCATTGATTAAACAATCACTGTGTATCATGTAGCAAGCTTAATTTATAAAGATTTAAATAAAGTTTAGTTCATAGTTAACATCATTGTTCACACGGTCTGTGCTTTTTGTTTTATTTCACCATGCAGCAGGGAAATGCTTCTGAAGTCTGATACATGCACTTCAATCTCTCATGGAAATAGGGGAAAAAACAAATTTTCAGAGATAAATTACAGGACATGGAGACAAAATAAATAATACACTGCAAAGTGTTTTAACTCTGCATAATAAAGATTGCATGGGGGAATGGACTTATGGTCCCTTTAAGGTGGTTATACCTGTGCCAGCACTCAATGACTAATTAAATCAATCTATTTACAACAGGCATTGCTCATTTGCCAGAACTAATAATGACCTGATCAGACACAAAACCAGCGAAAGAAATATGGATCCACAAGTGACCTGAATTCTTTAGCGCATCACAAGATATAAAAACCCCAGAACTGAAAATCTGGTGCATTTTCGTTCCATTGAGCTGTTCCAATTTCTATGTGATTTTATGAAGCATCAGAGGGGTTAATATTTGTGCCCAGGCACATTGCTTTATACCCTCTGCTCACACTTACGTTATTAACTCTGCAGGTACCTCCCATCTGAGGATCAGAGAGTCCTGTTCATGCTTAAACTTCCTGCTGTGTGCGCCAACTATTGGTGGAGTAGGATAACTTTATTAACATAATTTAAAGGGACAAAATGGTGCAAAAACAAAATGCTGGTATGTTAGAGCATTTTATTATTGCATTGTTGCTTGTATATAACTGTGTTTATGCTATAAACTATGGTAGTGAATGAGTAACGGTATCACATGATTAAGGGGAACGCCCCCGAAACGTTGTATTATAGTTTGATCCCCATGCGTTATCAATAAAGGGATTGTTATATGCTATGGGTACAGCCTTTTTGTCGTTTGCTTTGAGCCAAAGTTTGCCACGAATGACTTAAAGGGACATTATACACTCATTTTTTCTTTGCATAAATGTTTTGTAGATGATCTATTTATATAGCCCATAAAGTTTTTTTTTTTTAAATAAATGTATAGTTTTGCTTATTTTTATATAACATTGCTCTGATTTTCAGACTCCTAACCAAGCCCCAAAGTTTTATGTGAATACTGTCAGCTACCTTCTCCAGCTTGCTCCTGTTTGTGTAAAGGGTCTTTTCATATGCAAAAGAAGGGGGAGGGGGGAAAGTGTCTTATTTGCCACTTGCAGTGGGCTTTCCAGCTGCCTTTTCAACAGAGCCAAACTGACAGCTTCTAAGTAAGTTTTTAAACAGTTTTATACTGGATTTTTATATCAGTATCTGTGCATCTTATTCTTTATAGTAGTGTCTGTTACATGCAGTTATATGAAAATGAGTGTATACTGTCCCTTTAAAGAAACGAGACAAACCTAATAGCAATAAATGCAACTGTGATATAGTATGTGCCCCTTGATGTGGCCAATCAGAGCCCAGAAATATTGAACTCATGTGCTGATCTAAACAATTGCTTTGTAACATGTTGCAGGGTCAGATAAACAATGCTATACTTAAAGGCACACTAACCCCACATTTTTTTCTTTCGTGATTCAGACAGAGCAGCATTTTTAAGCAACTTTCTAATTTACTCCTATTATCAAATTTTCTTTGTTCGCTTGCTATCTTTATTTAAAAAGCAGGAATGTGATTCATAGGAGCCGGCCCATTTTTGGTTGAGAACCTGGGTTATGATTGCTTATTGGTGCGTAAATGTAAGCCTCCAATAAGCAAGCTCTATCCATGGTGCTGAACCTAAAATGGGCTGGCTGCTAAGATTTACATTCCTGCTTTTAAAATAAAGATAGCAAGAGTACAAAGAAAATTTGATAATAGGAGTAAATTAGAAACTTGCTTACAATTTCATGCTTTGGGGCCTAGAAACTTGCTTACAATTTCATGCTTTGGGGCCTATTTATTAAAGATCTTGCGGACCTGATCCAACAGTGAGGATCAGATCCGCAAGACCTCGCTGAATGCGGAGAGCAATACGCTCTCCGCATTTAACATTGCACCAGCAGCTCACAGGAGCTGCTGGTGCAACGCCACCCCCTGCAGACTCGCGGCCAATCGGCCGCCAGCAGGGAGGTGTCAACCTACTCGATCGGGTTGATTTCCGGCGATTCCTGTCCGCCTCATCAGAGCAGACGGACAGGGTTATGGAGCAGTGGTCTTTAGACCGCTGCTTCATAACTGGTGTTTCTGGCGAGTCTGAAGACTCGCCAGAAACACGGGCCCACAAGCTCCGTTCAGAGCTTGATAAATGGGCCCCATAATCTGAATCATGAAAGAAAAAATTGGGTTCAGTGTCCCTTTAAGCATACAATATACTACAGCCTGTTTGGAGATTGGGAAAAAAAGATGCTTGATCAGTAACTGCCGTTGTCAGACACAAAATGTGGGAAATCAGATTTAACCCACATAATGCATGGCTGTACCTGAGCTCCTATGTGTTTTATGATTTGCAGCTAATGACATTTGCTAGTAGAAATGAGCTCACCGTCAGATTGGGTTAGATTGAGTCTCGGTGCCACTGTGAGGGAGACAGCAGATGGCGTGAGTGACAGAGTACCCTGGGATAGTGGGGCAGGCTGCGGATGCATCTGTATGAGTGTGGGGCTGTTCACGAGATTCCTCGGCGCAGGAGGAGGAACCAGTTTACGAGCGGTTTCCTGGAGAGGAGGTGTCTGCAGGTAGAGGAAAAACAGATAAAATAGAGAATCAGGCTGTGATAAATCTTTGTTCTTGTGATACCTACATGAAAATGCGCAGGGATCACGTATAGTGCCCTGCAGGTTGACTGAGTCTGCAAATTATATTTCACTGCACTTACTATTTTCATAACTCCATGATATTACCTTAATGACAAGGTTATTGTCACTGCTGCACGACTCCTTTGACACTGCCACACTCCTAAGGTGACTTCTCAACCCCAGTTGACAGTCACGCTTCCCAGCAATGGTTTAAACCCCAGGTTTACCATCTCACTTTTGTATTTCTCAGCTAAATATCAGACACCAGACTCTGGCACTCTCCATATGATGTTGTACCGCAATTACTACTGCACTCCAGATAATACTGATATCAATGTCACATGCCCCAATTACTGCTGATGTCACTCACTGTCACACTAGCCAGTCAGTGCTGAGCCACAGATGTCACTGTCACACTCCCCAGTAAGTATTGTGCTCCAGATGTCACTCACTGTCACACTGGCCAGTCAGTGCTGAGCCACAGACGACACTGTCACACTCCCCAGTAAGTGTTGTGCTCCAGATGTCACTCACTGTCACACTCCCCAGTCAGTGCTGATCCCAGATGTCACTCACTGTCACACTCCCCAGTCAGTGCTGATCCCAGATGTCACTCACTGTCACACTGCCCAGTCAGTGCTGAGCCCCAGATGCCATTCAATGTCACACTCCTCAGTCACTATAACATTCCTTAATACGTACTGAGCCATAGATGTCACTGTCACCTTTCAAAGCCAAGGTTGATCTCCAGATTAATGTCACACTCCGCAGTTAAATGACTGTCACATTCTTTAGTACCTCTAACACCAGGTTGCCATCCTGCATTGTTCTCTTTTATACTCTCTATCAACAACAAATAGTAATCTCTCGGGGAAACCAGGTCACTATACAGTACTCACCGCCGCTGGGGGTGCCTGGATTTGCAGGATGACAGTAGAGCTTTGTGGGAGCAGCCTGCGCTGTGCAGCCACTTCCTGCCCTTCCTGGATGAGTTTTTCAGGTACTGTTGGGCTTGGCTGGGCAGTGGAGATCTGTAACACCGGGCTGGGCCTCTGCCTGTTGGATTCAGTGCATGTAGAGGGGGGCTCCAGCTGAGCCTGAGAAGTGATGGGTGGGGCGGTGAGACACTGGGACAGCTGTGGCTGGTGGGTGAGGGGCTGCAGGGGAGAGCTGATCTGGGTGAGAGGGAGGACGGGACGTGGCTGGATCTGCTGCTGCTGTATAACAAACTGGTGCTGAATCTGCTTCTGCTGCTGCACAGGTTGATGAGGATACGCTGTGGGTCAGTTAGACACAAACAGTAATCACATAATCAGGTTACCATACAGCGACATTAAAGGCATGGTTTATATCAACAGTTAAAGGGACACACAAATATATATATGAACTTAATTACACCCAGCTGAAAAATAATGATAACAAACTGAGTTTTAATTTCTTTTAAAATGTGTTTTTAATATGCAGATATTTTACAATGCAGTGATTAGGGTATGATGCATGTTTAAATATTACTTTAAAGGGATATCAAACTATATGAGATTGTAATCTAAAATATTTAATTATGTTTAGTTAAAAAAAACTTTGCCATATACTTTCATAAGTCTCCTTTTCCTGTAATTTAACTCTAAATTCCACTGAGTTTCTTTAAACTGCTGCCATGTTTTAACTTACATTTTCTTTTTATCTCACTCTAGGAACAGATGTAAAGGAGAGGTAGAACAAGGCTGAACATAAGTTTATCTAGGTTTGTACAAGCTCTTTGTATAGCCTGATTTATATCTGTTCCTAAATGTTCTCAGCAGAAGAGAGAAATAAATAGAAAACTAGTTCAAACATGGCAGCTCCCATTACTTTATAGAAACTAGATTACTTTATAGAAACTAAATCTTTACACTTATATCTTTAATAATTAAACAACAGATATAATTGTAAAAAATGCATCTACATCTTCTAGAATGGAAGAACAGAAAATACAGAAGGGGAAAATGTGGAGGAGACCCTGGGGGAGGGCAGAATGAGCAGAAGAATTATAGGGCGCAGGGAGTAAAGATGCACAGGGGGAAGTCTGAGGAATCATGGGAAAGGGCAGTAGGGGAAAGGGGAGCAGGGAGAGAACTCTGGGGGTACATGGAGGGGATTTTAGGGATATGTTTAAAACATGAGGAGCTCATGGCTATAAAAACAAGGTCAGGGAGAGAAAACAGAGAGTATTAAGGAAAACCAGGACTAAACAATAAACTCAGACAATAAACCCCATAAAAATCACAATGACGATAAAACAGCAAAGTCAATGTAATCTTTTGTTTGTGCTGCTTTTTCCTGCAATGTTATGGCTTCTACATTCTGCACAAAAAGTCTGAAATGCATCCTGCAGTATCTGTTGCTACACAGGTGCGCTAGACCAACCGCGCTAAAGCTGAAGGTGCGTTAGGAACACTTCACATTCCTATGCTCTTCACTTAGAACATTTTATATTTAAATAGATATTTCTATATATATTTGTATATATTAGTGTTAAATATATCTATATATCTATCTATATATGCAGATATAGATATATTTAGATATGTAATGTATATACAGATATATATATATATAGAAATATTGATTTCATAATAAAAAGAACATTTTATTATAAGTGAAGAACACAAGAATTTCAATTATTTCTGTAAAATAATAAAATTGTTGAAAAATGATATTGAATATTTCAAGGTATTTGACTGGGAAGGGCTCAAACATTTATATATATACTGTATATTTGTTAATATGTGTATATACATATATTTTGACATATATACATACACATTAGAGTCCTTCCCAGTCAAACACCTTCCCAAATACCATATCTTTAAACCTTTTTTAAAACCTTTTTATATGGCTATTTTGGCTTTCGCTCGAGCGTAACCCATAACTTTTAACTTGTAATATCAGCGAAATTTAGCGATGTTGTGATGTCCATTGAAAGTATAGGGTGTGGTAAAGTGATGTCGGTCACACTAAACCTTCTCGGGTAAATCTATTTTGTCATGGTCTTGTTATATCAATTTGCACAATCATTTTAGTGCAGTCCAGCGATATGGATATTAAGCCATGTGCTATCATTAGCGCCCCACTTGTAATCTGGGCCTAAATGTTTTACCAACACAGGGGCAGGCTAATCAAAATTAAACTTTCATGATTCAGATAGGGCATGTCATTTTTAACAACTTTCCAATTTACTTTTAGTATTAAATTTGCTTTGTTTCTTTTGGTATCCTTTGTTGAAAGATAAACCTAGGTAGGCTCATATGCAAATTTTTTAAGCCCTTGAAGGCCGCGTCTTATTTCACTGCATTTTGACAGTTTTTCACAGCTAGACAGCATCATTTCATATGTGCCATACAGATAACATTGATAACATTGTGCTCACTCCCATGCAGTTACTTCTGAGTCAGCTGATTTGCTAAAATGCAAGTCTGTCAAAAGATCTGAGATAAAGGGCAGTCTGCAGAGGTTTAGATACAAGGTAATCACAGAAGTAAAATGTATATTAATATAACAGTATTGGTTATGCAAAAAAATGGGGAATGGGTAATAAAGGGATTAGCTATCTTATTAAACAATAACAATTCTGGAGTAGACTGTCCCTTTAATGGAAACACTACAGCAGGTGTGCACACTTTTTTTTAATATAGAGGGTTGGTTACTAAAAGCAGCATTGGCCAGTGGCTGCATTACATTATAATAACACTTAGGCTAATGTCTAAGAAGGAAATTACATTTTAATTGAAAAGTTTAAGAGATACAAAGAAAATAAATAACAATTAATGAATTTAACTCTCTATACTACTCAGATTTACAAAACTGGTGCAGAATGATACTCATACTTTTTTTTTAAGTCCTAACACTGGCCACATAAAGAAATAAATTGGCAAAAACTACGAACTCAACCAGAATTGGTCGATAAGGGATACCACTGCTTTTGCAACTCCTGTCCCTCACTTTATTACACAACATAAACATTCAAGAGATATGGTTAGACCACTAACTAACTTTGAAAATCTCTGTATACGACCCCGCTCCACTAACACATATCCTTTCAACAATCTATAAAATATTGACATTAAACCCACCCGGACATATACCCCCCTTTCTAGAAAAATGGGAAGATGAACTAGGTATAATAATACTACCACAAACTAGCGAATCAATTTTCCACAATGTCACAAAAGCCTCAATCTCTCTCTCTCAATACAAGAAATTAATTTCAAAATATTACACAGATGGTATCTCACTTCAACACCTATACCACAACAGATCTAAATGTTTGCTGGAGATACAGACATGGATATGGCAATATGGCCCATATGTGGTGGTGGTGTAATACTATCCAGAACTTCTGGAGAACTATCATAGGACAAATAGAAAACATATTAGACATTCAATTCCCTCTAGACCCTTTAATTTGGCTTTTAAATAAGCCTCCTAAAATCGAAACTATTACCTCAAATTATTATAGATAATGATCAACAGCGTCAAATACCTCTTAGCTAAAAACTGCAAAAGCAAGAAAGCCGCATCCATAACAATGTGGACAGATAGAGTTTTAGAGTTTCTAGAAATAGAAGAATACTACTATATAAAAAACGCTAAAATGGATATGTTTACAGAAATTATGAATATTTGGGAACTATACCTTAAGAAATAAATACTCACACATAAATAGATCCGTTTAATGACCATAAATAAATATAAAGTAACTTAAACCAGTCACATAGTATCTAAATATATACATGACACACATTAGCTAGTTTTGCTCTTCAAAATTGGGTGAGTCGTCAACCTAACTCTTATACTTAGAACAATACATTTAATAAGTCAGTACTAAGCAATAATTTCATCCTTTTCTTTCTTCTTTTTTTTTTCTTAAGCCTCCATAAAAGACCATAGAAAAGTAAACGAAAGGCTTTCTTTCTTTGTTTTCTTTGACTGTATGTTTTGTAAAACATTACCGATTGTTATATACTGTTCAAGGGACGCTGCGCCTTCCACACTGTAATTAGATTTAAACTAAATAAAATCGGTTGAAAAAAAATAAAAAAATTGGCTGTGGCCCCTTAGGCCGTACTATTCTGTGGCCCTTAGATATGTGTTTGTTGTATTCTCTGCACAATGAAATCTAAATATGGCCACCGCCCATGGCATTTTGCTCTTTTTGGAACTGGATTTCTTCTTGTGAAACAAAGATCTGGATTTGCACAGATCTGTGTTGCACTTTCACACAAAGTAAAGAGCCAGATGTAACAACGGCCATATTGGCATTTGGTTGTGCACTTTAAAGGGACACGCAAGTCAAAATTAAAATTTCATGATTCAGATACAGCAGCAATTTTAAAAAAACTTTCCAATTTACTTCCATTAACAAAATGTGCAGTCTTTTTATATTTACACTTTTTGAGTCACCAGCTCCTACTGAGCATGTGCACGAATTTACAGAATATACTTATATGCATTTGTGATTGGCTGATGGCTGTCACATGATACAGAAGGAGGGAAAATAAACATAACTTTAAAAATTGTCAGAAAAAAAATCTAATACTCATTTGAAGTTCAGACTAAGTGCTATTGCATTGTCTTGTTATCTTGCATTTGTTGATTATGTCAATCTGCTGTATTTACTGGTCCTTTAATACAACAAACGCACGTCTGATAGAGGGTAAGTTGTAAGTAAGTCTGGGGAATGAAGCAAGGACTAAAGTAAGCTAAAGAAATAAAACTCCGGTTTTTGGTAAGGCCCAAGGGAATGGATTCTGTCCCCATGTTTTCATTCCTCTGCAACCCCTCAGCACATACAGCCAAGGCTTGTACAGAAGCACCGGCCCATGGAGACCCTGTACATTGGGTTGTTTTCTACAAGGTAATGTTCCAGTCCCTGGTACATAAATGTGACTACTCTGAGGCAGAGCAGGGGGGGGGGCAGCGGGGAGGGGGGCACAGAGCGAAAGAAAATTGGGGAATGAGGGGAGATGAGAGTCAGGGAGGGAATAGGAGGAGGGAGGGTGGTCAGGGCATGGGAGGCTGAGCAGGGAGGTGAAAGCCTGGGGAAAAATAATGACTCAAAAATACATTGCTCTTTTTTTTCAGTACTCTCAGCAGCCTCCAGTGTTAACTATTTAAATGACAGAGCAACCTAATATAAGTGGATTATTGACTGGCTCTAGGGTGCAATTCTCACATATCTCTGAGGCTGATGCTTTGTATTATTCCTAGAGGGCGAACTTATGTCACTGGGAGATTCAACAGCAACAGGAGTTTTATATCTCAACTTACTAAAAGACAACGGTGACAAGAGGCTTTTTAAATGTTTGGTTATTATTTGTATTTTATAAACCTAAAAGACACAGAACAAATATAAATTCTATAGGGGGTGCTGGTTCTCGAATAACAATTGAACGTCTTAGAAATGTACAAGCAGCCGGCAATGAAAGGGTTAACAATGACAGATGACTGGTTACCGCGCCTAGGGGAGATTTGAGTGTGGTTTAATTATTTATAACGCACAAGAGCTGTCTGCTTCCATGGCAGCCACTACATAACAGTGAGAGGTAACAGGACCCTCCCAAGTCACATCCTATGGGGACTCTGTAAAAGAATAAGATACAGGGAGTTATAGGGCTTCACACACTGATCTAAGAACATTCCCTACGGGAACCTGCCCAAGGCCTTTATTAGTCTATAAAGCAGTGTATAGGGACGTTCTAGTGCACTAATGACATGCATTCAATTTGTGCATTATTGAGGCAACAAATATATGTGTTTATCCCTGCAAAGAGGTTAAACACATAGTTAAAGTTCTGCATGAGGCTACAAGTACGGAAGCTGCAGACTGCTCTTTGTGACTGATGCTGCCAATTGGCTTACTGTCTCTTTCCTGCTCTGCGGCTCTCCAGCGAGACTTTAACAATGTGTTTAATACCTTTGCAGGGGTTAAACAGAGTTGGGTTATCAATAGTGCAAACTTGCATGAGCTAACATAATAGAGCACGCAATTTGTGCACGAGAATGTCCCTTTTAGTTGAAAAATAATAGGACAACATAGGAAATTAATACATTTGTCTTATAGAAAGATTTCTCACTGCAGTAGGAACTGACCTTAAAGGGATAGACATAAACCCAAAAACTTTTTGTTTAAAATTCAGATCCAGAATACAATTTAAAAAAACTTTCCAATTTACTTCTATTATCTAATTTGCTTTGTTCTCGTTGTATATTTTGTTGAAAAGCAAACATAGGTAGGCTCAGGAGCAGTAATACACTACTGGGAGCTAGCTGCAGATTGTTGGCTGCACAAATATGCCTCTTGTCATTGGCTCACCAAATGTGTTCAGCTAGCTCCCAGTAGTGCATTGCTGCTCCTTCAACAAATAATACCAAGAGAATTAAGCAAATATAACAAACAAAGTTAGTTGGAAAGTTGTTAAAAATCTTATCTTAATTATGAAAGCTTTATTGAGGGAGTCACTAGTGTATATATGGCATTATAAAGCATCTGGGTCACTAGTGTTTTCTATACAGTGCATAGATACTAGAGGCTGTTTTCCTTAAAGGAACAGTATACTGTAAAAATGTTTTTCCCTTAATGTGTTTCCAATAACTTTTTTTTACCAGCTGCAGAGTATAAAATGTATAGATTTGCTTTTTTAAGGCTTATTTGTGTCTATAAATTAGCTGATTTTGTGTTTTGAAGCCACAACCTAATAAAAATGGATTGAGCTTGTAGGTATAATCAGATCTCATTACTGTATCACATTGTGTACATATACATGTGTCTGTATCTTATATCTGTAGGTATAATCAGATCTCATTACTTTATCATATTGTGTACATATACATGTGTCTTTATCTTATATCTGTAGGTATAATCAGATCTCATTACTGTATCACATTGTGTACATATACATGTGTGTTTATCTTATATCTGTAGGTATAATCAGATCTCATTACTATATCACATTGTGTACATATACATGCTTCTTTATCGTATATCTGTAGGTATAATCAGATCTCATTACTGTATCACATTGTGTACATATACATGTGTCTTTATCTTATATCTGTAGGTATAATCAGATCTCATTACTGTATCACATTGTGTACCTATACATGTGTCCTTATCTTATATCTGTAGGTATAATCAGATATCATTACTGTATCACATTGTGTACATATACATGTGTCTTTATCTTATATCTGTAGGTATAATCAGATCTCATTACTGTATCACATTGTGTACATATACATGTGTCTTTATCTTATATCTGTAGGTATAATCAGATCTCATTACTGTATCACATTGTGTACATATACATGTGTCTGTATCTTATATCTGTAGGTATAATCAGATCTCATTACTGTATCACATTGTGTACATATACATGTGTCTGTATCTTATATCTGTAGGTATAATCAGATCTCATTACTGTATCACATTGTGTACATATACATGTGTCTTTATCTTATATCTGTAGGTATAATCAGATCTCATTACTGTATCACATTGTGTACATATACATGTGTCTTTATCTTATATCTGTAGGTATAATCAGATCTCATTACTGTATCACATTGTGTACATATACATGTGTCTTTATCTTATATATGTAGGTATAATCAGATCTCATTACTTTATCACATTGTGTACATATACATGTGTCTTTAGCTTATATCTGTAGGTATAATCAGATCTCATTACTGTATCACATTGTGTACATATACATGTGTCTGTATCTTATATCTGTAGGTATAATCAGATCTCATTACTGTATCACATTGTGTACATATACATGTGTCTGTATCTTATATCTGTAGGTATAATCAGATCTCATTACTGTATCACATTGTGTACATATACATGTGTCTTTATCTTATATCTGTAGGTATAATCAGATCTCATTACTGTATCACATTGTGTACATATACATGTGTCTTTATCTTATATCTGTAGGTATAATCAGATCTCATTACTGTATCACATTGTGTACATATACATGTGTCTTTATCTTATATATGTAGGTATAATCAGATCTCATTACTTTATCACATTGTGTACATATACATGTGTCTATAGCTTATATCTGTAGGTATAATCAGATCTCATTACTGTATCACATTGTGTACATATACATGTGTCTTTATCTTATATCTGTAGGTATAATCAGATCTCATTACTTTATCACACTGTGTACATATACATGTGTCTTTATCTTATATCTGTAGGTATAATTAGATCTCATTACTTTATCACATTGTGTACATATACATGTGTCTGTATCTTATATCTGTAGGTATAATCAGATCTCATTACTGTATCACATTGTGTACATATACATGTGTTTGTATCGTATATCTGTAGGTATAATCAGTTCTCTTTACTTTATCACATTGTGTACATATACATGTGTCTGTATCTTATATCTGTAGGTATAATCAGATCTCATTACTTTATCACATTGTGTACATATACATGTGTCTTTATCTTATATCTGTAGGTATAATCAGATCTCATTACTTTATCACATTGTGTACATATACATGTGTCTTTATCTTATATCTGTAGGTATAATTAGATCTCATTACTGTATCACATTGTGTACATATACATGTGTCTTTATCTTATATCTGTAGGTATATTCAGATCTCATTACTGTATCACATTGTGTACGTATACATGTGTCTGTATCTTATATCTATCTGTAGGTATAATCAGATCTCATTACTTTATCACATTGTGTACATATACATGTGTCTTTATCTTATATCTGTAGGTATAATCAGATCTCATTACTTTATCACATTGTGTACATATACATGTGTCTTTATCTTATATCTGTAGGTATAATTAGATCTCATTACTGTATCACATTGTATACATATACATGTGTCTTTATCTTATATCTGTAGGTATAATCAGATCTCATTACTGTATCACATTGTGTACATATACATGTGTCTTTATCTTATATCTGTAGGTATAATCAGATCTCATTACTGTATCACATTGTGTACATATACATGTGTCTTTATCTTATATCTGTAGGTATAATCAGATCTCATTACTGTATCACATTGTGTACATATACATGCTTCTTTATCTTATATCTGTAGGTATAATCAGATCTCATTACTGTATCACATTGTGTACATATACATGTGTCTTTATCTTATATCTGTAGGTATAATCAGATCTCATTACTTTATCACATTGTGTACATATACCTGTGTCTGTATCTTATATCTGTAGGTATAATCAGATCTCATTACTGTATCACATTGTGTACATATACATGTGTCTTTATCTTATATCTGTAGGTATAATCAGATCTCATTACTTTATCACATTGTGTACATATACCTGTGTCTGTATCTTATATCTGTAGGTATAATCAGATCTCATTACTGTATCACATTGTGTACATATACATGTGTCTTTATCTTATATCTGTAGGTATAATCATATCTCATTACTGTATCACATTGTGTACATATACATGTGTCTTTATCTTATATCTGTAGGTATAATCAGATCTCATTACTGTATCACATTGTGTACATATACATGTGTCTTTATCTTATATTTGTAGGTATAATCAGATCTCATTACTGTATCACATTGTGTACATATACATGCGTCTTTATCTTATATCTGTAGGTATAATCAGATCTCATTACTTTATCACATTGTGTACATATACATGTGTCTTTATCTTATATCTGTAGGTATAATCAGATCTCATTACTGTATCACATTGTGTACATATACATGTGTCTGTATCTTATATCTGTAGGTATAATCAGATCTCATTACTTTATCACATTGTGTACATATACATGTGTCTTTATCTTATATCTGTAGGTATAATCAGATCTCATTACTGTATCACATTGTGTACATATACATGTGTCTGTATCTTATATCTGTAGGTATAATCAGATCTCATTACTTTATCACATTGTGTACATATACATGTGTCTTTATCTTATATCTGTAGGTATAATCAGATCTCATTACTGTATCACATTGTGTACATATACATGTGTCTTTATCTTATATCTGTAGGTATAATCAGATCTCATTACTTTATCACATTGTGTACATATACATGTGTCTTTATCTTATATCTGTAGGTATAATCAGATCTCATTACTGTATCACATTGTGTACATATACATGTTTTTATCTTATATCTGTAGGTATAATCAGATCTCATTACTGTATCACATTGTGTACATATACATGTCTTTATCTTATATCTGTAGGTATAATCAGATCTCATTACTGTATCACATTGTGTACATATACATGTGTCTTTATCTTATATCTGTAGGTATAATCAGATCTCATTACTGTATCACATTGTGTACATATACATGTGTCTATCTTATATCTGTAGGTATAATCAGATCTCATTACTTTATCACACTGTGTACATATACATGTGTCTTTATCTTATATCTGTAGGTATAATCAGATCTCATTACTGTATCACATTGTGTACATATACATGTGTCTTTATCTTATATCTGTAGGTATATTCAGATCTCATTACTGTATCACATTGTGTACGTATACATGTGTCTTTATCTCATATCTGTAGGTATAATCAGATCTCATTACTTTATCACATTGTGTACATATACATGTGTCTTTATCTTATATCTGTAGGTATAATCACATCTCATTACTGTATCACATTGTGTACATATACATGCTTCTTTATCTTATATCTGTAGGTATAATCAGATCTCATTACTTTATCACATTGTGTACATATACATGTGTCTTTATCTTATATCTGTAGGTATAATCAGATCTCATTACTTTATCACATTGTGTACATATACCTGCTTCTTTATCTTATATATGTAGGTATAATCAGATCTCATTACTGTATCACATTGTGTACATATACATGTGTCTTTATCTTATATCTGTAGGTATAATCAGATCTCATTACTGTATCACATTGTGTACATATACATGTGTCTTTATCTTATATCTGTAGGTATAATCAGATCTCATTACTTTATCATATTGTGTACATATACATGTGTCTTTATCTTATATCTGTAGGTATAATCAGATCTCATTACTTTATCACATTGTGTACATATACATGTGTCTTTATCTTATATCTGTAGGTATTATCAGATCTCATTACTGTATCACATTGTGTACATATACATGTGTCTTTATCTTATATCTGTAGGTATAATCAGATCTCATTACTTTATCACATTGTGTACATATACCTGCTTCTTTATCTTATATCTGTAGGTATAATCAGATCTCATTACTTTATCACATTGTGTACATATACCTGTGTCTGTATCTTATATCTGTAGGTATAATCAGATCTCATTACTGTATCACATTGTGTACATATACATGTGTCTTTATCTTATATCTGTAGGTATAATCAGATCTCATTACTTTATCACATTGTGTACATATACCTGTGTCTGTATCTTATATATGTAGGTATAATCATATCTCATTACTGTATCACATTGTGTACATATACATGTGTCTTTATCTTATATCTGTAGGTATAATCATATCTCATTACTGTATCACATTGTGTACATATACATGTGTCTTTATCTTATATCTGTAGGTATAATCAGATCTCATTACTGTATCACATTGTGTACATATACATGTGTCTTTATCTTATATCTGTAGGTATAATCAGATCTCATTACTGTATCACATTGTGTACATATACATGCGTCTTTATCTTATATCTGTAGGTATAATCAGATCTCATTACTTTATCACATTGTGTACATATACATGTGTCTTTATCTTATATCTGTAGGTATAATCAGATCTCATTACTGTATCACATTGTGTACATATACATGTGTCTTTATCTTATATCTGTAGGTATAATCAGATCTCATTACTTTATCACATTGTGTACATATACATGTGTCTTTATCTTATATCTGTAGGTATAATCAGATCTCATTACTGTATCACACTGTGTACATATACACGTGTCTTTATCTTATATCTGTAGGTATAATCAGATCTCATTACTGTATCACATTGTGTACATATACATGTGTCTGTATCTTATATCTGTAGGTATAATCAGATCTCATTACTGTATCGCATTGTGTACCTATACATGTGTCTTTATCTTATATCTGTAGGTATAATCAGATCTTATTACTGTATCACATTGTGTACATATACATGTGTCTGTATCTTATATCTGTAGGTATAATCAGATCTCATTACTGTATCACATTGTGTACATATACATGTGTCTTTATCTTATATCTGTAGGTATAATCAGATCTCATTACTTTATCACATTGTGTACATATACATGTGTCTTTATCTTATATCTGTAGGTATAATCAGATCTCATTACTGTATCACATTGTGTACATATACATGTGTTCTTTATCTTATATCTGTAGGTATAATCAGATCTCATTACTTTATCACATTATGTACATATACATGTCTTTATCTTATATCTGTAGGTATAATCAGATCTCATTACTGTATCACATTGTGTACATATACATGTCTTTATCTTATATCTGTAGGTATAATCAGATCTCATTACTGTATCACATTGTGTACATATACATGTGTCTTTATCTTATATCTGTAGGTATAATCAGATCTCATTACTGTATCACATTGTGTACATATACATGTGTCTTTATCTTATATCTGTAGGTATAATCAGATCTCATTACTGTATCACATTGTGTACATATACATGTGTCTGTATCTTATATCTGTAGGTATAATCAGATCTCATTACTGTATCACATTGTGTACATATACATGTGTTTGTATCGTATATCTGTAGGTATAATCAGTTCCCTTTACTTTATCACATTGTGTACATATACATGTGTCTGTATCTTATATCTGTAGGTATAATCAGATCTCATTACTTTATCACATTGTGTACATATACATGTGTCTTTATCTTATATCTGTAGGTATAATCAGATCTCATTACTTTATCACATTGTGTACATATACATGTGTCTTTATCTTATATCTGTAGGTATAATTAGATCTCATTACTGTATCACATTGTATACATATACATGTGTCTTTATCTTATATCTGTAGGTATAATCAGATCTCATTACTGTATCACATTGTGTACATATACATGTGTCTTTATCTTATATCTGTAGGTATAATCAGATCTCATTACTGTATCACATTGTGTACATATACATGTGTCTTTATCTTATATCTGTAGGTATAATCAGATCTCATTACTGTATCACATTGTGTACATATACATGCTTCTTTATCTTATATCTGTAGGTATAATCAGATCTCATTACTGTATCACATTGTGTACATATACATGTGTCTTTATCTTATATCTGTAGGTATAATCAGATCTCATTACTTTATCACATTGTGTACATATACCTGTGTCTGTATCTTATATCTGTAGGTATAATCAGATCTCATTACTGTATCACATTGTGTACATATACATGTGTCTTTATCTTATATCTGTAGGTATAATCAGATCTCATTACTTTATCACATTGTGTACATATACCTGTGTCTGTATCTTATATCTGTAGGTATAATCATATCTCATTACTGTATCACATTGTGTACATATACATGTGTCTTTATCTTATATCTGTAGGTATAATCATATCTCATTACTGTATCACATTGTGTACATATACATGTGTCTTTATCTTATATCTGTAGGTATAATCAGATCTCATTACTGTATCACATTGTGTACATATACATGTGTCTTTATCTTATATCTGTAGGTATAATCAGATCTCATTACTGTATCACATTGTGTACATATACATGCGTCTTTATCTTATATCTGTAGGTATAATCAGATCTCATTACTTTATCACATTGTGTACATATACATGTGTCTTTATCTTATATCTGTAGGTATAATCAGATCTCATTACTGTATCACATTGTGTACATATACATGTGTCTGTATCTTATATCTGTAGGTATAATCAGATCTCATTACTTTATCACATTGTGTACATATACATGTGTCTTTATCTTATATCTGTAGGTATAATCAGATCTCATTACTGTATCACATTGTGTACATATACATGTGTCTGTATCTTATATCTGTAGGTATAATCAGATCTCATTACTTTATCACATTGTGTACATATACATGTGTCTTTATCTTATATCTGTAGGTATAATCAGATCTCATTACTGTATCACATTGTGTACATATACATGTGTCTTTATCTTATATCTGTAGGTATAATCAGATCTCATTACTTTATCACATTGTGTACATATACATGTGTCTTTATCTTATATCTGTAGGTATAATCAGATCTCATTACTGTATCACATTGTGTACATATACATGTCTTTATCTTATATCTGTAGGTATAATCAGATCTCATTACTGTATCACATTGTGTACATATACATGTCTTTATCTTATATCTGTAGGTATAATCAGATCTCATTACTGTATCACATTGTGTACATATACATGTGTCTTTATCTTATATCTGTAGGTATAATCAGATCTCATTACTGTATCACATTGTGTACATATACATGTGTCTATCTTATATCTGTAGGTATAATCAGATCTCATTACTTTATCACACTGTGTACATATACATGTGTCTTTATCTTATATCTGTAGGTATAATCAGATCTCATTACTGTATCACATTGTGTACATATACATGTGTCTTTATCTTATATCTGTAGGTATATTCAGATCTCATTACTGTATCACATTGTGTACGTATACATGTGTCTTTATCTCATATCTGTAGGTATAATCAGATCTCATTACTTTATCACATTGTGTACATATACATGTGTCTTTATCTTATATCTGTAGGTATAATCACATCTCATTACTGTATCACATTGTGTACATATACATGCTTCTTTATCTTATATCTGTAGGTATAATCAGATCTCATTACTGTATCACATTGTGTACATATACATGTGTCTTTATCTTATATCTGTAGGTATAATCAGATCTCATTACTTTATCACATTGTGTACATATACCTGCTTCTTTATCTTATATATGTAGGTATAATCAGATCACATTACTGTATCACATTGTGTACATATACATGTGTCTTTATCTTATATCTGTAGGTATAATCAGATCTCATTACTGTATCACATTGTGTACATATACATGTGTCTTTATCTTATATCTGTAGGTATAATCAGATCTCATTACTTTATCATATTGTGTACATATACATGTGTCTTTATCTTATATCTGTAGGTATAATCAGATCTCATTACTTTATCACATTGTGTACATATACATGTGTCTTTATCTTATATCTGTAGGTATAATCAGATCTCATTACTGTATCACATTGTGTACATATACATGTGTCTTTATCTTATATCTGTACGTATAATCAGATCTCATTACTTTATCACATATGTGCAAATATACCTGCTTCTTTATCTTATATCTGTAGGTATAATCAGATCTCATTACTTTATCACATTGTGTACATATACATGTGTCTGTATCTTATATCTGTAGGTATAATCAGATCTCATTACTATATCACATTGTGTACATATACATGTGTCTTTATCTTATATCTGTAGGTATAATCAGATCTCATTACTTTATCACATTGTGTACATATACCTGTGTCTGTATCTTATATATGTAGGTATAATCATATCTCATTACTGTATCACATTGTGTACATATACATGTGTCTTTATCTTATATCTGTAGGTATAATCATATCTCATTACTGTATCACATTGTGTACATATACATGTGTCTTTATCTTATATCTGTAGGTATAATCAGATCTCATTACTGTATCACATTGTGTACATATACATGTGTCTTTATCTTATATCTGTAGGTATAATCAGATCTCATTACTGTATCACATTGTGTACATATACATGCGTCTTTATCTTATATCTGTAGGTATAATCAGATCTCATTACTTTATCACATTGTGTACATATACATGTGTCTTTATCTTATATCTGTAGGTATAATCAGATCTCATTACTGTATCACATTGTGTACATATACATGTGTCTTTATCTTATATCTGTAGGTATAATCAGATCTCATTACTTTATCACATTGTGTACATATACATGTGTCTTTATCTTATATCTGTAGGTATAATCAGATCTCATTACTGTATCACACTGTGTACATATACATGTGTCTTTATCTTATATCTGTAGGTATAATCAGATCTCATTACTGTATCACATTGTGTACATATACATGTGTCTGTATCTTATATCTGTAGGTATAATCAGATCTCATTACTGTATCGCATTGTGTACCTATACATGTGTCTTTATCTTATATCTGTAGGTATAATCAGATCTTATTACTGTATCACATTGTGTACATATACATGTGTCTGTATCTTATATCTGTAGGTATAATCAGATCTCATTACTGTATCACATTGTGTACATATACATGTGTCTTTATCTTATATCTGTAGGTATAATCAGATCTCATTACTTTATCACATTGTGTACATATACATGTGTCTTTATCTTATATCTGTAGGTATAATCAGATCTCATTACTGTATCACATTGTGTACATATACATGTGTTCTTTATCTTATATCTGTAGGTATAATCAGATCTCATTACTTTATCACATTATGTACATATACATGTCTTTATCTTATATCTGTAGGTATAATCAGATCTCATTACTGTATCACATTGTGTACATATACATGTCTTTATCTTATATCTGTAGGTATAATCAGATCTCATTACTGTATCACATTGTGTACATATACATGTGTCTTTATCTTATATCTGTAGGTATAATCAGATCTCATTACTGTATCACATTGTGTACATATACATGTGTCTATCTTATATCTGTAGGTATAATCAGATCTCATTACTTTATCACACTGTGTACATATACATGTGTCTTTATCTTATATTTGTAGGTATAATCAGATCTCATTACTGTATCACATTGTGTACATATACATGTGTCTGTATCTTATATCTGTAGGTATAATCAGATCTCATTACTTTATCACATTGTGTACATATACATGTGTCTTTATCTTATATCTGTAGGTATAATCAGATCTCATTACTTTATCACATTGTGTACATATACATGTGTCTTTATCTTATATCTGTAGGTATAATCAGATCTCATTACTGTATCACATTGTGTACATATACATGCTTCTTTATCTTATATCTGTAGGTATAATCAGATCTCATTACTGTATCACATTGTGTACATATACATGTGTCTTTATCTTATATCTGTAGGTATAATCAGATCTCATTACTTTATCACATTGTGTACATATACCTGCTTCTTTATCTTATATATGTAGGTATAATCAGATCTCATTACTGTATCACACTGTGTACATATACATGTGTCTTTATCTTATATCTGTAGGTATAATCAGATCTCATTACTGTATCACATTGTGTACATATACATGTGTCTGTATCTTATATCTGTAGGTATAATCAGATCTCATTACTTTATCACATTGTGTACATATACATGTGTCTTTATCTTATATCTGTAGGTATAATCAGATCTCATTACTGTATCACATTGTGTACATATACATGTGTCTTTATCTTATATCTGTAGGTATAATCAGATCTCATTACTTTATCACATTGTGTACATATACCTGCTTCTTTATCTTATATCTGTAGGTATAATCAGATCTCATTACTGTATCACATTGTGTACATATACATGTGTCTATCTTATATCTGTAGGTATAATCAGATCTTATTACTTTATCACATTGTGTACATATACCTGCTTCTTTATCTTATATCTGTAGGTATAATCAGATCTCATTACTGTATCACATTGTGTACATATACATGTGTCTGTATCTTATATCTGTAGGCATAATCAGATCTCATTACTTTATCACATTGTGTACGTATACACGTGTCTTTATCTTATATCTGTAGGTATAATCATATCTCATTACTGTATTGTGTACATATACATGTGTCTTTATCTTATATCTGTAGGTATAATCAGATCTCATTACTGTATCACATTGTGTACATATACATGTGTCTTTATCTTATATCTGTAGGTATAATCAGATCTCATTACTGTATCACATTGTGTACATATACATGTGTCTTTATCTTATATATGTAGGTATAATCAGATCTCATTACTGTATCACATTGTGTACATATACATGTGTCTATCTTATATCTGTAGGTATAATTAGATCTCATTACTGTTTCACATTGTGTAAATATACATGTGTCTTTATCTTATATCTGTAGGTATAATCAGATGTAATTACTGTATCACACTGTGTACATATACATGTGTCTTTATCTTATATCTGTAGGTATAATCACATCTCATTACTGTATAACATTGTGTACATATACATGTGTCTATCTTATATCTGTAGGTATAATCAGATCTCATTACTATATCACATTGTGTAGATATACATGTGTCTTTATCTTATATCTGTAGGTATAATCAGATCTCATTACTTTATCACATTGTGTACATATACATGTGTCTGTATCTTATATCTGTAGGTATAATCAGATCTCATTACTGTATCACACTGTGTACATATACATGTGTCTGTATCTTATATCTGTAGGTATAATCAGATCTTATTACTGTATCACATTGTGTACATATACATGTGTCTTTATCTTATATCTGTAGGTATAATCAGATCTCATTACTGTATCACATTGTGTACATATACATGCTTCTTTATCTTATATCTGTAGGTATAATCTGATCTTATTACTGTATCACATTGTGTACATATACATATGTCTGTATCGTATATCTGTCGGTATAATTAGATCTCATTACTTTATCACATTGTGTACATATACATGTGTCTGTAGCTTATATCTGTAGGTATAATCAGATCTCATTACCATATCACATTGTGTACATATACATGTGTCTTTATCTTATATCTGTAGGTATAATCAGATCTCATTACTGTATCACATTGTGTACATATACATGTGTCTTTATCTTATATCTGTAGGTATAATCAGATCTCATTACTGTATCACATTGTGTACATATACATGTGTCTTTATTTTATATCTGTAGTATAATTAGATCTCATTACTGTATCACATTGTGTACATATACATGTGTCTGTATCTTATATCTGTAGGTGTAATCAGATCTCATTACTTTATCACATTGTGTACATATACATGTGTCTGTATCTTATATCTGTAGGTATAATCAGATCTCATTACTTTATCACATTGTATACATATACATGTGTATTTATCTTATATCTGTAGGTATAATCAGATCTCATTACTTTATCACATTGTATACATATACATGTGTCTTTATCTTATATCTGTAGGTATAATCAGATCTCATTACTGTATCACATTGTGTACATATACATGTGTCTGTATCTTATATCTGTAGGTATAATCAGATCTCATTACTTTATCATATTGTGTACATATACATGTGTCTTTATCTTATATCTGTAGGTATAATCAGATCTCATTACTTTATCACATTGTGTACATATACATGTGTCTTTATCTTATATCTGTAGGTATTATCAGATCTCATTACTGTATCACATTGTGTACATATACATGTGTCTTTATCTTATATCTGTAGGTATAATCAGATCTCATTACTTTATCATATTGTGTACATATACATGTGTCTTTATCTTATATCTGTAGGTATAATCACATCTCATTACTGTATCACATTGTGTACATATACATGCTTCTTTATCTTATATCTGTAGGTATAATCAGATCTCATTACTGTATCACATTGTGTACATATACATGTGTCTTTATCTTATATCTGTAGGTATAATCAGATCTCATTACTTTATCACATTGTGTACATATACCTGCTTCTTTATCTTATATCTGTAGGTATAATC
Source organism: Bombina bombina (assembly GCF_027579735.1). NCBI lineage: Eukaryota > Metazoa > Chordata > Amphibia > Anura > Bombinatoridae > Bombina > Bombina bombina. The sequence goes on along the minus strand of NC_069506.1, from coordinate 25,126,706 downwards.
AGATCTCATTACTGTATCACATTGTGTACATATACATGTGTCTATCTTATATCTGTAGGTATAATCAGATCTTATTACTTTATCACATTGTGTACATATACCTGCTTCTTTATCTTATATCTGTAGGTATAATCAGATCTCATTACTGTATCACATTGTGTACATATACATGTGTCTGTATCTTATATCTGTAGGCATAATCAGATCTCATTACTTTATCACATTGTGTACATATACACGTGTCTTTATCTTATATCTGTAGGTATAATCATATCTCATTACTGTATTGTGTACATATACATGTGTCTTTATCTTATATCTGTAGGTATAATCAGATCTCATTACTGTATCACATTGTGTACATATACATGTGTCTTTATCTTATATCTGTAGGTATAATCAGATCTCATTACTGTATCACATTGTGTACATATACATGTGTCTTTATCTTATATATGTAGGTATAATCAGATCTCATTACTGTATCACATTGTGTACATATACATGTGTCTATCTTATATCTGTAGGTATAATTAGATCTCATTACTGTTTCACATTGTGTAAATATACATGTGTCTTTATCTTATATCTGTAGGTATAATCAGATCTTATTACTTTATCACATTGTGTACATATACATGTGTCTTTATCTTATATCTGTAGGTATAATCACATCTCATTACTGTATAACATTGTGTACATATACATGTGTCTATCTTATATCTGTAGGTATAATCAGATCTCATTACTATATCACATTGTGTAGATATACATGTGTCTTTATCTTATATCTGTAGGTATAATCAGATCTCATTACTTTATCACATTGTGTACATATACATGTGTCTGTATCTTATATCTGTAGGTATAATCAGATCTCATTACTGTATCACACTGTGTACATATACATGTGTCTGTATCTTATATCTGTAGGTATAATCAGATCTTATTACTGTATCACATTGTGTACATATACATGTGTCTTTATCTTATATCTGTAGGTATAATCAGATCTCATTACTGTATCACATTGTGTACATATACATGCTTCTTTATCTTATATCTGTAGGTATAATCTGATCTTATTACTGTATCACATTGTGTACATATACATATGTCTGTATCGTATATCTGTCGGTATAATTAGATCTCATTACTTTATCACATTGTGTACATATACATGTGTCTGTAGCTTATATCTGTAGGTATAATCAGATCTCATTACCATATCACATTGTGTACATATACATGTGTCTTTATCTTATATCTGTAGTATAATCAGATCTCATTACTGTATCACATTGTGTACATATGCATGTGTCTGTATCTTATATCTGTAGGTATAATCAGATCTCATTACTTATCACATTGTGTACATATGCATGTGTCTATCTTATATCTGTAGGTATAATCAGATCTTATTACATTATCACATTGTGTACATATACATGTGTCTATATCTTATATCTGTAGGTATAATCAGATCTCATTACTGTATCACATTGTGTACATATACATGTGTCTTTATTTTATATCTGTAGTATAATTAGATCTCATTACTGTATCACATTGTGTACATATACATGTGTCTTTATCTTATATCTGTAGGTATAATCAGATCTCATTACTTTATCATATTGTGTAAATATACTTGCTTATTTATCTTATATCTGTCCATAAACAAATCAACAATACTTGGAGAGAACAATGGGAAATTAACATTTTATTACCTTATCTCTTCTATACCTCACTAGGAGTGTAATTTCTTCTGCTGGCTGTGTTAACACAGATTGGCCTTGAGGCCAAAAACTTTCAGGATGGGTGGGGATACCACAGGCTAAATAAACTATTTCAAATGCCAATATAAGGGTAATAGAAATGCTTGTAAACAATTTAATACACTTCAGCACGTAAAGTGGATAATTGGGAACAAATTAAAGGGGAGGACATTTTTGACTAAACTGTCCCTTTAAGAAACTGCTAGCAAATTAATGTGGGTGATTTGGGTCACTAGAGAGTGAATAAAGAATCAGGATAACATTAATGTTGGAAGACAAGGAAAGTGTCTCCAGGGTGTGAATACAGGGATTGTGTTAAGAGGGATGGGATAATTGATTTTAATTTGAGGAGCCGGCAAGGCAGGCTAGAGTAATCATAGGTAATAAGAGTCACTGATGGATCTGGGATCACTAGTGTGTGAATAACACAAATTGTAATCACAGGTGATAAGAGTCACTGATGGATCTGAGATCACTAGTGTGTGAATAACAAATTGTAATCACAGGTGATAAGAGTCACTGATGGATCTAAGATCACTAGTGTGTGAATAACACAATTTGTAATCACAGGTGAAAGGAGTCACTGATGGATCTGGGATCACTAGTGTGTAAATAACATTGTAATCACAGGTGATAAGAGTCACCGATGGATCTGAGATCACTAGAGTGTGAATAAAACAAATTGTAATCACAGGTTATAAGAGTCACTGATGGATCTTGGATCACTAGTGTGTGAATAACAGATTGTAATCACAGGTGATAAGAGTCACTGATGGATCTGGGATCACTAGTGTGTGAATAAAACAAATTGTAATCACAGGTTGATAAAACTTACTGATGGATCTCAGATCACTAGTGTGTGAATAACACAAATTGTAATCACAGGTGATAAGAGTCACTGATGGATCTGAGATCACTAGTGTGTGAATAACAAATTGTAATCACAGGTGATAAGAGTCACTGATGGATCTAAGATCACTAGTGTGTGAATAACACAAATTGTAATCACAGGTGATAAGAGTCACTGATGGATCTAAGATCACTAGTGTGTGAATAACAAAAATTGTAATGACAGGTGATAAGAGTCACTGATGGATCTAAGATCACTAGTGTGTGAATAACACAAATTGTAATCACAGGTGATGAGTCACTGATGGATCTGGGATCACTAGTGTGTGAATAACACAAATTGTAATCACAGGTGATGAGTCACTGATGGATCTGAGATCACTAGTGTGTGAATAACACAAATTGTAATCACAGGTGATGAGTCACTGATGGATCTGGGATCACTAGTGTGTGAATAACACAAATTGTAATCACAGGTGATAAGAGTCACTGATGGATCTGAGATCACTAGTGTGTGAATAACACAAATTGTAATCATAGGTAATAAGAGTCACTGATGGATCTGGGATCATTAGTGTGTGAATAACACAAATTGTAATCACAGGTGATAAGAGTCACTGATGGATCCGGGATCACTAGTGTGTGAATAACACAAATTGTAATCATAGGTAATAAGAGTCACTAATGGATCTGAGATCACTAGTGTGTGAATAACACAAATTGTAATCACAGGTGATAAGAGTCACTGATGGATCTAAGATCACTAGTGTATAAATAACACAAATTGTAATAACAGGTGATAAGAGTCACTGATGGATCTGGGATCACTAGTGTATAAATAACACAAATTGTAATCACAGGTGATAAGAGTCACTGATGGATCCGGGATCACTAGTGTACCAATACAGTGGGTTATGGTCATCGTGTAAATAAAGACTCACTACTGTACAAATAAAAAGGGTCAGTTTCACTAGAGTGTGACAGCAGCAGATCTGAAAACAAGGGTCTAACAGCATGTTAATTCCATGGTCTATTGTCACTAGTTTGTGAATCCAGGGAACTGGGATCAATAGTTTACTGAGAGTCATGGTCCATAATGTGTGAATACAGGGTAAAGGGTCACTTCTTTGTCAATACAAAGGGCCAGGGGGCACCTGGGTGTGAACGCACAGTAACTGTAAATGGGGCTGAAGGAAGTCTATCAAACTAAACCTGCACATATCCACTTGATCCCTGTTCTCATAATAATAAACCTGCCAAGTGAACTGACAGTAATGCATTTAAATAGTCTAATCATCAATAGTCCAACACTTGCAGTATTAGCATTTGTTACTGGAGTAGAAACAGCCAGTCACTGTCATTTTGTTAGCAAACTCTTTGTTAAAAGGACATCAAACATCTATTGCTTTTTGTAAAAATGGTGCTTGTCATACGCTCCCTAGACAGGACGGGAAGCACATTCTGGAGCCTGTAAATGCTGCAAATCAAACAGCTGGTGTAGGCACTTTGCAGCACTTTGAAATACTAAGTTACAGACTTTGCTTTTTGGCTTCTCTAGGGAGAGTGAGACAAAGCACAAATGTCACACGAAAACAATAAGTATTTAATATACCTTTAAAAAAAGGCAAAGGTGGCAAAATAAGTAATAAAAGTATATTGCAAAGTGCTTGTTTAACATTTTATATTACAATGTCAGTGGCTACTTTAAAGTGTGGGTCACATATTCCTAGGTCATAATCTAAACTGCACACAACACTATTTGTGAAACTACCATGGAGATCTGTTTATATACAAAGGCCTCTATTTATCAAGGTCTGTCGGACCTGATCCGACAGTGCGGATCAGGTCCGACAGACCTCGCTGAATACGGCGAGCAATACGCTCCCCGTATTCAGCATTGCACCGGTTGATTTCCGGCGATGTCTGTCCGCCTGCTCAGAGCAGACGGACAGGGTTATGGAGCAGTGGTCTTTGTGACCGCTGCTTCATAACTGCTGTTTTTGGCGAACCTGCAGGCTCACTAGGCATTAAGCTCCATTCGGAGCTTGATAAATATCCCCCAAAGGCTTTAAATTCACAGTAAAGTGATTCTGCTTCTGCTTGTATAGTGTATATTGAAGTGATTGGAAATTTGGTCATTTTAAAGGAGATTTCTTAAAGGGACATAAAACCCATTTTTTGTCTTTCATGATTCAGATAGAACATACAATTTTAAACAAGTTCATTGTATCCTTTGTTGAAGAATTGGCAATATACTACTGGGAGCTAGCTAGATCTTCTTTTTTGACAAAGGATACAAAGAGAACAAAACAAATTAGATAAACAATAGAAGTACATTGGTTATTTAAAATCAAATGCTATATCTCAAATATTAAAGATAACATTTGCGTTTCACGTCTCTTTAAATGTATGTCAAATACTTAAACCGCTTTTAAATCCTCTTTTTAAAAAATGATGATTTGAATCCGTACCGTATTAGTGTGCTACCTCTGCCCTTACATTTCCTATCCTCAGCCTGTGCGGATTTAGAGCACATTAGCCGCTCTGCTACATGCCATTATTTTTTTGTTAAGTGCCGCACACCACGCAATGTGATTGGATGCCGCACGGAAAAAACAAACAAACATTTGAGTGACGGGCAGACAGAGGTGTGATAAAAAAAAAGGATCTATAATTAAAGTATATCATTTGTTTGGCGCATAAAAGAACTGATGAATAAACTTACATTTTTTACAATTATTAATTGTACACTGGCAAAATTTACCATCACTTTAACACTTAAAGGTACATTCTAATGAAAATGTTCCATGCTCTGATTTGTTAGAACAAGATATTTTTGCATTAGTGAAGACAGATAAGTTGCAGCTGCTGATTGGACGCTACAGAGGCTCCTGATTGGTTCATTGGCAGTATCTTTGCAGGGGGCACTGTGTAAACTGGTGGTACCATAAAACATCTCCATAGACAACTTATAATGGATATTCGTGTTGCACAGTTTACAGCATTAGAAACTGGGCTAAAGTTACCTAAGTTCACTAATGCATTAGAGGATGCCAGTTTTTCATTAGAATATATTGCAAAATATCTGCATACAATATCACTGGTTGCTAAGCACATACATTGTAATTTAGAAAATATATTTGCATTTTTATGCTGTCTTAGGGGATATTCAGGATATTTAGGCTGTTTCCTCTGTTATAGGCACTATGTGTAGCATGTTGCACACTTGGAAGGAAACCTACAGAATTGGCTTTTCGGCATCTTTCGGGAGCATGAGACAAACACAATTTTTACACAAAGGCAAGAGGTGTTTAATGTCCCTTTTACCATTTCAAACTTGAGTCAAAGTTAATGTCCCTTTAATAATATTTGTGACACTTTATGGAAAGGTAACAGAGTGCTTTAGGATGTGAGACAGGAAATTCCCTATCCCCAGAACACACACAAGTGGATCTGCCATGGTCAGCGGCTGGAGTATGGTGCAGACAAGATCTACAAAACTAATGACACATCAGACAGGGCTTTATTATCTATCCCCGACCCGAGACACATCCTAAGCTTCAGTGACTCACCTGGAGTGATGATTGAGTGAGCAGTTACGGGTACCACAGTCCGGCTGGTAGGTCCTGCACGACCATCAGTGATATGACCTTCCCCCTTCTTGTGGATGTCTGACGAATCACTAATGCCCCCTCGGCCCCCTGGCAGGATTATGTGTGCGGTAGGTTTGACTTGAGATGTGCTGGTCACTGGCTGGAGGCTGAGGTTGCTTGTGGGTGGCTTCATAGCGATATTGGGGAGATGCGATTGGGAGCTGAGCCCTCCTGCTGCACAGTGCTGTCCCCGCACTGCCAAGTTCTGCACCTGAAATACAGACGGCAACATCTGCACCAAAACCTCGCTCAGACCCTGTGTAGTAAGGAGCAAGGAGATGCAGAGTCGCCTGATAAATAAGTTTGACCAATAAAGATAACAGGGTTCCTGCGCCATGACATTGGGGGATTGCGGTTTCTCTATATTCCACCAGAAGGCCCAGAAATTACAATATCGTCCGTGCAGCTAAAAATGCTGCATTCTGTTAAGTTTTAGGCATGAGCAAAATTTGCAGGTAGCAGCATGTCTTTTGTTTTATTGCCAGAAATGAAAGCTTGAAAGAGAAACACACACAGACAGATCTGTGCAAATCTAGATATTTATGTGTTGAATGTTCACACTGATATATCCGGCGCCGAAACGAAAAAAAATGTCGGGGCCTGCAGCAATATTTAGCATTTGTTTTGTAATTTTGCCAATGCCTAATAGGTTTTATAGTATACGATGAACTAGCCAAGGCAAGGTGGGGAATGGGTATATCTGTAGCAGAGTTTTGGAACCCAGTATTGTGTAATGCCATTTTTGCTGCTGTTCATTCATTCAGTTGTGTCAATCCAGATCACAACTTCAGGAGAGTAAAGGAAAGCAGAGAGCCACTTACCTGAGTGCTGCTAATTGGGGTCTGTGTAGTGGCTCCAGCACTGACCTCTGACTGGACACTTGTCACCGTGGCTGTAGGAGTAAAGATGAGCTGGAGAGAACAAATACATAGTCACAATGCTGACCCAGAAGAATAAAGACTCCCTCAACTTGCCGGTGAGATGGGCAAGAGGTGACACTCACTATCCTACTGAGTCCAACAGCTGCTCTGCTAATAGCTTGGTAAGGCTTAGAACAAGGCGCATGACATGACATTATCTTTGCACTGGGATTCTGATGAATTTGAATGAGGGCCAGCGTATGTGCTCCTCTGCGTAATTTGTAATAAGTAGGCAAGAGGTGGAAGGAAATGAATGGGACGGGGGAGTCTTACACAACTGCAAATGTCTTGAGTTAGTTTCAGTGTAGGGTATGATTGTTAGTATATCTGAACAATTGGAGTGAGGGTATATGAGTGAGCCTTAGTGAGTATGTATGGATATGTGAATTATGTTCAATTTGAAGTTATATAAGTGAGTGCTAGAGAGGTTTGAGTGGAAGTAGGTCGCACAATGAGTGTATGTGAGTGAGAGGTGTAAGTGTGAGTAAGCTGTACAGTGAGTGTAAGAGAGTGAGAGGTGTGAGTAAGCTGCACAGTGAGTGTATGAGAGTGAGAGGTGTGAGTTAGCCATACAGTGAATATATGTGAGTGAGTGGTGAGTGCGAGTAAGCTGCACAGTGAGTGTATGTGAGTGAGAGGTACAAGCATGAGTAGGTTGCACAATAAGTGTATGTGAGTGAGAGGTGTGAGTGTGAGTAAGCCATACAGTGAGTATATGTGAATGAGTGGTGAGTGCGAGTAAGCAGCACAGTGAGTGTATGTGAGTGAGAGGTGCGAGTGTGAGAAAGCCATACAGTGATTATACTGTATGTGAATGAGTGGTGAGTGCGAGTAAGCTGCACAGTGAATGTATGTGAGTGAGAGGGGTGATCGTGAGTAGGTTGCACAATAAGTGTATGTGAGAGGCGTGAGTGTGAGTAAGCAGCACAGTGAGTGTATGTGAGTGAGAAGTGTTAATGTGAGTAAGCTGCACAGTGAGTGTACGCTGGTGACTGAGCCCTGTGTTTATGCAGTGAGTCTAGTATACGCTGCCGGGGGCTCACCTACCATTTGAGCCCGCAGGTACATCTGAGCCTGACTGGCAGTCAGAGCAGGAGTGGAAGCATTTCCCAGGAGCACGGCCTGCTGAGTGATCCCTGAGGATGGAGTGGTGCTCACCGTCTGAGCGCGGCTGATAATCTGCGGAGAGCTGACGAGGTTAATCTGCTGGTAGGAAACAAATTCATGATCAGACAGAGGCTTACACTTTACCATGAAGAGTATAGTCCTTGATCCTACACACGGAAGACCTTGACCTGGTAACATCACACTAAACAGTTACTATTTCCAGTTATCAAAAAAATTATTTCACAATATAGTTTGCGATAATATTTATAGGGACATTTATCTCAACATTTAATCTCCTCCAAAAACTTTTAATTAAGGAAAATAAAACAACATTTCAATATACAGCCATAAATCATTTATTCTGCAAAGAAAATACTGGGAGGGTCAGGGAAGTAGGAGGGATGTTTAAGCTTTTGGTGTAGGTTGTCTTTGACTCCCCCTGGTGGCCAGGTGATGAATTTCCAGCAGTAAGGATTCATGGACTCTCACCACCATAAGGAAGAAAAACATGTGAATATTGTTTTAGTATCCACACCCTCTAGAGAGGAGGAAGGGACATAAAAGCCAAACTTAAACATTTATAGTTCAGATAAAACAGCAATTTGAAGATAATTTTTAATTTACATCTGTTAACAAATATACTTTGTTCTCTTGGTAACCTTTGTTGCAGACCATACCTGAGTAGGCTTCCAGTAATGCTGCTCTGTAACTGACTCTAAAAAGATATGGAACCCAAAACTTTTCTTTCATGATACAGATAGAGCATATAATTATAAACAACGTTTCAATTTACTTCTATGTTTACATTTTCTTAGTTCCCTTGGTATCCTTTGTTGAAAAGCATACTTAGGTAGACTCAGGAGCTGGGAACTAGCTGTTCCAGGTGAAGTGCAGAATACTGATCAGTGACAAGTTGTACCTGGCCTCAGAGAGGACCTCTAAAAAGTTTGGTGTCAGAAGTGGGATTCATACGGGGAAGTAGCAAGATTTAATTTTATCCTGCTTCCCCTCTGTGAATTCACAACCCAGGGGTCCGGACACTGCTTACTTTAAAGGGGATTAAAGTCCCACCATCCCACCATGTTAAAGGTTAAAGTCCCACATAGATATATATATATATATAGGGCGAGATTACATATGCAGCGCAGGCTTCAGAGTAACTGCTGAAACCCGCGCCACCCGTAATTTCACCTCACACCTCAACTATAAGTTATATTGTAGCTAGCTTATGGTTTATTTTATAGGTAAGTATTTAGTTTTAAATAGGAATAATGTAGTTAATGATAGGAATTTTATTTAGATTTATTTAAATTATATTTAAGTTAGGGGGAGTTAGGATTAGACTTAGGTTTAGGGGTTAATACATTTAATATAATGGTGGCGACGTTGGGGACGGCAGATTGTGGGGTTAATAAATGTAGGTAGGTGGCGGCGATGTTAGGGATAGCAGATTAGGGGTTAATATTATTTAACTAGTGTTTATTTTTTTTGTAATGTTAGGTTTTAGTGTAAAGCAGGTTAGGTTTTATTTCACAGGTAAGTTTGTATTTATTTTAACTAGGTAGTTAATAAATAGTTAATAACTATTTACTAACTAGTCTACCTAGTTAAAATAAATACAAACTTACCTGTGAAATAAAAATAAAATCTAAGCTAGCTACAATATAACTATTAGTTACATTGTAGCTAGCTTAGGTTTTATTTCACAGGTAATGTATTTAGTTTTAAATAGGTATTATTTAGTTAATAATTGTAACTTTAGTTTAGCTGTATTTTAATTATGTTTAAGTTAGGGGGTGTTAGGCTTAGGGTTACGTTAGGGTTACGTTTAGGGGTTAATGGATTTATTTAGTGGTAGTGATGTGGGAGGCCAGAGGTTTAGGGGTTAATAACTTTAGTATAGTGGCGGCGACATCGGGAGCGGCAGATTAGGGTTAATAGTTTTATGTAGGTGGTGGCGATGTTGGGGCGGCAGATTAGGGGTTAATAACTGTATGTAGGTGGCGGCAATGTTGGGGGCAGCAGATTAGGGGTTAATAACTGTATGTAGGTGGCGGTGATGTTAGGGGCGGCAGATTAGGGGTTAATAACTGTAGGTAGGTGTCGGGGACAGCAAATTAGTGGTGTTTAGACTCGGGGTTTATGTTAGGGTGTTAGGTTTAAACATTAGTTTTATTTTCCCCATAGACATCAATGGGGCTGCGTTACGGAGCTTTTCATTCCGCAATCGCAGGTGTTAGGCTTTTTTTTTGCCGGCTATCCCCATTGATGTCTATGGGGAAATCGTGCACGAGCACGTCAAAGCAGCGCTTGTTTTCGGTGCGGTATGGTGCTCAACGCAACGATTTCGCCCGCACAAGCCTGCCTTTTTAGAACTCGTAATACCAGCGATATAGGGAGGTGAAATAACGCAGCTTTTGTGGCGGTTGTTAAAATCCCTATAGCGCTCAAAACTCGTAATCTAGCTGTTAATTACTAAGCCCCCTAACCTAAGTACTAAATTATAATTAAAATAAAAAATCCTAACAGTACTTAGAAAAATAAACCTAAGATTAAATTAAAATAAATGAATCTAAAATTACCAAAAATAAAAAAGTCTAAGATTACTGTACATAAAATAATAAACAAAATTATCCAAAATAAAAAAATTAAACCGAATTCCTATGAAAATAAAAAAGCCCCCCCAAAATAAAAACATCCCCTAATCTAATGCTAAACTACCAATAGCCCTTAAAATGGCTTTTTGTAGGGCATTGCCCTAAGTTAAACAGCATCTTTTGCATTTAAAAAAAATTCTAAGTTCCCCGTAACAGTAAAACCCCCCACCCACCAAACCCCCCAAAATAAATAAACCTAACACTAAAAAACCTAAACTACCCATTGCCCCTAAAGGGGCATTTGTATGGGCATTGCCCTTAAAAGGGCATTCAGCTCTTTTAAGAGTGCCCAATAAATCCCGAATCCCCCCCAAAAGCCTAAATCTAACTTCCAAATAGGTACTTATCGTTCCTGAAGTCCGGCGGAGAAGGTCCTGTTCCAGGCGGTGAAGTCTTCTTCCAAGCAGCCGACATCTTCTTCCAAGCGGGGACCACTTCATTCTTCATCCAGGACCAAGCCAGAGCGGAGATGAGTGCAGAGCAGGACCGGAGTCCGCGGAGCCATGGAATGTGGAGGATCCTCTTCGTAAAATCGCTGCAATACAATGAATAGTGAATTCAAGGTACGCGTTTAAATATGGCGTCCCTTGCATTCCTATTGGCTGATTTAATTCTTAAAATTCAAATCAGCCAATAGGATGAGAGCTACTGAAATCCTATTGGCTGATTTGAACAGTTCAGTGTACGGCGGCGATTGTACAAAGAGGATCCTTCACGCTCCATGGCTCAGCGGTCGCCGGTCCTGCTCTGCGCTCATCTCTGCTTCGTGCCGGCTTGGTCCTGGATGAAGAAAGAAGTGGTCCCCGCTTGGAAGAAATTGGTCGCTTGGAAGAAGACTTCACCACCTGGAACAGGACCTTCTCTGCCGGACTTTAGGAACGGTGAGTACCTATTTGGGGGTTAGACTTAGGGTTTATTTTATTTTTAGTTTTTTTTTAGATTAGGGATTTATTGGGCACTCTTAAAAGAGCTGAATGCCATTTTAATGGCAATGCCCATACAAATGCCCCTTTATGGGCAATTGGTAGTTTAGGATTTTTTAGTGTTAGTTTTTTTTATTTTGGGGTTTATTGGGTGGTGAGTTTTACTGTTAGAGGGGGACTTAGTATTTTTTAAGGTAAAGGAGCTGTATAATTAAGGGCAATGCCCTACAAAAGGCCCTTTTAAAGGCTATTGGTAGTTTAGTATTAGATTAGGGGGTGTTGTTATTTGGGGGGGGGGGGTTATTTTCATAGGTTAATTGTTTTTATTTTTGATAATTTAATGTATTATATCATGTAATGTTAGACTTTTTTATGTTTTGTAATCTTAGATTAATTTTTTTTAAGTAATGTTAGCTTTTTTATTTTAATTGTAATTTAGTATTTTTTAATTTAGGCTATTGGGATTAATTTAGGAGGTGTTAGGTTAGGGGTTTTAGTAATTTAATTAGTTATTTGCATATTTAATCTTGCCCATAGATACACTTGTTGTTGTCTTACCAGTGTGTTCAGCTAGCTCCCAGAATTGCATTACTGCTCCTTCAATAAACAATACCAAGAGAATGAAGCTAAATTGATAATACAAGTAAATTAGAAAGTTGTTTACAAATGTATGCTCTATCTGAATAATGAAAGAAAATGTTTGAGTTTCATGTCCCTTTAACTATGTGTTTAAGCCCTTTGAAGGAGTTAAATACACAGTTATATGCAAGTAAATATGTCATAATACAAGTATTTAACACATTACAGAATTTTGCACATTAAATTTTCTTTAAGTCATGTAAAATACTAGAGCCTGCAAAATTCTACACAATTGGTTCGATTACAGCACAAGCTCATTTTAATCTCTCTGTACATTGCCACAGTAAAGGACACCAGGAACATGAATTTGATGTGGCTTTATAAGGGGTGTGTTACTAAACTGCTCTTGATTTGTCAACCTTGTAAATTGTGCTAACAAATGACAATTTTTAAAATATTTACATAGTAACATAGTAGATGAGGTTGAAAAAAAGACAAAAGTCCATCAAGTTCAACCTATACAAATATTAATATTCTTACAAAAAAAGCTCCAGTTGAGCTTAAATTAATCCCATTAAAAAAGTGACCCATTTAAAGGACCAGTCAACACAGTAGATTTGCATAATAAACAAATGCAAGGTAACAAGACAATGCAATAGCACTTAGTCTAAACTTCAAATGAATAGTAGATTTTTTCTGACAATTTTAAGTTATGTCTTTTTCCACTCCCCCTGTACCATGTGACAGCCATCAGCCAATCACAAATGCATACACGTACCATGTGACAGCCATCAGCCATTCACAAATGCATACACACTTATTCTTGCACATGCTCAGTAGGAGCTGGTGACTCAAAAAGTTTAAATATAAAAAGACAGTGCACATTTAGTTAATGGAAGTAAATTGGAAAGTTTTTTAAAATGGCATGCTCTATCTGAATAATGAAAGTTTAATTTTAATTGAGTGTCCCTTTAACACAAGCAATCATATCCCTGAATTATGTTTGTATCCAGAAATGTATCTAAACCATTTTTAAATTTATCTATGGTATTAGCATTCACTACCTCCTTAGGTAATGAGTTCCCCAATTTTATTGCTCTTATACAGGTAGATTACGAGTTATACGCAATATAGGGAATTTAACGAACGCAACAAAAGTTGCGTTATTTAACCCTCTATAGCGCAGCCATTACAAGTTTTGAAACAGCCGGCTTGTGCAAGCGCTATGGTTGCGTTGAGCTCCATACCGCACAAAATACAAGCGCTATTTAGATGTGCTCGTGCACGCTTTCCCCGTAGACATCAATGGGGAGAGCGGGTCAGAAAAAAACGTAATACCTGCGATCGCAGAATGAAAAGCTCCGTAACGCAACCCCATTTGATGTCTATGGGGGAAAAAACTAACGTTTAAACCAACACCCTAATATCTGCTGCCCCTGACATTGTGGGCACCTACATAATGTTATTAACCCCTAATCTGCCGTCCCCGATATCGTCGCCACCTAGATAAATCTATTAACCCCTATTCTGCCGCTCCCAATATCGCTGCCACTATACTAAAGTTATTAACCCCTATTCCCCTGCACCCCAACACTATAATAAATCTATGAACCCCTATTCTGCCGCTCCACGACATCGCCGCCACTAAATAAAGCTATTAACCCCTAAACCTTTGGCCTCCCACATCACTAAATAAACCTATTAACCCCTAAACCACCAGCCCCCACATTGCAACAACCTAAATTAAACTATTAACCCTACCCCTAACCCTAACACCCCCTAACTTTAAAATATTTAAAATATAGCTAAATTAAAGTTACAATTATTAACTAAATAAAACCTATTTAAAACTAAATACATACCTGTGAAATAAAACCTAAGCTAGCTACAATATAACTAATAGTTACATTGTATCTAGCTTAGGTTTTATTTTTATTTCACAGGTAAGTTTGTATTTATTTTAACTAGGTAGACTAGTTAGTAAATAGTTAATAACTATTTACTAACTAGTCTACCTAGTTAAAATAAATACAAACTTACCTATAAAATAAAAGCTAAGCTGCCTTACACTAAAACCTAACATTACAAAAAATAAAAAAACCTACCATTAGAAAAAATAACAAACAATTATCCAAAATAATAAAAATTATTCCTATTCTAATACCCTTTAAAGAAAAAAAAAAAAACACCCAAAAGAAAAAACCCTAATCTATAATAAACTACCAAGGGACCTAAAAAGGGCATTTTGTGAACCCTTAAAAGGGCCTTTACCTTTTGTAGGGCATTGCCCTAAAGTTAACAGCTCTTTTGCTAAAAAAGAAAAACAAACACCCCAGTATACAAACCCCCACCCCCCAAACACACAAAATAAAAATAAAATAAAGCCTAATCTACCCATTGCCCTGAAAAGAGCATTTGTATGGGCATTGCCCTTAAAGGGGCATTCAGCTCTTTTTCCTGCCCTTAAAAGGGCATTCAGCTCTTTCATGAAATGCCCAACCCCTAATCTAAAAAATAAAAACCCACCCAAAAGGAAAAAAACAATTACACAAAATAACAAACGAACTATCCAAAATAATAACAAATATTTCTATTCTAATACCTATTTTTTTAAAAAACCACCCCAAAATAAAAAACCTAATCTAGAATAAACTACCAATAGCCCTTAAAAGGGCCTTTTGTAGAGCAATGCCCTAAGTTAAACAGCTCTTTTACCTGAAAAAAAATACAAAGACCCACTAACATTACAAACCCCCAACCCACAAAATAAAAAAAACTAAGCTTCCCATTGCCCTGAAAAGGGCACTTGTATGGGCATTGCCCTTAAAAGGGCATTTAACTCTTTTGCATTGCCCTGTAAAGGGCATTTAGCTCTTTTAAGAATAGCCCAAACCCTAAACTAAAAAAAAAAAACACCCAAAAAACCTTAAAAAAAACCTAACACTAACCCCTCTTTAGGTACTCACAGTTGCTGAAGTCCCGCTTGAAGGATCTTCATCCCGGCGGCTCCATATTCATCCCGGCGGCTCCATATTCATCCCGGCGGCATCTTTTATCTTCATCTCGGCGGCGTCTGCTATCTTCATCCCGGTGGCGCGGAGCGGGTCCATCCTGAAGACATCCGTCGCGGAGCATCCTTTTCATACTGAATCTTCAATGCAAGGTACGCGATTCAAAATGGTGTCCTTTGCATTCCTATTGGCTGATTTGATTTTGGAAATTCAAATCAGCCAATAGGATGAGAGCTACTGAAATCCTATTAGCTGTTCAAAACAGCCAATAGGATGAGAGCTTCTGAAATTCTATTGGCTGCCGGGATGATGATGGAGCCACCGGTATGAAGATCCTTCAAGCGGGACGTCAGCAACTGTGAGTACCTAAAGAGGGGTTAGTGTATAGTTTTTTTTAAGGTTTTTTGGGTGGGTTTCTTTTTTTATTTAGGGTTTGGGCTATTCTTAAAAGAGCTAAATGCCCTTTTCAGGGCAATGCAAAAGAGCCCATACAAATGCCATTTTTAGGGCAATGGGTAGATTAGGTTTTTTTAGAGTTAGGTTTTTTTATTTTGGGGGTTGGTTTTACTGTTGGCGGGGTCTTTTTACTTATTTTTTTTACAGGTAAAAGAGTTGTTTAACTTAGGGCAATGTCCTACAAAAGGCCCTTTTAAGGGCTATTGGTAGTTTATTGAAGGCTAGGTTTTTTTGTTATTTTGGGGGGGCTTTTTTTTTTTTATAGGGCTACTAGATTAGGTGTAATTCTTTTTTATTTTCATTAATTTCGTTTGTTATTTTTTGTAATTTAGTGTTTGTTAATTTTTGTAATTTAGTCTTTTTAATTTTTTGTAATTACCGTATTTTTCGCACCATAAGACGCACCTAGTTTTTAGAGGAGGAAAACAAGAAAAAAAGTATTCTGAATCAAATGGTGTAGTAAACTATTTAATAAACTATAACAGAATAATAGAACAGTCAACAGTGGAATAAAGAACCATCATCAGTGTCATCAACAAATGAAGAGAGACTTTAAGCTTTAAGTACTCTTCTAGTCTGTGTACCCCAAGAACTCTGAATCGCTAGAGTCAGAATTTAAGAAGCTGAGATCACAAACATCACTTTCTTCATCTTCAGCTAAGAAATCATCTTCGGTTCCATCCAAAGCATTGCTAATGCCACATTTTTTGAATGACTGTACAACGATTTCCTCCTTCACTGAGTGCCATGATGTTTTCACCCATTCACAAACTTGAGTGATAGAGGGCCTCTTCATTCGTCCAGTAGGTGTCAGATCATGATTACCAGCAGCCATCCATTTGTTCCACTCCTCTCGCATAAAGACCTTAAATGGTTTGTTGATAGAAACGTCGAGAGGTTGCAGCTGGCTGGTAAGACCTCCCGGAATTACAGCTAGATGAGTCTTTACTTCTTTAAAGCACTTTTTTGTAGTTTCGCTAATATGTGCTCTAAACTGGTCAAGCACTAATAAGGCAGGTTTTTTCAGAAGCCCTCCAGGACGTTTGCACCACACTTTTTCAAGCCATATTCTCATTCCATTTTCGTCCATCCATCCTTTCTCATGAACATGTACAACAACTCCTCTTGGAATAACTTCTTTTGGAAATGTTTTTCTTTTGAAAATTAACATGGGTGGCAATTTGGTGCCGTCTGCACAGCAAGACAACACAACCGTGTAATGGGTTTTCTCATGTCCGGAGGTTTTCACGGTGATAGTTTTGGCACCTTTCAGATCAACAGTCCTATTAGATGGCACATCAAAGGTTAGCGGGACTTCATCCATATTCCCAATCTGGCCAATTTCAAACCCATTTTTCTTCCTAGCATCAATGACAAATTTATGAAAAGACAGAATCTTATTTTCATATTCTTCTGGCATTTTTTGCGCAATTCTAGTTTTGGTGCGCATAGCAAGGCCACATCGCCTCATAAACCTGTAGCACCATGATGGTGATCCAGTAAAATCATGAATGCCATTCTCTACAGCAATGCGTTTGGCTTCATATATTATCATTTTTGTAGAGACTGATAAGCCATTATTCCGGTGATGTGTGATCCATTCTTTCATGGTCACGTCTAACTGTGGCCACTTTGCAGCATGCCCACGAAAAGTGTGCTTACTTTTATTCGCTTTTTGCAGCTGATCCTCCTGTTTTCTCCACTCTCTTATCATTTTTTCAGTTGGAGGTGGCCCAAAATGTCTCTCTGCTGCTCTGTTTCCATGCTCCTTTGCATATTTTACTACCTCTAGTTTAAAAGGAATCTTATATGCTATTCTTTTCTGCTTTATCATCTTTGTACCAGTATCTACGGACAAGGTTTTCTGCAAGAAAATACAGTGATGAAAAAAACTGTCAGTAACACACACAGATTCGCTCCATAAGACCTGTACACACTGTGATTGTGTTTGGTGAATAGCAGTGTTTTATGGAGGCTTTTAAAGTTTGAAATGAAATACCGTAAAGCATCTTGGATTTACCGGTATACGGTACATACAGTAGATTTTGCCTTCTGGACTTTCTGGGATATACGGTAGTGCGCTATGGCGATGATACATTTTGCCGCCCCCCACCCCACCATGATTACCGGTACATACCATCCCCATTGCTAGTTAAAGGGATATCAAACACCAATTTTTTCTTTCATGATTCAGACAGAGCATGCAATGTTAAGCAAATTCGATTATCAATTTTGTTTCTTCTCTTGCTATCTGTAGGTTAGGACTGTAAGGTTAGGAGTAGTCTCATTTTTGGTTCAGCACCTGAGTAGCTCTTGCTACCGTAATTGGTGGCTAAAATCAATTAAATACGGTAAATAAAGGACTGTAATGTTTAACCAAAATCCTAAACCAAAACCCTACCCCAAACCTAAACCAAACCCTAACCCTAAACCAAAACCCTAACCCTAAACCTAACCCTAACCCCAAACCTAACCCCAAACCTAACCCTAACCCTAAACCCTAACCCCAAACCTAACCCTAACCCTAACCCTAACCCTAAACCTAACCCTAACCCAAACCTAACCCTAAACCTAACCCCAAACCTAACCCTAACCCTAACCAAACCTAACCCTAAACCAAAACCCTAACCCTTAAACCCTAACCTTAAAACCCTACCCCAAACCTAACCCTAACCCCAAACCTAAACCTAACCCCTAACCCCAAACCTAACCCTAACCCCAAACCTAACCCTAACCCTAAACCCTAACCCCAAACCTAACCCTAACCCCAAACCTAACCCTAAACCTAACCCCAACCTTAAAACCCAAACCTAACCCCTAACCCTAACCCCAAACCTAACCCTAAACCCTAACCCTAACCAAACCTAAACCTAACCCTAAACCAAAACCCTAACCCTTAAACCCTAACCCTTAAACCCTAACCCTAACCCTTAAACCCTAACCCTAAACCAAAACCCTAACCCTAAACCTAACCCTAACCCTAACCCCAAACCTAACCCTAAACCCTAAACCCTAACCCCAAACCTAACCCTAACCCTAAACCCTAACCCTAACCCTAAACTCTAAACCCTAACCCAAAACAAGAATATTCATATCACAAAATAAAAATAGGGAGAAGTGTGTGTTAGGTACTATGAAACTGTAAACAATCAAACTGTCGGGTCCTCTGTTGTGCCGGTCCATGTGACACACTCCCTTCTGCTACGGTCAAACTGTCGGGTCCTCTGTGTTGTTCCGGTCATTGTGACATGTGACACACAACATTCTGCAATGGTAGCTGATAGAACTTGCCGCCGGACTGGGCCCCAGATGGAAAGCAGGTCAGGATCCATTTATGAACATTTAAAACACTTTATTGCAGCTTATTAAAATTTAAATCCATAGTGGCAAAAGACATCCAGCATGGTCCGCCGGATCAGCGGACATGCTGGATGTTTTTTGCCACTATGGATTTCAATTTTAATAAGCTACCGTAGGTACCGTAATCCGGTAATCAACCTGTAGATTTCAAACAGCTTCCATTACCTCGATCCGGACCGGTATTCATGATAAATCCATTTAAAGGATTCATGGGCAGGCAGACACAAAATGAGAGGACAGCCTGGATTTATCATGAATATCGGTCCAGACCGAGGTAATAGAGGCTGTTTGAAATACCGGTAAATGTATTGGAAGTTGATTTGCCCTAAACGTTTGTTTTTACGGTAAATGAACACGAGCGGGGGGGCGAATCCTCTCACCTGTTGCTCTCACTAGATGCAGATAGTATACCGGGCCTTTATATAGGAGCTTCCGGTTTCACTCAATTCAGCCCCCAGGCTCCCGCAGATTGTGCAGCCAAGTGAATTGCTTGATAAAAATATAAAAGCTATTTTAAATCACTATGCACACCATTAGTAAGTAAGCAACGCTTGCTACAACTACCCAGTGTCAGTTAGCCTAAAAATGCAAGCACAGGGCCTGCATTCGCACCATAAGACGCACAGACATTTCTCCTTACTTTTGAGAGGGAAAAAAGTGCGTCTTATGGTGCGAAAAATACGGTAAATACTTTGTAATTTTTATAGTAGTGTTTTTTTTAATGTGTAATATAGTTTATCTAATTGGTAGTTAGTTTAGTTTTAGTTTAATAGTTATATTAGTTTAATTATTAGTTTAAACTTAGTTTTTTAAATTGACAAGAAAGTTTAATTTAATTTAAGATATGGAAATTGTAATTTTAATATAAAGTTAGGGGGGCGTTTAGGTTTAGGGGTTACTAGTTTAAATTAGTTTTATTGCGATGTGAGGGGCTTTTGGTTTAGGGGGTTAATAGGTTTATTTAGTATATTTCGTTGTGGGGGGCTTGCAGTTTAGGGGTTAATATGTTTATTATAGTGGTGGCAGGATTAGGGGTTACTTAACTTTAGTATAGTGGGGGGCAATGTGGGCGGACGGCAGATAAGGGGTTAATAATATTTAAATAGTGTCGGCGGTTTAAGGGGTTAATAACTTTATTATAGTGGTGACGATGTCGGGGAGCAGCGGAAATAGGGGTTAATTAATTTTATTAGTGGCAGCAATGTCGGGAACAGCAGATTAGGGGTTAATAATAGTGTTTGCGATGCGGGGAGTTATTAACCCCTAATTCTGCCACCAGTTTAGGGGTTAATAAGTAGTTTATGGGTGTTTAGTGTACTTTGTAACACTTATGAGTTATGAGTTTTATGATAACAGTTTTTGTAGCGTAAAACTCATAACTATTGCTCTCAGATTGCGAAATGCAAGCTTTTTAGCCTCACTGCAAAACTCGTAATGGCGGCGCTATGGAAGTCCCATGAAAAACTGACGTTGCGTTACAGGCTAAAAAGCTTGCGGTACAGCTATACCGACAAGACTTGTAATGGCTGTGGTGCTGTTTTAACGCTGAAATTACCATTTTTTCAGCGTTAAAACACGAACGCACAACTTGTAATCTAGGTGATAGTGAAGAACATTTCTGGTTTGCACTATACTAAAGAGACAGCAGCTTCTTCCTGCCTGCCTCTCCTCCTTCTTGTCTCTCCCATGCCACAGCCACTGCCCTGCCCCCCGCCTCCCAACACAGCACAGGTAACTTCCTTTCTTAACTTTCTTTCTACAGCCACTGCCCTGCCCCCCGCCTCCCAGCCCACCCACCACCCCGCACCTATTTAATGGAGTTCGCTGCGCGACTGCGCAGCAGCCGTGCGCAGTGGCTGCGGCGCTGGTGCGCCCGAAAGCCCATCAGCGCCGGTCCCTGACCAGCGGCACGAACCCTGGCTCCTACAACTGCTGCCACTTGGACGCCAGCACCCTCCTCCATCTCAACACCAGTAGATCATCCGCCTGCCACCACGCATTCCCGACGAACACCATAGGACCCTTCACCTGCCGCAACTGCTCCTTCTCCTCCCTCTGAACCACTAACCCGCCAGTCACCTCACGCAAAAACAACCGCAACCATCTCCACAGCATCCTCCTCAACACCCGCTCCGTCTACAAGCAAGCCGTCGAAATCTGGAACCTGCTCAGCTCCACCACCCCAGACGTGCTTTCCTCAGGAAACCTTGCTGAACCCCACATCAATGCCTTACATCGCCATCCCCGACGGATACAAGATCTCCCACGAGTACAGCAGCAACCGACCGGGAGGAGGCCTCGCCATCGTCCACAAACAGTCCCTCCATGTCACAACCAGCTCTGACTACCGCTCACCAGGCTTGGAACACCTACACTTCAAGATCCAGGTCAGTCCCAACACCACCCACTGCGGTACCCTCATCTACAGACCTTCCGGACCTCGTCCTGCCTTCTGCGACTCCATTAATGACCTCATCGCATCCCACACTCTCGCCTCAACAGACTACATCCACCTCATTGACCCCAACTTCCACCTAGACAACGCCAACGACCACAACACCACCAACCTCTTAGAAACCTTGGAACCATCGGCCTGAAGCAACTCGTCAACTCCCCAACCCACTTAGCCGGACACACCCTCGACCATATCTTCTCTGCAGGCAACCACATCTCAGTCAACCACAACACCGAACTCCATTGGACCGACCACCATTGCATACACTTTTCCTTCAACAAACCCACCACACACCTCCGGCAGCACCACCCGCCCCGCAGATCACTGAAGACCAACTTCACTCCACCCTGAACAAGTCCCCCCAGCTACCTCCACAGATGCCAACTCCTCCGCCCGCAACCTCCACCACTGGACCTGGTGATCCAGCAAGACCCCTGCGAATAAAACAGGGGACCTGGTGATCCAGCAAGACCCCTGCGAATAAAACAGCCTACAAAGAAGCCATCACTACCCACCACCACCTTATCAAAACCACCAAGAAGACAGCTATCCAAGATAGAATCAATGCCAACGTCCACAACAGCAAGGAGCTATTTAACAGTAATCAAGAAATTCTCCAATCCCAACAGTGACACCAACGGACATCCAGCCCCTTTCACCTCCAAGCCCACAGAAATCAGCTGCGGTGTACCCCAAGGCTCTTCGCTGAGCCCCATCCTATTAAACATCTACATGGCCCCCTCTCACCGCCATTGCCCGACAACAAAACCTCAAACATTGTCTCCTACGATGACGACACCCAGCTAATCATCTCACTCACCAGTGACCCCACCACCGCCAAGAGAAACGTCCACGAAGGGCTGACAGCAGTCGCCACCTGGATGAGCTACAACTGCCTAAAGCGGAAAGCAGACAAGACTGAAGTCCTCCTCCTCGGTCCCCACCACATCGCCTGGAATAACTCCTTGTGGCCCACAGCCCTCGGACACCCTCCAACCCCCTCCGACCATGCATGAAATCTAGGCGTCATCCTGGACTCATCGCTCTCCATGGACCGACAAATCAACGCCTCTCCTCTGCATGCTTCCACACACTTCACCTGCTGCGAAAGATCTTCAAATGGATCCCAACCTAGACCAGGGAAGACTGTCACCCACGCCCTAGTCAGCAGCCGACGGGACTACGACAACGCACCCTACGCCGGCTCCACCATCAAGCTCCAAAAGAGACTACAGCGCATCCAGAATGCCTCGACCAGACTAATCCTCGACATCCCCTCGTAAATGCCACATCACCAAACATTTGCGGGACCTGCACTGGCTCCCCAGCAACAAAAGAATAACCTTCAAGCTTCTCACCCACGAATTCAAGGCCCTCCACAACATCAGTCCCGAATACTTGAACCACTGCGTTACCTTCTACACCCCCTGTCAGACAACTTTGATTTGCCAACCAAGTCCCTCGCAGTCATCCCCGCATCAGGAAAACCACAGTGGGAGGCAGATCCTTCTCTCACCTGGCAGCCAAGACTTGGAACACCCTCCTGCTGAACCTCAGACAAGCTACCGCCCTAACTAAGATCAGAAAGGACCTCAAGACCTGGCTCTTCGACTGAACTGCAACCCTCAGCGCTCTTGATACCCTTACGGGTGAATAGCCGCGCTTTACAAGAACCCAATAGATAGATAGATAGATAGATAGATAGATTGATTGCAGGAAATGTAAATCTCCTTTCCTCCAGCCTTAAATTGTGACCTCTTGTCACAAACAATTTTCCTTGGTATAAACAGAGCCATCTCTGTGTATGGGTCTTGAATATATTCATATAAAGTAATCATGTCACCTCTCAAGTGCCTTTTTTTCTAGAGAAAACAGTCCCAGTTTGGCTAGCCTCTACTCATAGTTTAAATTCTCCATTCCCCTTTGTGGCCCTTCTCTGAACTTTTTTTAGTTCTGCAATATCTTTTTTTGTGATCTGTCCCCAGAACCTGCACTCCATACTCAAGGTGAGGTCTTACCAGTGATTTATATAGTGACAGAATTATGCTTTCCACCCTTGCATCAATGCCTCTTTTTAATACATGCTAGTATCGTATTAGCCTTAGAAGCTGTTGCCCTGCATTGTATGCCCATCTTTAGCTTGTTATCTATTACTTCTCCAAATCCCTGTCCTCCTCTATTTTGCTAAGCCTTGTCTTATTTTTATTTCCAAATGTAGAACCTTGGATTTTCCAGTATTAAATCTAATTTTCCATTTACCTGCCCATCTTCTAATTGTTGTAGATCCCCTTTTACAATGCAGTGTGCAATTGCTGGCATACGTCCCTTTAAAGGGACATGAAACGCAACATTTTTCTTTCATGATTCAGATACAATTTTAAAAAAACTTTCCAATAAACTTCTATTATAAAATTTGCTTCATTCTCTTGGTGTCCTTTGTTTAAAGAACAACAATAAACTACTAGGGACTAGCTGAACACATCAGACAAGCCAATGACAAGAGGCATATACTATATGTGCAGCTACCAATCAGTAACTAGCTCCCAGAGATGCATTGCTGGTTTGAGCTCCTATCTAGATATGCTTTCAGCAAATGATACCAAGAGAACAAAAATTGCTTGCTGCATCTAAATCACAAAAGTTTAATTTAGACTTTACTGTGGCTTTAACTAACTCAAATCACTCCCTTTTGCAGCAGATAAATACTAGATTCTATAAGAAGACTTTGTCAGTACTATGAGACCCTCAGAGAATGCTCTAACGGCAATTTTTACCTTAAAGGTACATTAAACACTAAATAAATGCTAAATAGAATGATGCATTCACAGAAAAGATTAGTCTGAGAATAACAGGTAGATGTATTTGTTAAAGTTTCATAAGTTGTTTAAATATTGACAAAATAAGTGTAAAGTTTTAGTGTCTATAAAACAATGGGAGCTGCCATGTTGTATCTTAGGTTACCTTCTCTGCTGTGGCCAATTAGGGACAGTTATAAATAGGTCACTAGAGTGTGCAGCCAATGGTTGTGTGGTATATGACTGTGTTCTGAGTGTGCAGCCAATGGCTGTGTGTGTTCTGCACTATTTCTAACAGGAACTGAAAAGCTCACAATTTCAAAATGCAATTACAGGAAAAGGGGACAAAATAAATAATGAAAGTATATTGCTGAGTTTTTTATATATATATATATATATATATATATATATATATATATATATAATTTATTATTTTATATTACCATCTCCAGGTGTTTAATGTCCCTTTTAAGAATTGTGTCACTAAGGAGAGTTCCCTAATTTTCTGTATGTTAATGAGACACACGTTATAATATAGAGCTTAATAAAATAAACTGATGATTTATTGTCATGCTGGAGAGTTTTTGAAGAACGCAGTTTACGGCATCTAACAAGCAAACTTACAACTTGACGGTCATTTTTCAGATAAGATAATTCACTTTTTAATGCATTTTAATACAAGTATGTAATAATTAGAAGAATTTACGTGTGGTCCTCCTCTGTCTCAAGTTAGTACACATTTAGTTTGCATTGTGCTGACGAGACACATTACTGAGTATTAACCTGTCCTTGCTTGCACGTTGTATAACAAAATCCCTGTATGGTAGTGCAGATGTACTACATGTATCTCACAGTACAACAGCAACACTTGGTGGCTACTAGTGAAAATGCAGCTTTGTAACATTTTATATTATAATGCTGGGCTTTATTTAGGGTTACAGATCACTAATTACAGTGTTTAAACAATCAGGCCACCAAGCAATTGATAGTGTATAAGGGCCCACTTGCCCCTCAACAAGAGGGGATGGAATCTAGTGTAGAATAAGAGTACAACATTCTTTCTTAAATACCACACTAAAACGCACCATCAAGAATGTGAAATGTATGCTCTAAATACACTCACTGAAAAGAGGGAGATTATGGTCACTGCTTACCGTAGGAGGCTGGGATGGGCTCTGTTGAGGGGCACTGACACCAGGAGAAGCCCCTTGTCTGCCGGCTGCCAGACTGGCCTGAAACACATTGCAATAGCCTAAATAATATGGTATAAATGTGTCACCTGCACACACCAGGTTATATAATGACAATGTGTCATCTGCACACACCAGGTTATATAATGACATTGTGTCACCTGCACACACCAGGTTATATAATGACAATGTGTCTCATACACACCAGGTTATATAATGACAATGTGTCTCATACACACACCAGGTTATATAATGACAATGTGTCTCATACACACACCAGGTTATATAGTGACAATGTGTCTCCTGCACACACCAGGTTATATAATGACAATGTGTCTCATGCACACACCAGGTTATATAATGACAATGTGTCTCATACACACACCAGGTTATATAATGACAATGTGTCTCATACACACACCAGGTTATATAATGACAATGTGTCTCATGCACACACCAGGTTATATAATGACAATGTGTCTCATGCACACACCAGGTTATATAATGACAATGTGTCTCATGCACACACCAGGTTATATAATGACAATGTGTCTCATGCACACACCAGGTTATATAATGACAATGTGTCTCATACACACACCAGGTTATATAATGACAATGTGTCTCATACACACACCAGGTTATATAATGACAATGTGTCTCATACACACACCAGGTTATATAATGACAATGTGTCTCATGCACACACCAGGTTATATAATGACAATGTGTCTCATGCACACACCAGGTTATATAATGACAATGTGTCTCATACACACACCAGGTTATATAATGACAATGTGTCTCATACACACACCAGGTTATATAATGACAATGTGTCTCATACACACACCAGGTTATATAGTGACAATGTGTCTCATACACACACCAGGTTATATAATGACAATGTGTCTCATACACACACCAGGTTATATAATGACAATGTGTCTCATACACACACCAGGTTATATAATGACAATGTGTCTCCTGCACACACCAGGTTATATAATGACAATGTGTCTCATACACACACCAGGTAATATAATGACAATGTGTCTCATACACACACCAGGTTATATAATGACAATGTGTCTCATACACACACCAGGTTATATAATGACAATGTGTCTCATACACACACCAGGTTATATAGTGACAATGTGTCTCATACACACACCAGGTTATATAATGACAATGTGTCTCATACACACACCAGGTTATATAATGACAATGTGTCTCATACACACACCAGGTTATATAATGACAATGTGTCTCATACACACACCAGGTTATATAATGACAATGTGTCTCCTGCACACACCAGGTTATATAATGACAATGTGTCTCATACACACACCAGGTTATATAGTGACAATGTGTCACCTGCACACACCAGGTTATATAATGACAATGTGTCTCCTGCACACACCAGGTTATATAATGACAATGTGTCTCATACACACACCAGGTTATATAATGACAATGTGTCTCATACACACACCAGGTAATATAATGACAATGTGTCTCATACACACACCAGGTTATATAATGACAATGTGTCTCTTACACACACCAGGTTATATAATGACAATGTGTCTCATACACACACCAGGTTATATAATGACAATGTGTCTAATACACACCAGGTTATATAATGACAATGTGTCTCATACACACACCAGGTTATATAATGACAATGTGTCTCATACACACACCAGGTTATATAATGACAATGTGTCACCTGCACACACCAGGTTATATAATGACAATGTGTCTCATGCACACACCAGGTTATATAATGACAATGTGTCTCATACACACACCAGGTTATATAATGACAATGTGTCTCATACACACACCAGGTTATATAATGACAATGTGTCTCATACACACACCAGGTATTATAATGACAATGTGTCTCATACACACACCAGGTTATATAATGACAATGTGTCTCATACACACACCAGGTTATATAATGACAATGTGTCTCATACACACACCAGGTTATATAATGACAATGTGTCTCATACACACACCATGTTATATAGTGACAATGTGTCTCATACACACACCAGGTTATATAATGACAATGTGTCTCATACACACACCAGGTTATATAATGACAATGTGTCTCATACACACACCATGTTATATAGTGACAATGTGTCACCTGCACACACCAGGTTATATAATGACAATGTGTCTCATACACACACCAGGTTATATAATGACAATGTGTCTCATGCACACACCAGGTTATATAATGACAATGTGTCTCATACACACACCAGGTTATATAATGACAATGTGTCTCATACACACACCAGGTTATATAATGACAATGTGTCACATGCACACACCAGGTTATATAATGACAATGTGTCTCATACACACACCAGGTTATATAATGACAATGTGTCTCATACACACACCAGGTTATATAATGACAATGTGTCTCATGCACACACCAGGTTATATAATGACAATGTGTCTCATACACACACCAGGTTATATAATGACAATGTGTCTCATACACACACCAGGTTATATAATGACAATGTGTCTCATACACACACCAGGTTATATAGTGACAATGTGTCTCATACACACACCAGGTTATATAATGACAATGTGTCTCATACACACACCAGGTTATATAATGACAATGTGTCTCATACACACACCAGGTTATATAATGACAATGTGTCTCATACACACACCAGGTTATATAATGACAATGTGTCTCATACACACACCAGGTTATATAATGACAATGTGTCTCATACACACACCAGGTTATATAATGACAATGTGTCTCATACACACACCAGGTTATATAATGACATTGTGTCACCTGCACACACCAGGTTATATAATGACAATGTGTCTCATACACACACCAGGTTATATAATGACAATGTGTCTCATACACACACCAGGTTATATAATGACAATGTGTCTCATACACACACCAGGTTATATAATGACAATGTGTCTCATACACACACCATGTTATATAATGACAATGTGTCTCATACACACACCAGGTTATATAATGACAATGTGTCTCATGCACACACCAGGTTATATAATGACAATGTGTCACCTGCACACACCAGGTTATATAATGACAATGTGTCTCATACACACACCAGGTTATATAATGACAATGTGTCTCATACACACACCAGGTTATATAATGACAATGTGTCTCCTGCACACACCAGGTTATATAATGACAATGTGTCTCATACACACACCAGGTTATATAATGACAATGTGTCTCATACACACACCAGGTTATATAATGACAATGTGTCACCTGCACACACCAGGTTATATAATGACAATGTGTCACCTGCACACACCAGGTTATATAATGACAATGTGTCTCATGCACACACCAGGTTATATAATGACAATGTGTCTCATACACACACCAGGTTATATAATGACAATGTGTCTCATACACACACCAGGTTATATAATGACAATGTGTCTCATACACACACCAGGTTATATAATGACAATGTGTCTCATAGCACACACCAGGTTATATAATGACAATGTGTCTCATGCACACACCAGGTTATATAATGACAATGTGTCTCATACACACACCAGGTTATATAATGACAATTGTTCTCATACACACACCAGGTTATATAATGACAATGTGTCTCATACACACACCAGGTTATATAATGACAATGTGTCTCATACACACACCAGGTTATATAATGACAATGTGTCTCATACACACACCAGGATATATAATGACAATGTGTCCTCATGCACACACCAGGTTATATAATGACAATGTGTCCTCATACACACACCAGGTTATATAATGACAATGTGTCTCATACACACACCAGGTTATATAATGACAATGTGTCTCATACACACACCAGGTTATATAATGACAATGTGTCTCATACACACACCAGGTTATATAATGACAATGTGTCTCCTGCACACACCAGGTTATATAATGACAATGTGTCTCATACACACACCAGGTTATATAATGACAATGTGTCTCATACACACACCAGGTTATATAATGACAATGTGTCTCATGCACACACCAGGTTATATAATGACAATGTGTCTCATACACACACCAGGTTATATAATGACAATGTGTCTCATACACACACCAGGTTATATAATGACAATGTGTCTCATACACACACCAGGTTATATAATGACAATGTGTCTCATACACACACCAGGTTATATAATGACAATGTGTCTCATACACACACCAGGTTATATAATGACAATGTGTCTCATACACACACCAGGTTATATAATGACAATGTGTCTCATACACACACCAGGTTATATAATGACAATGTGTCTCATACACACACCAGGTTATATAATGACAATGTGTCTCATACACACACCAGGTTATATAATGACAATGTGTCTCATACACACACCAGGTTATATAATGACAATGTGTCTCATACACACACCATGTTATATAGTGACAATGTGTCACCTGCACACACCAGGTTATATAATGACAATGTGTCTCATACACACACCAGGTTATATAATGACAATGTGTCTCATACACACACCAGGTTATATAATGACAATGTGTCTCATACACACACCAGGTTATATAATGACAATGTGTCTCATACACACACCAGGTTATATAATGGACAATGTGTCTCATACACACACCAGGTTATATAATGACAATGTGTCTCATACACACACCAGGTTATATAATGACAATGTGTCTCATACACACACCAGGTTATATAATGACAATGTGTCTCATGCACACACCAGGTTATATAATGACAATGTGTCTCATACACACACCAGGTTATATAATGACAATGTGTCTCATACACACACCAGGTTATATAATGACAATGTGTCTCATACACACACCAGGTTATATAATGACAATGTGTCTCATACACACACCAGGTTATATAATGACAATGTGTCTCATACACACACCAGGTTATATAATGACAATGTGTCACATGCACACACCAGGTTATATAATGACAATGTGTCTCATACACACACCAGGTATTATAATGACAATGTGTCTCATACACACACCAGGTTATATAATGACAATGTGTCTCATACACACACCTGGTTATATAATGACAATGTGTCTCATGCACACACCAGGTTATATAATGACAATGTGTCTCATACCACACACCAGGTTATATAATGACAATGTGTCACATGCACACACCAGGTTATATAATGACAATGTGTCTCATACACCACACCAGGTTATATAATGACAATGTGTCTCATACACACACCAGGTATATAATGACAATGTGTCTCATACACACACCAGGTTATATAATGACAATGTGTCTCATACACACACCAGGTTATATAATGACAATGTGTCTCATACACACACCAGGTTATATAATGACAATGTGTCTCATACACACACCAGGTTATATAATGACAATGTGTCTCCTGCACACACCAGGTTATATAATGACAATGTGTCTCATACACACACCAGGTTATATAATGACAATGTGTCTCATACACACACCAGGTTATATAATGACAATGTGTCACCTGCACACACCAGGTTATATAATGACAATGTGTCACCTGCACACACCAGGTTATATAATGACAATGTGTCTCATGCACACACCAGGTTATATAATGACAATGTGTCTCATACACACACCAGGTTATATAATGACAATGTGTCTCATACACACACCAGGTTATATAATGACAATGTGTCTCATACACACACCAGGTTATATAATGACAATGTGTCTCATGCACACACCAGGTTATATAATGACAATGTGTCTCATGCACACACCAGGTTATATAATGACAATGTGTCTCATACACACACCAGGTTATATAATGACAATGTGTCTCATACACACACCAGGTTATATAATGACAATGTGTCTCATACACACACCAGGTTATATAATGACAATGTGTCTCATACACACACCAGGTTATATAATGACAATGTGTCTCATGCACACACCAGGTTTATATAATGACAATGTGTCTCATGCACACACC
Source organism: Bombina bombina (assembly GCF_027579735.1). Taxonomy (NCBI): domain Eukaryota; kingdom Metazoa; phylum Chordata; class Amphibia; order Anura; family Bombinatoridae; genus Bombina; species Bombina bombina. Next base: position 25,094,895 of record NC_069506.1, on the reverse strand, counting down.
AGGTTATATAATGACAATGTGTCTCATACACACACCAGGTTATATAATGACAATGTGTCTCATACACACACCAGGTTATATAATGACAATGTGTCTCATACACACACCAGGTTATATAATGACAATGTGTCTCATACACACACCAGGTTATATAATGACAATGTGTCTCCTGCACACACCAGGTTATATAATGACAATGTGTCTCATACACACACCAGGTTATATAATGACAATGTGTCTCATACACACACCAGGTTATATAATGACAATGTGTCTCATGCACACACCAGGTTATATAATGACAATGTGTCTCATACACACACCAGGTTATATAATGACAATGTGTCTCATACACACACCAGGTTATATAATGACAATGTGTCTCATACACACACCAGGTTATATAATGACAATGTGTCTCATACACACACCAGGTTATATAATGACAATGTGTCTCATACACACACCAGGTTATATAATGACAATGTGTCTCATACACACACCAGGTTATATAATGACAATGTGTCTCATACACACACCAGGTTATATAATGACAATGTGTCTCATACACACACCAGGTTATATAATGACAATGTGTCTCATACACACACCAGGTTATATAATGACAATGTGTCTCATACACACACCAGGTTATATAATGACAATGTGTCTCATACACACACCAGGTTATATAATGACAATGTGTCTCATACACACACCATGTTATATAGTGACAATGTGTCACCTGCACACACCAGGTTATATAATGACAATGTGTCTCATACACACACCAGGTTATATAATGACAATGTGTCTCATGCACACACCAGGTTATATAATGACAATGTGTCTCATGCACACACCAGGTTATATAATGACAATGTGTCTCATACACACACCAGGTTATATAATGACAATGTGTCTCATACACACACCAGGTTATATAATGACAATGTGTCTCATACACACACCAGGTTATATAATGACAATGTGTCTCATACACACACCTGGTTATATAATGACAATGTGTCTCATGCACACACCAGGTTATATAATGACAATGTGTCTAATACACACACCAGGTTATATAATGACAATGTGTCTCATACACACACCAGGTTATATAATGACAATGTGTCTCATACACACACCAGGTTATATAATGACAATGTGTCTCATACACACACCAGGTTATATAATGACAATGTGTCTCATACACACACCAGGTTATATAATGACAATGTGTCACATGCACACACCAGGTTATATAATGACAATGTGTCTCATACACACACCAGGTATTATAATGACAATGTGTCTCATACACACACCAGGTTATATAATGACAATGTGTCTCATACACACACCTGGTTATATAATGACAATGTGTCTCATGCACACACCAGGTTATATAATGACAATGTGTCTCATACACACACCAGGTTATATAATGACAATGTGTCACATGCACACACCAGGTTATATAATGACAATGTGTCTCATACACACACCAGGTTATATAATGACAATGTGTCTCATACACACACCAGGTTATATAATGACAATGTGTCTCATACACACACCAGGTTATATAATGACAATGTGTCTCATACACACACCAGGTTATATAATGACAATGTGTCTCATACACACACCAGGTTATATAATGACAATGTGTCTCCTGCACACACCAGGTTATATAGTGACAATGTGTCTCCTGCACACACCAGGTTATATAATGACAATGTGTCTCATACACACACCAGGTTATATAATGACAATGTGTCTCATACACACACCAGGTTATATAGTGACAATGTGTCTCATACACACACCAGGTTATATAATGACAATGTGTCTCATACACACACCAGGTTATATAATGACAATGTGTCTCATACACACACCAGGTTATATAATGACAATGTGTCTCATACACACACCAGGTTATATAATGACAATGTGTCTCATGCACACACCAGGTTATATAATGACAATGTGTCTCATACACACACCAGGTTATATAATGACAATGTGTCTCATACACACACCAGGTTATATAATGACAATGTGTCTCATACACACACCAGGTTATATAGTGACAATGTGTCTCATACACACACCAGGTTATATAATGACAATGTGTCTCATACACACACCAGGTTATATAATGACAATGTGTCTCATACACACACCAGGTTATATAATGACAATGTGTCTCCTGCACACACCAGGTTATATAATGACAATGTGTCACATGCACACACCAGGTTATATAATGACAATGTGTCTCATACACACACCAGGTTATATAATGACAATGTGTCTCCTGCACACACCAGGTTATATAATGACAATGTGTCACATGCACACACCAGGTTATATAATGACAATTTAGATTAGATTAGATTCGTTTTATTGTCATTGTACAAAGTAGGAAAACAGAGACAACGAAATTATATTTGAAAATCTAACCAATCCTATACACAGATAGCACTATAATGGTAAAAACTAATAAATAGCAAAAAATTCAAGTGACTTGTGCAGAAAATTTCTATACCACAAAAGTAAGTACAATGTAAGTGTAATAAAGTGCAAGTGCAAAAGAAAATCAGTTCCATACAAAAAAGTATATATATATATACGTGTAAAAAAAAATATAATAAAAAATTAGTCATCTTGCACACATATGTGTACATTTGCATTATATATGTGATGTGAATCATGAGTGTTTTATATGAATCATATGTGTATTTATATAATATATGTGTTATGTGAATATAAAGTGAGGTGAAAAAGAACCATTAACAGGATAATCAATAAATTAAATTAAAACCATTAATTTAGCACTTTCTTCAATATAATAAAAAGATCTAATCATCAGAAGGATAAAAAATTAAAAAATTAAAAAAGGCTATGAGCATAAGAGAGATTTTTAAAAGTTATTATTTAGCAGAGTAATGGCTCTTGGGAAAAAACTATTCCGTAATCTAGCAGTTTTTCCTTTTAAGCTTCTATAACGTCTCCCAGATGGTAAAAGGGCAAATAGTCTGTTGCTAACATGGAAGGGATCATGAATAATTCGATAGGCCTTTAAAAGACTACGTCTGCTTTGAAGATCTTCAATGGTAGGTAACTGAGCACCTATGATATACTGGGCGGTTTTAACAACCCGTTGCAAAGCTTTGCGATCAGAATTAGTACAGTTTCCATACCATACTGTAAAACAGTTGGTGAGAATACTCTCAATAGTACAGCGATAAAAATTAATTAAAATCTGAGTAGATAAATTAACTTTTTTCAGTGTTCTTAAAAAATAGAGACGTTGTGCTTTTTTCACTAAAGTTGAGGTGTTCAAGGACCAAGTCAAATCCTCAGAGATGTGTGTGCCCAGAAACTTGAAACTTGGTACACGTTCAACCTCAGTTCCATTTATATGAATGGGCAATTGTAGACATCGATTTGATTTCCTAAAATCAATAATAATTTCTTTAGTTTTTTTAGTGTTTAGGTCCAGGTTGTTCTCAGCACACCAAATAGCCAGTTGCCTTATTTCTTCTCTATAAGCTGATTCATCGTTGTTACTGATCTGGCCTATGACAGTGGTGTCATCAGCAAACTTGATAATACTATTGGATACATACTTAGGCAAACAGTCATGGGTAAAAAGAGAATATAGCAGTGGACTCAATACACACCCTTGTGGAACACCAGTATTAAGGGTCAGAGTAGATGAGGTGTGATTACCAATTTTTACCAATTGCGGTCTGTTTGTCAAGAAGTCCAGAATCCATTTGCATAATAAAGTATTTATGCCAAGATCATGGAGTTTGGCAACCAGCTTAATAGGAACAACTGTGTTAAATACTGAACTAAAATCAATAAACAACATTCTAACATAGGTGTTATTGTGATCTAAGTGAGTGAGGGCAAAATGCAGAGCTGACGAGATAGCATCTTCTGTTGACCTATTTTGGCGATACGCATATTGGTTAGGATCCAATGCAGGTGGTAGGCAAGTTTTAAGATAGGCCATGACCAGCCTCTCGAAACATTTCATAAAGGCTGAAGTGAGTGCAATGGGGCGAAAGTCATTAAGACAGGCTGCTGTTGATTGTTTAGGCACAGGAATGATGGTGGTTTCCTTAAAGCATGTAGGAACAGTTGTTTGAGCCAGAGACAAATTAAAAATATCAGTAATTACTGTAGCCAATACTCCAGCACAGGATCTTAACACATGTCCAGGAATATCATCAGGACCGGCCGCTTTATATACATCCACCTTGGAGAGGATCCGATACACTTCAGCAACGGAAAAACTCAGGGGTAGTTCATCTGGTGGATGCATAAGTTTAGTTATTGATTCTTTGTTTTCACGGTCAAATCGGGCATAGAAATAGTTACGTTCGTCTGGAAAGGAAGCATCATTAATTATGGGGACTGTGCTTGTGGTTTTATAGTCAGTAATGGACTGTATACCTTGCCACATTCTTCTGGAGTCAGAGTTGTTATTAAAGTGCTCTTCTATGCGTGTTTTCAAGTCAAATTTAGCTCTTTTTATTCCTTTCTTTAAATTGGATCGTGCTAAACTATAAGCCTCAGCATTACCAGTTCTAAATGCAAGTGTCTCATACACACACCAGGTTATATAATGACAATGTGTCTCATACACACACCAGGTTATATAATGACAATGTGTCTCCTGCACACACCAGGTTATATAATGACAATGTGTCTCCTGCACACACCAGGTTATATAATGACAATGTGTCACATACACACACCAGGTTATATAGTGACAATGTGTCTCATGCACACACCAGGTTATATAATGACAATGTGTCTCATACACACACCTGGTTATATAATGACAATGTGTCTCATACACACACCAGGTTATATAATGACAATGTGTCTCATACACACACCAGGTTATATAATGACAATGTGTTTCATACACACACCAGGTTATATAATGACAATGTGTCTCCTGCACACACCAGGTTATATAATGACAATGAGGCCGAATTATCAAGCTGTCAACTATGCTGCATTCGACGGCACCAATACGCTCACCTAACATTGCGGCCGCGGACCTGAATACGCTCTCCTTATTTATAAAAAAAGCTGTCAAAAAGCCACGCACCAAGTACGGGTGATGAGCAGTGGACTGTTGTTAACTAACAGTCATCGATCATCGATCTCGCTGCTATTCGGCATTTTTCTAACGTTATTTATACCCTGTCACTAAACACTGCCACTATACTAAAATGTTTAACCCCTATTCCGCCGCACCTGGCCCCCGCCGCAACTAAATAAAGTTATTAACCCCTATCCCGCTGCTCCCGGAGCCCACCGCAACTCTAATAAAGTTATTAACCCCTATCCCTCCGCTCCTGGAGCCCACCGCAACTCTAATAAAGTTATTAACCCCTATCCCTCCGCTCCCGGAGCCCACCGCAACTAAATTAATGTATTAACCCCTAAACCCCTGGCCTCCCACATCACTACCACTTACTAAACCTATTAACCCCTAAACCGCCAGCCCCCCACATCGCCATTAACTAAATTAAGCTATTAACCCCTAAACCTAACAACCCGCTAACTTTACATTATAATTGCTTCATCCCTATCTTATAATAAATTTAAACTTACCTTTAGAATTAAAATAAACTATATTAAACTATTAATTAACCTACCCTATTATACTAAAATTACATTAAACTATATTAAACTATTAATTAACCTACCCTATTATACTAAAATTACATTAAACTAAAATTAAATTAACTATATTACATTTCTAAAAACCTAACCCTACTCAAGTTATTTAAATCTACTATTAAAAATTACTAAGTTACAAAAAAAATAACAACTAAGTTACACAAAATAAAAAACACTAAGTTACCCAAAATATAAACACTAAGTTACACAAAATAAAAAATAAATGATCAAAAATTTAAACTAATTACACCTAATCTAACAGCCCTATCAAAATAAAAAAGCCCCCCCAAAATAAAAAAAACCCTAGCCTACACTAAACTACAAATGGCCCTTAAAAGGGCCTTTTGCGGGGCATTGCCCCAAAGAAATCAGCTCTTTTACCTGTTAAAAAAAATACAAATACCCCCCCAGCAGTAAAACCCACCACCCACACAACCAACCCCCCAAATCTAAAATACCTAAGCTCACCATTGCCCTGAAAAGGGCATTTGTATGGGCATTCAACTATTTTACTGCCCAAAGTCCCTAACCTAAAATTAAAACCCACCCAATAAACCCTTAAAAAACCTAACTCTAACCCCCGAAGATCCACTTACAGTTTTCAAAGACCGGACATCCATCCTCATCCAAGCGGCAGAAGTTCCCAAGATGGCGTCTCTTACATTCCGATTGGCTGATAGAATTATATCAGCCAATCGGAATTAAAGGGGATAAAATCCTATTGGCTGTTGCAATCAGCCAATAGGATTGAGCTTTCATACTATTGGCTGATCCAATCAGCCAATAGGATTGAGCTTGCATTCTGCCCGCTTGGATGAAGACTTCAGCCTGCTTGGATGAAAACTTCTGCCGGCTTCGCTGAGGACTTCTGCCGCTTGGATGAGGATGGATGTCCGGTCTTCAAAAACTGTAAGTGGATCTTCGGGGGTTAGTGTTAGATTTTTTTAAGGGTTTATTGGGTGGGTTTTAATTTTAGGTTAGGGACTTTGGGCAGTAAAAGAGCTGAATGCCCTTTTAAGGGCAATGCCCTTACAAATGCCCTTTTCAGGGCAATGGGGAGCTTAGGTTTTTTAGATAGGTTTTTATTTGGGGGGGTTGGTTGTGTGGGTGGTGGGTTTTACTGTTGGGGGGGTATTTGTATTTTTTTTAACAGGTAAAAGAGCTGATTTCTTTGGGGCAATGCCACGCAAAAGGCCCTTTTAAGGGCCATTGGTAGTTTAGTGTAGGCTAGGGTTTTTTTATTTTGGGGGGCTTTTTTATTTTGATAGGGCTATTAGATTAGGTGTAATTAGTTTAAATATTTGATCATTTATTTTTTATTTTGCGTAACTTTTTTTTTTTGTAACTTAGTAATTTTTAATAGTAGATTTAAATAACTTGAATAGGGTTAGGTAGGCTAATTAATAGTTTAATATAGTTTATTTTAATTCTAAAGGTAAGTTTAAATTTATTATAAGATAGGGATGAAGTAATTATAATGTAAAGTTAGCGGGTTGTTAGGTTTAGGGATTAATAGCTTAATTTAGCGATGTTGGGGGCTGGCGGTTTAGGGGTTAATAGGTTTAGTAAGTGGTAGTGATATGGGAGGCCAGTGGTTTAGGGGTTAATAATTTAGTTGCGGAGGGGTCCAGGAGAGGCGGGATAGGGGTTAATAACTTTATTAGAGTTGCGGTGGGCTCCAGGAGCGGAGGGATAGGGGTTAATAACTTTATTAGAGTTGCGGAGGGCTCCAGGAGTGGAGGGATAGGGGTTAATAACTTTATTAGAGTTGCTGTGGACTCCGGGAGCAGAGGGATAGGGGTTAATAACTTTATTAGAGTTGCTGTGGACTCCAGGAGCGGAGGGATAGGGGTTAATAACTTTATTAGAGTTGCGGTGGGCTCCAGGAGCGGAGGGATAGGGGTTAATAACTTTATTAGAGTTGCTGTGGACTCCGGGAGCAGAGGGATAGGGGTTAATAACTTTATTAGAGTTGCGGTGGGCTCCAGGAGCGGAGTGATAGGGGTTAATAACTTTATTAGAGTTGCTGTGGACTCCGGGAGCGGAGGGATAGGGGTTAATAACTTTATTTAGTTGCGGTGGGTCCGGGAGCGGCGGGATAGGGGTTAAACATTTTAGTATAGTTGAGATGTTTAGTGACAGGGTATAAATAAAGTTGGGAAAAAGCCGAATAGTAGTGAGATTGATGACTGTTAGTTAACAACAGTCCGCTGCTCATCGCCCTATACTTGGTGCGCGGCTTTTTGACAGCTTTTTTTATAAATAAGGAGAGCATATTCAGGTCCGCTGTCGCGATGTTAGGCGAGCGTATTGGTGCCGTCGAATGCAGCATAGTTGACGGCTTGATAATTCGGCTTCAATTTGTCTACCTCTTCCAAACACCCTAAATTAGGGTCCAGAACTGCCCTGAAAGCGAAACCATCTCTGGCCACAAACTATACCCCTAACATACTAGATAATAGATAGATCAATTCACCTGCTGTACTGCGGCCAGGCTCTGCAGCTGTGCACTGCTCAGGTGCTGCTGTTGCTGCTGCTGCTGCAGCGCCGCGGTCTGCAGCATGAGATGCTGTTGCTGCGCTGCGTACATCTGCTGTAGATACTGCGCTGCTGTGCTTGGCTGGCGGTGCAGAGCCTGCTGTATCACCTGTGCAGATAAGAGGGGACAAAAATAAATATATTCAGAGCACACCTAATAGATACTCACATTTTATTTATTTGTTAACTATTCCAGGTACTTCACCTTTTTTTGTAATAACTACGTACGGCTAGATTACAAGTTTTGCGTTATGAGGGGTGTGGTGCTAACTTACAAGTTATTGTCACCGCTCACTTCCCTACAGCGCTGGTATTACAGGTTTTCATAAACCCGGCGTTATCAGGCAAGAAGTGAGCGTAGAGCAATTGAGCTCCATACCGCACTCCAATACCAGCGCTGCTTGTGGACGATTTCCCCATAGACAAACTTAGCTGTAAAATAAAAATAAACCCTAAGCTAGATACAATGTAACTATTAGTTATTTTGTAGCTAGCTTAGGGTTTATTTTATAGGTAAGTATTTAGTTTTAAATAGGAATTATTTAGGTAATGATAGTAATATTTATTTAGATTTCTTTTAATTATATTTAAGTTAGGGGGTGTTAGGGTAAGACTTAGGTTTAGGGGTTTATAACTTTAGTATAGTGGCGGCGACGTTGGGGGCGGCAGATTAGGGGTCAATAAATGTAGGTAGGTGGCGGCGATGTTGGGGGCGGCAGATTAGGGGTTAATATTTAACTAGTGTTTGCGATGCGGGAGTGCGTCGGTTTATGGGTTAATATGTTTATTATAGTGGCGGCGATGTCCGGAGCGGCAGATTAGGGGTTAATAAGTATAATGTAGGTGTCGGCGATGTCAGGGGCGGCAGATTAGGGGTGTTTAGACTCGGGGTTCATGTTAGGGTGTTAGGTGTAAACATAACTTTTGTTTCCCCATAGGAATCAATGGGGCTGCATTACGGAGCTTTACGCTGCTTTTTTGCAGGTGTCAGGCTTTTTTTCAGCCGGCTCTCCCCATTGATGTCTATGGGGAAATCGTGCACAAGCACGTAAAACCAGCTCACCGCTGCCTTAAGCAGCGCTGGTATTGGAGTGTGGTATGGAGCTCAATTTTGCTCTACGCTTAATTCTTGCCTGATAACGCTGGGTTTATGAAAACCTGTAATACCAGGGCTGTAGGGAATTGAGCGGTGACAATAACTTGCAAGTTAGTAACGCAGCGCTCTTACCACAAAACTCCTAATCTAGCTGTACATTAGTAAAGAATGAAAGATCCGCATGTATAATTTGCATTAACTACAAGAATAAAATGCAGGCAACGCAATAAATAAAATGCAAATTTCAGAATTATTTAGCAACTGCAGAAAATTAGTAGAAATTGGTACTTTTTTTAAGATTTGTTAGAAATTTACTGACAGATGTTTCCAGTTAAAGGGATAGAAAGGTCAAATTTGAAATGTGCATTGGTGCACTTAAAGGGACATGATACCCAAATGTTGAAGCATATGAAAATGATGCAGCAAAGCTATAAAAAGCTGAGTAGAAAATATCACCTGAACATGCTATGAAATCTCATGAGATTACAGTCACTGAATTAAAACTGTTACCAGAGACATTTTGAGGTAAAATATCTTACTTTTTTACACAGAGATGCTCAGGTGATATTTTCCTGTCAGCTTTTTACAGTTATGCCGCCTCACTTTCAAGTGATTTAGCATATGAGTATTATGTCCCTTTAAAATTTTAAATATAATTTTTTTTGCAATATCCTTCCATGAGCAAAAATGCTTCTAGTAAAAATGATTACTGTTTTTTGTGGCATACACACATATGCCATTAGTGCCCGTACACCATAGCACCACACCATCTCAGATAGTCAGCAGTGGCTTGTATGACACAAATTAAGTTGTCACTGATGCAATCGACAACACTGCCGTCAGCTCACTAAGTTGGCAAGTATGCCGCTGAAACATTAAGAACTTTCACTAGAAGCATTTCTGGTAATGAAAGTATAAAATTGCAATGCACCCATACACATTTCAGTTTTTGACCGTTCTATCCCTTTAAGTGAGATTGACACATCAAAATGACAAGGTGGTATAATCGGAGCTCGGATTTGAGCAAAATTAATTTGTAGATTTTGGTTTTAAAGGGACATAAAACAGCAAAAAAAAAATAAAAAAAAATAAAAAAAAATGCTGTAATATTTTATTTAGAGCAGTTTATTATTGTACTATTCCTTGTGTGTATCTATGTGTTTAATCAGTTAGCTACAAAGCAGCAATGCGCACTACTTGGTGCTAGCTGGTGATTGGTAGCTAGCTACACACTTGTCATTGGCTCATTAGATGTGTTCAGCTAGAGCCTATTAATGCGTTGTTGCTCAGCTGATTTTAACTATGCGTTTTTACAGGGGTTAAACTCATATAAATATGCAATAAACAGTATAATAGAGCATTTTTCTTTTTATACTTCTATGTCCCTTTAATACCATTTACTTTCATGCATTTGCATTTGTCCGTTTCTCCTATAGACTTATAAAGTTATACAATAAAAGGTCTAAAGGTACAAATCCCCAAACCCAGAAATACAAAATACAAACTTATTAAATAATATTTATTAAAAATAAAATGATCAAACATTTTCTATTTTTCCTGCCTGTAAATCACAGTTTTCTCTGCCTGTGTCTTTGGTTTGGTTTTTGTGTAATAAATTGCAAATAACAGTCTATATTTATTTTACACAATAAATATTACCTTTCTGATTACAGTACTGTAGTACCATGTCATGGTTAATAAAATGCACTTATTCTGTCTTCAAAAAAAGCTTTAAAACATGAAACATTTTTTTGTTTTGTTCATAAATCATAAACTAACAAAAGGCCACAGAAAAGGCTGTTCTATCTGAAATCCAATCCTGATGCGTATAATGAGTACCACTGTAGGTCTGTGTATGATGTAGACTAGTGCACCACAGGCTACAAGTGCGCATGTGCATCAGCGAGTTCCAGCACCGAGCCCTTACATAGGTAAAGCTCTGTGATAAGACTCGTATAATGAGTACCACTGTAGGTCTGTGTATGATGTAGACCAGTGCACCACAGGCTACAAATGCGCATGTGCATCGGCGAGTTCCAGCACCGAGCCCTTACATAGGTAAAGCGTTGTGATAAGACTCGTATAATGAGTACCACTGTAGGTCTGTGTATGATGTAGACCAGTGCACCACAGGCTACAAATGCGCATGTGCATCAGCGAGTTCCAGCACCGAGCTCTTACATAGGTAAAGCTCTGTGATAAGACTCGTATAATGAGTACCACTGTAGGTCTGTGTATGATGTAGACCAGTGCACCACAGGCTACAAATGCGCATGTGCATCGGCGAGTTCCAGCACCAAGCCCTTACATAGGCAAAGCGTTGTGATAAGACTCGTATAATGAGTACCACTGTAGGTCTGTGTATGATGTAGACTAGTGCACCACAGGCTACAAATGCGCATGTGCATCAGCGAGTTCCAGCACCGAGACCGTACATAGGTAAAGCTCTGTGATAAGACTCGTATAATGAGTACCACTGTAGGTCTGTGTATGATGTAGACTAGTGCACCACAGGCTACAAATGCGCATGTGCATCGGCGAGTTCCAGCACCGAGCCCTTACATAGGTAAAGCTCTGTGATAAGACTCGTATAATGAGTACCACTGTAGGTCTGTGTATGATGTAGACTAGTGCACCACAGGCTACAAATGCGCATGTGCATCGGCGAGTTCCAGCACCGAGCCCTTACATAGGTAAAGCTCTGTGATAAGACTCGTATAATGAGTACCACTGTAGGTCTGTGTATGATGGTGACTAGTGCACCACAGGCTACAAATGCGCATGTGCATCAGCGAGTTCCAGCACCAAGCCCTTACATAGGTAAAGCTCTGTGATAAGACTCGTATAATGAGTACGACTGTAGGTCTGTGTATGATGTAGACTAGTGCACCACAGGCTACAAATGCGCATGTGCATCTGCGAGTTCCAGCACTGAGCCCTTACATAGGTAAAGCGTTGTGATAAGACTCGTATAATGAGTACCACTGTAGGTCTGTGTATGATGTAGACTAGTGCACCACAGGCTACAAATGCGCATGTGCATCAGCGAGTTCCAGCACCAAGCCCTTACATAGGTAAAGCTCTGTGATAAGACTGGTATAATGAGTACCACTGTAGGTCTGTGTATGATGTAGACTAGTGCACCACAGGCTACAAATGCGCATGTGCATCGGCGAGTTCGAGCACCAAGACCGTACATAGGTAAAGCTCTGTGATAAGACTCGTATAATGAGTACCACTGTAGGTCTGTGTATGATGTAGACTAGTGCACGACAGACTACAAGTGCGCATGTGCATCAGCGAGTTCCAGCACCGAGCCCTTACATAGGTAAAGCGTTGTGATAAGACTCGTATAATGAGTACCACTGTAGGTCTGTGTATGATGTAGACTAGTGCACCACAGGCTACAAATGCGCATGTGCATCGGCGAGTTCCAGCACCGAGACCGTACATAGGTAAAGCTCTGTAATAAGACTCGTATAATGAGTACCACTGTAGGTCTGTGTATGATGTAGACTAGTGCACCACAGGCTACAAATGCGCACGTGCATCGGCGAGTTCCAGCACCAAGCCCTTACATAGGTAAAGCTCTGTGATAAGACTCGTATAATGAGTACCACTGTAGGCCTGTGTATGATGTAGACTAGTGCACCACAGGCTACAAATGCGCATGTGCATCGGCGAGTTACAGCACCGAGCCCTTACATAGGTAAAGCGTTGTGATAAGACTCGTATAATGAGTACCACTGTAGGTCTGTGTATGATGTAGACCAGTGCACCACAGGCTACAAATGCGCATGTGCATCGGCGAGTTCCAGCACCGAGCCCTTACATAGGTAAAGCGTTGTGATAAGACTCGTATAATGAGTACCACTGTAGGTCTGTGTATGATGTAGACTAGTGCACCACAGGCTACAAATGCGCATGTGCATCGGCGAGTTCGAGCACTGAGCCCTTACATAGGTAAAGCTCTGTGATAAGACTCGTATAATGAGTACCACTGTAGGTCTGTGTATGATGTAGACTAGTGCACCACAGGCTACAAAAGCGCATGTGCATCGGCGAGTTTGAGCACTGATCCCTTACATAGGTAAAGCTCTGTGATAAGACTCGTATAATGAGTACAACTGTAGGTCTGTGTATGATGTAGACTAGTGCACCACAGGCTACAAATGCGCATGTGCATCAGCGAGTTCCAGCACCGAGCCCTTACATAGTTAAAGCTCTTTGATAAGACTCGTATAATGAGTACCACTATGGGTCTGTGTATGATGTAGACTAGTGCACCACAGGCTACAAATGCGCATGTGCATCGGCGAGTTCGAGCACTGAGCCCTTACATAGGTAAAGCTCTGTGATAAGACTCGTATAATGAGTACCACTGTAGGTCTGTGTATGATGTAGACTAGTGCACCACAGGCTACAAATGCGCATGTGCATCAGCGAGTTCCAGCACCGAGCCCTTACATAGGTAAAGCTCTGTGATAAGACTCGTATAATGAGTACCACTATGGGTCTGTGTATGATGTAGACTAGTGCACCACAGGCTATAAATGCACATGTGCATCAGCGAGTTCCAGCACCGAGCCCTTACATAGGTAAAGCGTTGTGATAAGACTCGTATAATGAGTACCACTGTAGGTCTGTGTATGATGTAGACTAGTGCACCACAGGCTACAAATGCGCATGTGCATCAGCGAGTTCCAGCACCGAGCCCTTACATAGGTAAAGCTCTGTGATAAGACTCGTATAATGAGTACCACTGTAGGTCTGTGTATGATGTAGACTAGTGCACCACAGGCTACAAATGCGCATGTGCATCGGCGAGTTCCAGCACCGAGCCCTTACATAGGAAAAGCTCTGTGATAAGACTCATATAATGAGTACCACTGTAGGTCTGTGTATGATGTAGACTAGTGCACCACAGGCTACAAATGCGCATGTGCATCGGCGAGTTCCAGCACCGAGCCCTTACATAGGTAAAGCTCTGTGATAAGACTCATATAATGAGTACCACTGTAGGTCTGTGTATGATGTAGACTAGTGCACCTCAGGCTACAAATGCGCATGTGCATCGGCGAGTTCCAGCACCGAGCCCTTACATAGGTAAAGCTCTGTGATAAGACTCGTATAATGAGTACCACTGTAGGTCTGTGTATGATGTAGACTAGTGCACCACAGGCTACAAATGTGCATGTGCATCGGCGAGTTCGAGCACAGAGACCGTACATAGGTAAAGCTCTGTGATAAGACTCGTATAATGAGTACCACTGCAGGTCTGTGTATGATGTAGACTAGTGCACCACAGGCTACAAATGCGCATGTGCATCGGCGAGTTCCAGCACCAAGCCCTTACATAGGTAAAGCTCTGTGATAAGACTCGTATAATGAGTACCACTGTAGGTCTGTGTATGATGTAGACTAGTGCACCACAGGCTACAAATGCGCATGTGCATCGGCGAGTTCCAGCACCAAGCCCTTACATAGGTAAAGCTCTGTGATAAGACTCGTATAATGAGTACCACTGTAGGTCTGTGTATGATGTAGACTAGTGCACCACAGGCTACAAATGCGCATGTGCATCGGCGAGTTCCAGCACCAAGCCCTTACATAAGTAAAGCTCTGTGATAAGACTCGTATAATGAGTACCACTGTAGGTCTGTGTATGATGTAGACTAGTGCACCACAGGCTACAAATGCGCATGTGCATCGGCGAGTTCGAGCACTGAGCCCTTACATAGGTAAAGCTCTGTGATAAGACTCGTATAATGAGTACCACTGTAGGTCTGTGTATGATGTAGACTAGTGCACCACAGGCTACAAATGCGCATGTGCATCAGCGAGTTCCAGCACCGAGCCCTTACATAGGTAAAGCTCTGTGATAAGACTCGTATAATGAGTACCACTATGGGTCTGTGTATGATGTAGACTAGTGCACCACAGGCTATAAATGCGCATGTGCATCAGCGAGTTCCAGCACCGAGCCCTTACATAGGTAAAGCGTTGTGATAAGACTCGTATAATGAGTACCACTGTAGGTCTGTGTATGATGTAGACTAGTGCACCACAGGCTACAAATGCGCATGTGCATCAGCGAGTTCCAGCACCGAGCCCTTACATAGGTAAAGCTCTGTGATAAGACTCGTATAATGAGTACCACTGTAGGTCTGTGTATGATGTAGACTAGTGCACCACAGGCTACAAATGCGCATGTGCATCGGCGAGTTCCAGCACCGAGCCCTTACATAGGAAAAGCTCTGTGATAAGACTCATATAATGAGTACCACTGTAGGTCTGTGTATGATGTAGACTAGTGCACCACAGGCTACAAATGTGCATGTGCATCGGCGAGTTCCAGCACCGAGCCCTTACATAGGTAAAGCTCTGTGATAAGACTCATATAATGAGTACCACTGTAGGTCTGTGTATGATGTAGACTAGTGCACCACAGGCTACAAATGCGCATGTGCATCGGCGAGTTCCAGCACCAAGCCCTTACATAGGTAAAGCTCTGTGATAAGACTTGTATAATGAGTACCACTGTAGGTCTGTGTATGATGTAGACTAGTGCACCACAGGCTACAAATGCGCATGTGCATCGGTGAGTTCCAGCACCAAGCCCTTACATAAGTAAAGCTCTGTGATAAGACTCGTATAATGAGTACCACTGTAGGTCTGTGTATGATGTAGACTAGTGCACCACAGGCTACAAATGCGCATGTGCATCGGTGAGTTCCAGCACCAAGCCCTTACATAAGTAAAGCTCTGTGATAAGACTCGTATAATGAGTACCACTGTAGGTTTGGAAAAGCATCACTTATATAATCAAAATTATAACAAAAATTTAAGAATTGCATCAATCATTTAAATGAACTAGTTTCATATACCTTTAAAAGACCATTAAATTGCACAATTAATTGCATAATTAATTAGTGCTTAAAGGGACCCAAAAATGTTTCTTTCATGATTCAGATCAGATATAGCATGACATTTCAACTTTCAAATTTACTTCTATTATCAAATGTTCTTCATTCTCTTGGTATCTTTTGTTAAAAAGCAGGAACCACGTATCCGGAGAACTATATGGCAGAAGTTTTGCAAATGTTATAGGCAAATTTGATAATAGAAGTAAAATGGAAACTTCTTAAAACTGTATGCACTGTCTGAATCACACACAACAACAATTAAATAAGCAGTAGACTTTTTTTGGACAAACATGTATCATGTGACAGCTCTCACCAATCACAGACTCATATATGTATAAACTGTGAATCTTGCACATGCTCAGTAGGAGCTACAGTGTATATAACTGTATCATGTGACAGCTCTCACCAATCACAGACTCATATATGTGTAAACTGTGAATCTTGCACATGCTCAGTAGGAGCTACAGTGTATATAACTGTATCATTCTTTTTTTTTTACCAATAAAAAATGTTGACCTGCCACTGCCTGCACTGATATCATGTGTGACATGATGCTTCACTAGTGTCTCTGACTACAGGGGGTTAGTGTTTCTGTTTTACCCATTGGTGTTTATGTATGTGTGTGTATTTATGTGACTGTGTGTGTATTTATGTGTGTGTATGTGTGTGTGTGTATGTATGTATGTGACTGTGTGTGTATTTATGCATGTATGTGTGTGTGTGTGTGTGTATGTATGTATGTATGTGACTGTGTGTGTATTTATGCATGTATGTGTGTGTGTGTATGTATGTATGTATGTGACTGTGTGTGTATTTATGCATGTATGTGTGTGTGTGTATGTATGTATGTATGTGACTGTGTGTGTATTTATGCATGTATGTGTGTGTGTGTATGTATGTATGTATGTGACTGTGTGTGTATTTATGCATGTATGTGTGTGTGTGTATGTATGTATGTATGTGACTGTGTGTGTATTTATGCATGTATGTGTGTGTGTGTGTGTGTGTGTGTGTATGTATGTATGTATGTATGTATGTATGTATGTGACTGTGTGTGTATTTATGCATGTATGTGTGTGTGTATGTATGTATGTGACTGTGTGTGTATTTATGCATGTATGTGTTTGTGTGTGTATGTCTCACTCTGACATACAAAGCCCTCAACTGCACTGCTCCCCCCTATATCTCAGACCTTGTCTCCAGATACTCTCCCTCCCGTCCCCTTCGCTCTGCTCATGACCTCCTACTCTCCTCCTCTCTTGTCACCTCATCACACTCCCGTTTACAGGACTTCTCCAGACTGGCTCCCATCTTGTGGAACTCTCTGCCTCGCTCCACAAGACTCTCTTCTAGTTTTGAAAGCTTCAAGTGCTCCCTAAAGACTCTACTGTTCAGGGATGCATAGAACCTACACTAACCTTTCCTAATACCAGTTCCTCTCCTCCATTGCTATCCCCTGAACCCCCTTAGCATGTAAGCCTAAGAGTCCAGCTGTTTGTAGATCACCTTCTTAAGAGCTGACTACAACAGTGCGACTCTTGGCAGGGCCCTCTACCCGTTTGATCCCTATAAATGTTTTGTTGTACTCCCCCTTTGTTTATAGCGCTGCGGAATCTGTTGGCGCTCTACAAATAACCGATAATAATAATGTATGTGTGTATGTGACTGTGTGTGTATTTATGCATGTATGTGTGTGTGTATGTATGTGTGTATGTGACTGTGTGTGTATTTATGCATGTATGTGTGTGTATATATGTATGTATGTGTGTATGTGACTGTGTGTGTATTTATGCATGTATGTGTGTATGTATGTATGTGTGTATGTGACTGTGTGTGTATTTATGCATGTATGTGTGTGTATATATGTATGTATGTGTGTATGTGACTGTGTGTGTATGTATGTGTGTGTGTGTGTGTATGGTGTGTATGTGACTGTGTGTATTTATGCATGTATGTGTGTGTATGTATGTATGTGTGTATGTAACTGTGTGTCTGTGTGTGTATTTATGCATGTATGTGTGTGTGTATGTGTTTGTATGTATATATGTAAATGCGTGTGTATCTATGCATGTATGTGTGTGTATGTATGTATGTGACTGTGTGTGTATTTATGCATGTTTGTGTGTGTGTGTGTGTGTATGTGACTGTGTGTGTATTTATGCATGTATGTGTGTGTGTGTGTGTGTATGTATGTATGTATGTATGTATGTATGTGACTGTGTGTGTGTGTATGTAACTATGTGTGTATTTATGCATGTATATGTGTTAATGTGTGTGTGTGTATGTATGTGACTGTGTGTGTATTTATGCATGTATGTGTGTGTATATATGTATGTATGTGTGTATGTGACTGTGTGTGTATGTATGCATGTATGTGTGTGTGTATGGTGTGTATGTGACTGTGTGTGTATTTATGCATGTATGTGTGTGTGTATGTATGTATGTATGTATGTGTGTATGTAACTGTGTGTCTGTGTGTGTATTTATGCATGTATGTGTGTGTATGTGTTTGTATGTATATATGTAAATGCATGTGTATCTATGCATGTATGTGTGTGTATGTATGTATGTGACTGTGTGTGTATTTATGCATGTTTGTGTGTGTGTGTGTGTGTATGTGACTGTGTGTGTATTTATGCATGTATGTGTGTGTGTGTGTATTTATGCATGTATGTATGTATGTGAGTGTGTATGTATGTAACTATGTGTGTATTTATGCATGTATATGTGTTAATGTGTGTGTGTGTGTATGTATGTGACTGTGTGTGTATTTATGCATGTATGTGTGTGTATGTTTCTGGAACCAGCAAATTACAGACCTTGTTACTACAGCATGGGGGGCAGGAGTAAACAGTGTCACTATACAGTACCACTATATACAGTACGGGGGGGGGGGGCTGGACCATGTCACAGACTACTGTGGTCACTTTACAAAGTACTGGGCGGGTAGGGTCAGGCCAGCCATCTCACCGGCAGATTACAGACTGTGTCACTGACTCACTATATACAGTACTGGTGGGTTAAATACTGTCACTATATACAGTAATAGGGGTCAGACCATCTCACAGACTGTGGGCACAGGGTGCCTCATTTTGCAGACGTGTAATCTGATTCACATTTATTTTTCTGTGTTAAATGTAAAAATAAAATAAAAACAATATGTATCAAATTCCCCTTTTTTTTGGGTGGGGGTCGGTAGGGGGGCCCTTCTTAGATTCTTGCACCTGGGCCCTGTGGTTTCTAGTTACACCTCTGATGTGACAGCCTTCAGCCAATCACAAAATGCATGTACGTATATCCTGTGAATCTTGCACATGCTCAGTAGCAGCTGGTGCTTTAGAAAATGTGCAAATAAAAAGATTGTGCACATTTAGAATACAGAAGTGAATTGTAAAGTTGTTTAAAATTGCGCTCTCTATCTGAATCAGAAAAGAAATAATAAATGTGTATTGCAAGGTCATTTTATTTTTCTAGATTAAACATTTTGGGCTAGATTATAAATCGGGAGCATTTGATAGTGCAGGGGACATTATTATGCGCTTGGCATCTCACAATCTAACATTGCAAGTGGATGGTTAAAATGTTTAACCAGAGCATCTTAACACTGCTGAAATGTGGTTAGCGAGCTCTATAATTTTAATGGATAGCGCAGGGAGCGATATTAGCGTGCTCCTTCCTTTTTGTCACCGGAAATAGTCTATTATGCAAGAGATTTAGGGCACCTGCGCTATTTGACATGCAGAAGGTAATGCCTTAGACTAGATGTTAACACGCAATGTTGCTAATATTTTGCGCTCCTCTTGTAATCTAAGCCTTTATGGGGTTAAATTTCCCTTTAAGGGCACATTGGAAAGCTCTATATTTCACCAATAAAGAATTTTCAACTACATTCGGTCTGACTTTTTGTATAAATAATAAAATCTAATGTGAAGCAGCTTTCTGGCGCTAAACCTTGTTTAATAGTTATTGTGTCCAATGGAATTTCCCCCAGTCCTGGGATGTCTATGAATTCATCTATTGTCGCTTTATGACCCAAGACAGTTCCGATAAGGATAATATAATGGTGAATTGGGGTGTTGTTTATGTCTGTTGTCACCGAGTGATAAATGACAGCTGAGGAAGAGTTTACAATTGGGGTCACACAGGGACGAGGAGCCAAACCATGAACGTTAAACAATGCAGCAAAAGGAAGTGTTCGAGTTACTATGAGCTATAATGAACAGCAAAGCTTGTTGATCACACTTTACACAGTGATGTCCTGTGGTGACCTAAAAAATTAGCACAAAGCTTATTCAGCTACCATGAGGCATTTGTCTAAAAGGGACAGGTTACCCTACATTTTCTCCCCTTTAATTTGTTCCCAATAATCCGTTTAACCTGCTGGAGTGTATTAAATTGTTTACGGTTGATCCTTTATCTTTATATCAGCATTTGAAATAGCAGTTTTTTTGCTTGTAGTATCCCTACCTATGCTAAAAGTTTCTATACTAAAGTATTGGCTACAAAATCTTTTTTTTTTAGACCTTGTATTGTAATGTATTGGGCTTTGGAATACAGACAGAGATAATAAAGAAGTGTGTGTGTACAGAAAGTGATACAATAAAGAGATCTAATTTCCCTGCAAGCTCAACCCATTTTAATGGATTGTGGTTTCAAAGAAAAAGGCAGCTATTTCCCCAAGCTGGACCGGCCACCAGCAACCAACTTCACTTGTAGTCCGGAATGAAAATTGGGAAAGGTGAATAAGTTTGATTTGGTCTAAATGACCATTTCAAAGTATGTAAAAATATACATAGTAACAGGTGATATAAAGCTTGATTTATTAAAATCCCTATGCAACGTGTTTCTCAGCTTAAAGGGACATTAAACACTTTGAGATGGTAATATAAAATGATAAATAGTAGGTATAAAAAAAATCTCTGCAATATACTTTTATTATTTATGTTGTCCCCTTTTCCTGTAATTCTATTCTGAATTTGTGAGCTATTCAGTTGCTTTTGGAAATGGAAGTGCAGAACACTGTTATATTCCTCACAGCCATTGGTTGCTCACTCTAGTGATCTAATTATAACTGTCCCTAATTGGCCACAGCAGAGAAGGTAACCTAAGTTACAACATGGCAGCTCCCATTGTTTTATAGACACTAAAACTTTACAATTATTTTGTCAATATTTAAACAGCTATTGAAACTTTAAAAAATACATCTACATGCTATTCTCAGACTTATCTTTTCTTTGAATGCATCATCCTATCTAGCATTCATTTAGTGTTTAATGTCCCTTTAATAGTAGGAAAAAAAAAATCAGAAATGCCATTAAGTCTGTCTGTATTTCTTTCATATATGTTGACTTAAAGGGACATGATACTCAAATGTTGAAGCACTTGAAAGTGATGCAGAATAGCTGTAAAAAGCGGACTAGAAAATATCACCTGAACTTTTCTTTGTAAAAAAGAAAGTTATTTTACCTCAAAATATCCTTAGTAACCACATCCCATTGTAAAAAGACTTTAAGCAGCCAATCAGGATGTTAGTCCTAGTCAGCTGGCACATCATGTGATTTCCTTCTTTAGTTTACGGAAGTGTACTATGAAATCTCATGAGATCACAGTAAAACAAAATGTGACATCAGCACTGATGAAGCTGATTGACTGTTTTGTGTTTTTCAACATGCAGATGACAGTAGCTAAAATATGACTGTTCACAGAGCACTTACTATTGTGAGCTAAAGGAATTTTGAAGAAAAATGTCTTCATTTGTTTCATAGAGATGTTCAGGTGATATTTTCTTGTCAGATTTGTACAGTTATGTTTCATCACTTTCAAGTCATTTTGCATTTGTGTATTACGTCCATTTAATTAATGGAATGACCTTAAAGTGTTTGCCAGTACCACCTCTACTGGAAGTCTACTCCATGAATTAACCACTCTTTTCTATAAAGTAGGACAGTAACTGAAAAACATATCAGGACCATTTTATGTACATAAAAACATCTATTAAATAGAGATCATGCTTTAAAACCTCACACCCTGCCCTCCAGCAGTGCATGATCACCTGGCACTGAAGGAGTTAAGTGGTTACTTGCAGGACAGCCCTTATAAGCCCTGTTTATGAAGGTGGTTGAGGTCAGAGGTTAAGAGGGGTGAAGGGGTCAGTTTGTTTCCTACCCACAAAAACTGTGGAATTACAGGCCAGCTCTGTAATGAGTGTCCTGTCTCCGGAAGTGGTTATACTGCTCTCATGTCATCCATCACTGACCACTCACTCTGGTCCCTTCCCCCTGGCCAGATCAGTCCTTGTGCTCAGGGAATCCATCACTTCAGGACAGAAGCTGCTTGGCAGGTCCCATAGGCAGGGTCAGTGACTCATTGTGTCACATAAACTGGCAAAGCAGGGAAACTCAGCTATGCTGGGACTAAAAATAATCTGGTCCCCTTATATACAATATGGACTCCCATACACCTCATATCTGGGCTCTGTTACTGCCAATATATACAGTCTATGGTTTGTTATCCCCAATATATACAATCTGCAGTTTGCTATCCCCAATATATACAATCTGCAGTTTGCTATCCCCAATATATACAATCTGTGCTCCCCTATGCGCCATGTATATAATCACAATCTGGGCTACCTTATCCCCTATACACATGTATACACACACACACACCTGTATGCACACACATGTATTGTACACATATAAACATGTACACAAACATACAAACACACGTACACACCTGTATATACACACACACCTGTATACACACATATATACATACACATAATTATTGTACATACACACCTGTATACACACATATATACATACACATAATTATTGTACACACACATACAAACATGTACACAAATATATACACACACGTATACACCTGTATATACACACACACACACATACATGTACACAAACATACAAACACACACATGTACACAAACACATACACACCTGTATACACACATATACATACACATACTTATTGTACACACACACATACATGTACACAAACATACACACACACGTACACAACTGTATACACACATATACATACACATAATTATTGTACACACACACATACATGTACACAAACATACACACACATGTACACAAACACACACACATCTGTTTACACAAATATACATACACATAATTATTGTACACACACACACATATACACAAACACACATGCACAAACATACACACCTGTATACACAACTATACATACACACATACATATACACAAACACACATACACACCTGTATACACAAATATACATACACACATACATATACACAAACACACATACACACCTGTATACACAAATATACATACACATAATTATTGTACACACACACACATATACACAAACACACATGCACAAACACATACACACCTGTATACACAAATATACATACACACATACATATACACAAACACACATACACACCTGTATACACAAATATACATACACATAATTATTGTACACACACACATACATGTACACAAACATACACACATACATGTACACAAACATACACACACACGTACACAAACACACATGTACACACATGCACACCTGTATACACACATGTACACAAACATACATGTACACAAACACACACACGTACACAAACACACATGTACACAAACACACATGTACACACATGCACACCTGTATACACACATGTACACAAACACACACACGTACACAAACACACATGTACACACACCACATACATTTAAACGGGCAGTAAACACCCAGTTATAATACTTTTTCTGCAGTTGTGCAATAAATGAATATATTAGGTTAGTGTGATCTTTTCTAACACCTTGTTTGCTGCAATTATCGTTCAATAACCAAAGCTCCCTCGCTTTATACCTTATTTAGAGAAGCCAATCTTGGCTTCTGGAGAAGACACAGCTAGCTATTGTCATTATGTTAGCAAAACATGCTTTGTTATGCAGTTCTTATTTTTATCATTTCTGCTGAAGCCAACTAGGGACAGATATGTGGCAGGGTTAGGCTTGTGAAACCTGACGTGCACTTCTTAGATCTGGAAAACCCACAATTTTCAGTCTCAACGTAAAGAACAAAGTTTTTTTTCTTTTTAAAACACAAAATGAAACATTTTATATTACAATCACAATGTGTTTAATGTCCCTTTAACCCATTAATATCTGAAGATAACTGCAATACACTGTACAGCAATGTTTCTCTGGCGAGAGGTTAAAGGGACAGTCTACACTAAAATTGTTCATGTTTAAAAAGATAGACAATGCCTTTGCTACCCATTTCCCAGCTTTGCACAACCAACATTGCTAGATTAATAAACTTTATAACATTTAAACCTCTAAATGTCTGCCTGTTTCAAAGGCTCTATAGACAGCTTCTTAATCACATGCTATTTTATTTGCTTTTCACAGGAGACTGCTAGTTCATGTGGGCTTAGGGTGACCATATTGCCGCTTTAAAAAGGGACACATATGAAAAATACATATGGCAGAGTTCTTATACAAAACATTTCTTTGAACAGTCCTGAAAACAGCCCTGACATATGTATTTCTCATATGTGTCCCTTTTTAAAGTGGCAATATGGTCACCCTATGTGGGCTATATAGATAACATTGTGTTCATGCCCAAAAAGTTATTTAAGATTTAGCACAACACAGCACTAAATGCAAGTCAATAGATAATAAATAAAAAGTCATGTGATCAGGGGCTGTCTGCAGAGGCTTAGATACAAGGTAATCACAGAGGTAAAAATTATATTTATATAACTGTGTTGGTTATGCAAAACTGGGGAATGGGTAATAAAGTGATTTTCTATCTTTTAAAACAATAACAATTCTGGTGCAGACTGTCCCTTTAAAGGGACAACTACAATAGTTTAGTTACTGCTCACCATGCTTGTATAGTACCTGCAGCTGTCTTCAAAGCTGTTCTCTTAATTTAACCCTTTGGAATTATCAGTTAGTTGAGTCCTGAATCTTTACACTGGGCGCCGCCATCTTGGAGCTTATATTTGTTATGTAACTCTAAAACTATGCAAAAAACTGCAAAATTGTAACCCTTCCTCTCTCTATTATGTGAACTAATGTGACATGCAAAGTACAGCTGTCAAAAAGCCAGATCTGTGAAAGCGCACGGCTTCTGTCACATGATGCAGCAATACGCAAGCTACAAGATGGCCGCCCCAGTATAAAATGCAGAGCTTTAGCAGCTGGATTCTGTAATGAGTTGAAATAAGAGAACTCATGCAGGTACAGGAGGAAATGCAATAGGCTTGTGAGCAGCCGTATTACTGTAGTTGTACACAGCTTTTTATTGTCCCTGTAAAGGTGACAAGCATGACAGACTCCTTGTGGGCAGAGGTAACCTCAGGCATGCGGCCTAGTGAGTGGGTTTGGATGCCTTGGGCATATGTACCTTTTAACTACAGGATGTGCAAGTTTTATAAAAGCACAAAACATTAAAGGGATGCTAAACCCACATTTTTTTCTTTAATGATTCAGATAGAGCACGCAATTTTAAGCAACTTTCTAATTTACTCTTTTTATCAATTGTTCTTTGTTCTCTTGCTATCTTTATTTAAAAAGCAGGAATCTAAAGCTTAGGAGCCGGCCCATATTTGGTTCAGAACCTGGGTTATGCTTGCTTACTGGTTTGCTAAATGTAGCCATCAATAAGCAAGCGCTATCCATGGTGCTGAACCTAAAACGGGCTGACTCCTAAGCTTTATATTCCTGCTTTTTAAATAAAGATAGCAAGAGAACGAATACATTTTAATAATAGGAGTAAATTAGAAAGTTGCTTAAAATTGCATGCTCTATCTGAATCAAGAAATAAAAAAAAAGGGTTTAGTGTCCATTTAAGGACCATTAAACTGCATTTTAACAATGCATGAAATGTTTCATTATTGAAAATGAAACATTATTACAATATAAATGTATTATTTATTTTGCTTCCTTGTGCTATAAAATGCATCTGAATAGTGTGCTTGTTCCACTTTCTCCCAGGGAGGCTTGGGTTAAAGGGGCATAAAACCCAATTTTTTTCTTTCATGATTCAGATAGAGAATACAATTTTAAACAACTTTCAAATTTACTTCTATTATCTAATTTGCGTCATTCCTTGGTGTGCTTTGTTGAAGAAGCAGAAATGCTGTACTGGGAGCTAGCTGAATGCACTGGGTGAGCTAATAACATGAGGCATATATGTGCAGTCACCAATCAGCAGCCCCTGAGTCTACCTAGGTATCCCTTTCAACAAAGGATATCAGGAGAACAAAACAAATTAGATAATAGAAGTAAAATTGAAAATTGTTTAAAATCGCATGCTCTATCTGAATCATGAAAAAAAATTGATTTTATGTCCCTTTAATTCTTTTAGCTAATTTATCTGTGAGGTTACCCCCTCCTACCTCACATTCTCTGTACTCCTTTGTTTTTTTAAGGTTGATTATCAGTTTTGCATCAACAATCATGAAAGGAAAACTAGTCTTGAAATAGCAGTGAGAATACAAGGTAGTTTAGGTGTTAATATTATTGTTCATATATAAATATATATTTATATTTAGCAATTTGATAAAGATTAAAAAGGAATATGCATATGTTTATTTAAATACCTGTTAAATACATTTGTATTAGTAAACTAAGCTTAATCAGTGTTAAACCACCTTTAAGCGAATAGAGGAGAGGAGGCTACCCCTGTCTCTACAAGTTCATGCTATATCTGCATATTATTTTGTGATTGGTTAGAAAGGTTTTTTTTTTGTTTTGGGGGACAGGGAAATCAGGGAAAAGGAAAAACATAAAATAATATGCTTATGTGACAAAATAAAGCTGCATTATTCATTGTGAAACTCTTTGCAGGTATGAAGGTATTGTGCCGCTTACAATTTGTGTTTAATGTCCCTTTAAATAATGCACATACAAGGAGTGACTATAAGGTTAGCTATCAGTGCCTCGCTTGTTTTATCTTCAGACCTATGTGTATATGCCACATTAGTAACTGTCAGATGATCTCTCTGGTACTTTATGAGATAAATAACATACATCTCCCTAATAAGGCACTAAACAGATATTTGTAGATCGTCTTTCAGAACTCTCATAAGATAATGGCATTGTTAGTAACATAATAGGAATAATGATACTGCTGTAAATCTATTTACTGTGTCACTCTATATCTGTGGTGCAAGAAAACATCCGACGATCAAATAGCCGGTGTCTGCAGCAGGACTGGGGTGCAACAGGAAGGGGGACAGTAATGTAATAAAGGTGAGATAGGTGGTAACCGGAGAAAGATAGGTGGTGTAATACAGGACAGAGAAGTCAGGTGGTGTAATACAGGGGAGAGAGGTCAGGTGTTGTAATACAGGAGAGAGAGGTCAGGTGGTGTAATACAGGGGAGAGAGGTCAGGTGGTGTAATACAGGGGAGATAGGTCAGGTGTTGTAATACAGGAGAGAGAGGTCAGGTGGTGTAATACAGGGGAGAGAGGTCAGGTGTTGTAATACAGGGCAGAGAAGTCAGGTGGTGTAATACAGGAGAGAGAGGTCAGGTGGTGTAATACAGGGGAGAGAGGTCAGGTGTTGTAATACAGGGCAGAGAAGTCAGGTGGTGTAATACAGGAGAAAGAGGTCAGGTGGTGTAAAACTGGAGAAAGAGGTCAGGTGGTGTAAAACTGGAGAGAGAGGTCAGGTGGTGTAATACATGAGAGAGAGAGAGGCCAGGGGTAGGATACATGAGAGAGAGAGGCCAGGGGTGTAATACATGAGAGAGAGGCCAGGGGTGTATGACATAAGAGAGAGAGAGAGAGGCCAGGGATGTAATATATGAGAGAGAGAGGCCAGGGGTGTATGACATGAGAGAGAGAGGCCAAGCATATATGACATAAGAGAGAGAGGTCAGGGATGTAATACATGAAAGATGCCAGGGGTGTAATACATGAGAGAGAGGCCAGGGTGTATGACATGTGAGAGGCCAGGGTGTATGACATGTGAGAGGCCAGGGATGTAATACATAAGATAGAGCCCAGGGATGTAATACATGAGAGAGAGGCCAGGGGTGTAATACATGAGAGAGAGGCCAGGGGTGTAATACATGAGAGAGAGGCCAGGGGTGTAATACATGAGAGAGAGGCCAGGGGTGTAATACATGTGAGAGAGAGGCCAGAGAGAGGACATGGGTGTAATACATGAGAAAGAGAGGCCAGGGGTGTAATACATGAGAGAGAGATTGGCCAGGGGTGTAATACATGAGAGAGATTGGCCAGGGGTAATACATGAGAGAGAGGCCAGGTGTGTAATACATGAGAAAGAGATTGGCCAGGGGTGTATGACATGAGAGAGAGGCCAGGGGTGTATGACATGAGAGAGAGAGGCCAGGGGTGTAATACATGAGAGAGAGAGAGAGAGGCCAGGGGTGTATGACATGAGAGAGAGAGGCCAGGGGTGTATGACATGAGAGAGGCCAGGGGTGTATGACATGAGAGAGAGAGGCCAGGGGTGTATGACATGAGAGAGGCCAGGGGTGTATGACATGAGAGAGAGAGGCCAGGGGTGTATGACATGAGAGAGAGAGAGGCCAGGGGTGTATGACATGAGAGAGAGAGAGGCAAGGGGTGTATGACATGAGAGAGAGAGGCCAGGGGTGTATGACATGAGAGAGAGAGAGGCCAGGGGTGTATGACATGAGAGAGAGAGGCCAGGGGTGTATGACATGAGAGAGAGAGAGGCCAGGGGTGTATGACATGAGAGAGAGAGAGAGGACAAGGGTGTAATACATGAGAGAGAGGCCAGCGGTGTATGACATGAGAGAGAGAGAGGCCAGGGGTGTAATACATGAGAGAGAGGCCAGGGGTGTATGACATGAGAGAGAGAGAGGCCAGGGGTGTATGACATGAGAGAGAGAGGCCAGGGGTGTATGACATGAGAGAGAGAGGCCAGGGGTGTATGACATGAGAGAGAGAGAGGCCAGGGGTGTATGACATGAGAGAGAGAGGCCAGGGGTGTATGACATGAGAGAGAGAGGCCAGGGGTGTATGACATGAGAGAGAGGCCAGGGTTGTAATACATTCAAGAGAGGGTCAAGGTGGTATAATACAGGAGAGAGAGAGGCCAGGGGTGTATGACATGAGAGAGAGAGGCCAGGGGTGTAATACATGAGAGACAGAGAGGCCAGACGAGACATGCACAGTTAATCAATAGGGAATCCTTTACAACACATGCACTGTTTGTATGGTTTAGCTCGTTACAGCGCACTGCAATATAGAGCTATGGAGGGGGGTGTTAAAGCTACGCGCTTCCTATGCTACCCCCGTGGTCATTAAAAAAAAACAACGTATTTGACATGGGGTCAACCAGCTGCAATAATTTATGTGAGTTTTTCACTTATGATAATTATTTCTCTAATAAGAATTTTAAAAGCCCACTACGTTTATTAGAACGTTTAAAATGAAATGAACATAATTTAGTGCAACTGGCGGCATTAGGCTGCTGTCAGCAGTAAATCTAGTTTCACAGTGTCCTGGGGAGAAGAGATCAGTTCTTGTTCTCCAACCTCGTGTAGCATCTTGTAAGCAAGATCTGTGATATAACGCATGTGCTATCCTAGTGCAGAATATCTCTTTACACAAGAAATAATACATAACGACACTTCTTTATTTTATGTCTCCTATCGGCCTTATTTACCTCTCGTTGCACTGGTGAATAATCGCCATCTAATAGGAAGTTTTACAACCAAACTGAGAAATTCTGTAAAATAACAGCTCTCATATAATAATACCTAGGAATATGAAGCTATCACAATTACTATATCTGCACATCCGGTTTCCTGTATCCATCTCACTACCTGAGAAAACTACTCTCTCCCTGACTATTACTGGCCCAGATCAATACCTCCTGAAATCTTCCTGCATGTGGCTCACTAGCCCTGCAATTTCATCTCTGTGTAATTAGTTCATTAGACCCCAGATCTCTTCTTCCAATAGCTGAGATCTGCCATGGTATAATGGGACCTCTTTTGTAGTCTGTTCAGTAGCCCAAACATCCTGTCTGCCCGTAGCCCACCCACCAGCCCTAGGATCTCCATTGTAGCCTATTCACTAGCCAACATATCTCATCTGGTAACTAGTCCTGGCATAGCTACTGAAACCTGGTCATTAGCCACACATCATGTCTGCTCACTAGGCTTAAACAATGCAATTGCACAAAACTAGGTACTTACCAAGTAAAGACTTGGAAGGAGTGGGGTTGAAAAGTTTTTTCAGTAATAATGAGGCTTAAACAATTATCCAGACTGCAGCTGAGATAAGTTCATGACTCTGCCAATCCACTGGGCATCGAATCTCACACATGTGTACAGTAACGTAACAAGTAAGTTCCCGTCCCAGAAAAGTCCATAACCCAGGCTGTTCCCCTCTGCCTCACACAGCTCTAAGCTTCACACTGACTGAGCTGTGATTGGAGGAAGAGGAGCCTATAGCAGCCGCATAAGTGAGAACAAGTGGCCAGGCTTTTGTCAGCTGTGACAAAGAGATGCCCTCTGACCTCTGCCCCCTACTGACTTCTTTTCTACAGACCAAACAAAAGTGTTGACCATTTACACAGTGACAGGAATCTGGCATGTATCCCAGTCCAGCACTGTGCCCACTCACTGCCGGGCCTCACTCAGCTGGGCACCTGGTCAGCACTGCAGCTAAGGAGGAAGATATATCTGTATTTAGAGTGTTCTGACCTATGTGAGAAAATGTACTTGTTCCCAAATGTAAATGAACATTGTAGCAGAAAATTTACATTCTCTAATTCGTTAGATCATGTATTTTTTTCGGTACTCACTCAAGAACTCTATGAGCCAGATTACAAGTGCAGCGCAAATGTTTGCGCGTGAGCGATATCGGGTTTTTGTGTTCCTTTGTCAGCAAGTTAAAATGCGCAACACCAGAATTGTTGTTGTTTAAAAAGATAGATAATCCCTTTATTACCCATTCCCCAATTTTGCAAAACCAACACAGTTATATTAATATACTTTTTACCTCTGTGATTACTTTGTATCTAAGCCTCTGCAAACTTCCCCTTTATTTTAGTTCTTTTGATAGACTTGCATTTTAGCCAGTCATTGCTGACTCCTAGGTAACTTCATGTGCGTGAGCACAATGTTATCTATATGACACACATGAACTAACGCCCTCTAGTAGTGAAAAACTGTCAAAATGCATTCAGATGAGAGGTGGCCTTCAAGGTCTAAGAAATTAGCATATGAGCCTACCTAGGTTTAGCTTTCAACTAAGAATACCAAGAGAACAAAGCAAAATTGGTGATAAAAGTAAATTGGTAAGTTGTTTAAAATTACATGCCCTATATGACTGATTAAAGCTTATTTTTGGTTAGCACATCCTCAGAGCCGTAGTTAACTGTTTCACGAAACAAAAAAAGTGTCACAAAACTTATCAAAAATACATTACAAAGTACAGTTACACTAAAAACACTAATAAAAATTATCAAAAAAAAATTGCAAAAAAAAGCTATAAGGGCTCAAAGATATGAGATCTCATGTGTTAGAAAAAAAATGCAGTCAAAAGGATTTAACATAGAGATACATATATAAACATGTCTAAAGGCTGTGACACACTGCAAGCAGAGCGACGCAAGGCGAAGCAGCTGCTTCGCTCCGCGTCGCATCGCATCGCTTCTGAAGATCAAATATTTCATCTCTGAGCGCTCAGCTACGCGACCTGACGCAGCAGAGTGCTCCGAGATAAAAAGGCAGGACACACTGAGCGCGCACAGCTGCATCTACACGCTGCGCACCGCTCCGCTTGCAGTGTGTCACAGCCTTAAAGATGGAAGGGATTAAACATATAGGTCTAGATTACGAGTGGAGCACAAAATTGCGCTTTGCAAGCGCGATATTTGCGCTCCACTCAGTAATACCAGTGCAGGCAAATGTGTGCTGGTATTACAAGCTAAGCGCAATACGACCTCGCATTCACATTGCTTGGAAGCCTTGCGCTCACGAGAGAGTGCTTTCATAGGCTCCAATGGCAGCCTCATTCTCATGCCATAAGACACGGTAAAGTACCTAGCGCAGGGGGAAATTTGCGCAGCGTTGGGCAGCAAAATAAAAATATATATGTATATGAAAATATATATATATATGTATGTGTTTATATGTGTATATACACATATTAACACATAAATATATATATGCATAATAAGCATATACATATATATTTATAGTAAAAACACAGTCCCCGTTAACCTCAATGTAAAGGCACTTTCAGTGCCGTTTTTTTCCCAAACACCCCAAATCACAATACTTTAACCCCTTATAACTGCTTTGTGAAGTGTTTTACTAAAAAAATAAATTCTTATATTTTTTATTTATGTAAAGGAACTGTAGACTTTATTTAGGGGGCATTTGGGGCAACTTTATTTTATTAACCAGAGGTCTGAGCTCTGGTTAATTGCGCTAAGCGCAAAGTGCTCCAACGAGCTCACAGGAGCATTAACCAGCCACTTGTAATGGCTGGTTATTTAACGTGCGCCCGTAAACGGGCAAATTCGCCGCTTTACGACCGCACGTTAAAATAGCGCTCCACTTGTAATGTAGCCCATAGTAAAGGAAGGGAATTTGTGTAAAAATAAAATAAATGAAATACAGTGTAGTAAATTTTATTTTTGCACTAAAATACCCCTTTAAAACCCGAGGCTGGGTGGAATGGGGTGTGGCATGGATTAATGAAGATGAGTTGGAGAGACCTGGGGTTGGGGTGAGCTATCCAGTGGGGTTGAGACATCTAGAGGTAGAGGTAGTAGAGTATTACTGCATGGATTTAGGGACCTTTAAGAGAAACTGGGACATAAATAAAATGAGTGACAGCAGGACACAGGTAAAACTATTAGGATGATCCCATACGTTGTGTGACATGAGTGAGAACAAACAGACAAACAGTGGTTATTTAACAATCACCCATCTCTCCATAAGCAAACACGTTCTTAGAGAACGTAGCTAAATAACTCTAGCTGCTTCATAGCTCCCCAGTACCTGCACAGTCTGACGGTCTGGCATCCCGCTATAGACTGGGAGCGCTGGCGTGGTCTGGCGACTGTTTGTGCTGCAGCAGGTAGACGGGGCTGGCTGCTCATTCTCCATGCTAGCCATTGCTCTGGGTCACGGAATCCACATGTGGCTGACAGCTGGAAGACACAAACACCAGACAAAGGTTAAAATAAATACTGAGGTAACGTTAAACCATTAATAATATAGTGCGAGTTTAATAAACAGCGAGGCATACAGTACAAGAGGTACAGTGATGCACAGTATGTATAAATTCATCTGTCTATCTATCTATCTATGTAAAAAAAGCATAATGTGTTATAGGTATGTAGGGGTAACCGTAACTGTAGGGTCAGAGGTTTGATCTAAGTTGTGATATTGGTAAGTAGGTATTAGAGTAACAGCAGGTCCAGGGGTCTGATCTGAGGTGTGATATATGTATGGAGATATCAGAGTAACTGCAGGGCCAGGGGTCTGATCTGAGGTGTGATATAGGTATGTAGGTATTAGACTAAAGGCAGGGCGAGGAGTCTGATCTGAGGTGTGATATAGGTATGTAGGTATTAGAGTAACGGCAGGGACAGGGGGCTAATCTGAGGTGTGATATAGGTATGTAGGTATTAGAGTAACGTCAGGGCGAGGGGTCTGATCTGAGGTGTGATATAGGTATGTAGGTATTAGAGTAACGTCAGGGCGAGGGGTCTGATCTGAGGTGTGATATAGGTATGTAGGTATTAGAGTAACTGCAGGTACAGGGGTCTGATCTGAGGTGTGATATAGGTATGTAGGTATTAGAGTAACAACAGGGACAGGGGTCTGATATGAGGTGTGATATAGGTATGTAGGTATTAGAGGTAACTGCAGTGTCAGAGGTCTGATCTGAGGTGTGATATCGGTATGTAGGTATTAGAGTAACTGCAGGTACAGGGGTCTGATCTGAGGTGTGATATAGGTATGTAGGTATTAGAGTAACGACAGGGACAGGGGTCTGATATGAGGTGTGATATAGTTATGCAGGTATTAGATTAACTGCAGGTACAGGGGTCTGATCTGAGGTGTGATATAGGTATGTAGGTATAAGAGTAAATGCAGGTACAGGGGTCTGATCTGAGGTGTGATATCGGTATGCAGATTTATGAGTAACGGCAGGGACAGGGGTCTGATCTGAGGTGTCATATAGGTATGTAGGTATTAGAGTAACTGCAGGTAAAGGGGTCTGATCTGTGGTGTCATATAGTTATGTAGGCATTAGAGCAACTGCAGGTACAGGGGTCTGATCTGAGGTGTGATATAGGTATGTAGGTATTAGAGTAACTGCATGACGAGGGGTCTGATCTGAGGTGTGATATAGGTATGTAGGTATTAGAGTAACTGCAGGTACAGGGGTCTGATCTGAGGTGTGATATAGGTATGTAGGTATTAGTGTAACGGCAGGGAAAGGTCTGGTCTGAGGTGTGATATAGGTATGTAGGTATTAGACTAACAGCAGGACGAGGGGTCTGATCTGAGGTATGATATAGGTATGTAGGTATTAGAGTAACTGCATGACAAGGGGTATGAACTGAGGTGTGATATAGTTATGTAGGCATAAGAGTAACAGCAGGGACAGGGGTCTGATCTGAGGTGTGATATAGGTATGTAGGTATTAGATTAACTGCAGGTACAGGGGTCTGATCTGAGGTGTGATATAGGTATGTAGGTATTAGAGTAACTGCAGGTACAGGGGTCTCATCTGAGGTGTGATATAAGTATGTAGGTATAAGAGTAACTGCAGGTACAGGGGGTCTGATCTGAGGTGTGATATAGGTATGTAGGTATTAGAGTAACACAGGATGACGGGTCTGATCTGAGGTGTGATATAGGTATGCAGGTATTAGAGTAACAGCAGGTACAGGGGTCTGATCTGAGGTGTGATATAGGTATGTAGGTATTAGAGTAAAAGCAGGGACAGGGGTCTGATCTGAGGTTTGATATAGGTATGTAGGTATTAGACTAACTGCAGGTACAGGGGTCTGATCTGAGGTGTGATATAGGTATGTAGGTATTAGAGTAACAGCAGGGACAAGGGTCTGATCTGAGGTGTGATATAGGTATGTAGGTATTAGAGTAACAGCAGGGACAGGGGTCTGATCTGAGGTGTTAAATAGGTATGTAGGTATTAGAGTAACGGCAGGGATAGGAGGCTAATCTGAGGTGTGATATAGGTATGTAGGTATTAGAGTAACAGCAGGGACAGGGGTCTGATCTGAGGTGTGATATAGGTATGTAGGTATTAGAGCAACGGCAGGGCGAGGAGGCTGTTCTGAGGTGTGATATAGGTATGTAGGTATTAGAGTAACGGCAGGGACAGGGGTCTGATCTGAGGTGTGATATAGGTATGTAGGTATTCGAGTAACAGCAGGGACAGGGGTCTGATCTGAGGCGTGATATAGGTATGTAGGTATTAGAGTAACGGCAGGGACAGGGGTCTGATCTGAGGTGTGATATAGGTATGTAGGTATTCGAGTAACAGCAGGGACAGGGGTCTGATCTGAGGCGTGATATAGGTATGTAGGTATTAGAGTAATGGCAGGGACAGGGGTCTGATCTGAGGTGTGATATAGGTATGTAGGTATTAGAGTAACTGCAGGTACAGGGGTCTGATCTGAGGTGTGATATAGTTATGTAGGTATTAGAGTAACTGCAGTGTCAGATGTCTGATCTGAGGTGTGATATAGGTATGTAGGTATTAGACTAACAGCAGAACAAGGGGTCTGATCTGAGGTGTGATATAGGTATGCAGGTATTAGAGTAACGGCAGGGACAGGGGTCTGATCTGAGGTGTGATATAGGTATGTAGGTATTAGAGTAACGGCAGGGACAGGGGTCTGATCTGAGGTGTAATATAGTTATGTAGGCATAAGAGTAACAGCAGGGACAGGGGTCTGATCTGAGGTGTGATATAGGTATGTAGGTATTAGAGGTAACTGCAGTGTCAGAGGTCTGATCTGAGGTGTGATATAGTTATGTAGGTATTAGATTAACTGCAGGTACAGGGGTCTGATCTGAGGTGTGATATAGGTATGTAGGTATAAGAATAAATGCAGGTACAGGGGTCTGATCTGAGGTGTGATATCGGTATGTAGGTATTAGAGTAACTGCAGGTACAGGGGTCTCATCTGAGGTGTGATATAAGTATGTAGGTATAAGAGTAACTGCAGGTACAGGGGGTCTGATCTGAGGTGTGATATAGGTATGTAGGTATTAGAGTAACACAGGATGACGGGTCTGATCTGAGGTGTGATATAGGTATGTAGGTATTAGAGTAACAGCAGGTACAGGGGTCTGATCTGAGGTGTGATATAGGTATGTAGGTATTAGAGTAAAAGCAGGGACAGGGGTCTGATCTGAGGTTTGATATAGGTATGTAGGTATTAGACTAACTGCAGGTACAGGGGTCTGATCTGAGGTGTGATATAGGTATGTAGGTATTAGAGTAACAGCAGGGACAAGGGTCTGATCTGAGGTGTGATATAGGTATGTAGGTATTAGAGTAACAGCAGGGACAGGGGTCTGATCTGAGGTGTTATATAGGTATGTAGGTATTAGAGTAACGGCAGGGATAGGAGGCTAATCTGAGGTGTGATATAGGTATGTAGGTATTAGAGTAACAGCAGGGACAGGGGTCTGATCTGAGGTGTGATATAGGTATGTAGGTATTAGAGTAACGGCAG
This sequence comes from Bombina bombina, assembly GCF_027579735.1. Classification (NCBI taxonomy): domain Eukaryota; kingdom Metazoa; phylum Chordata; class Amphibia; order Anura; family Bombinatoridae; genus Bombina; species Bombina bombina. Next base: position 25,057,829 of record NC_069506.1, on the reverse strand, counting down.
GGCGAGGAGGCTGTTCTGAGGTGTGATATAGGTATGTAGGTATTAGAGTAACGGCAGGGACAGGGGTCTGATCTGAGGTGTGATATAGGTATGTAGGTATTCGAGTAACAGCAGGGACAGGGGTCTGATCTGAGGCGTGATATAGGTATGTAGGTATTAGAGTAACGGCAGGGACAGGGGTCTGATCTGAGGTGTGATATAGGTATGTAGGTATTCGAGTAACAGCAGGGACAGGGGTCTGATCTGAGGCGTGATATAGGTATGTAGGTATTAGAGTAATGGCAGGGACAGGGGTCTGATCTGAGGTGTGATATAGGTATGTAGGTATTAGAGTAACTGCAGGTACAGGGGTCTGATCTGAGGTGTGATATAGTTATGTAGGTATTAGAGTAACTGCAGTGTCAGATGTCTGATCTGAGGTGTGATATAGGTATGTAGGTATTAGACTAACAGCAGAACAAGGGGTCTGATCTGAGGTGTGATATAGGTATGCAGGTATTAGCGTAACGGCAGGGACAGGGGTCTGATCTGAGGTGTGATATAGGTATGTAGGTATTAGAGTAACGGCAGGGACAGGGGTCTGATCTGAGGTGTAATATAGTTATGTAGGCATAAGAGTAACAGCAGGGACAGGGGTCTGATCTGAGGTGTGATATAGGTATGTAGGTATTAGAGGTAACTGCAGTGTCAGAGGTCTGATCTGAGGTGTGATATAGTTATGTAGGTATTAGATTAACTGCAGGTACAGGGGTCTGATCTGAGGTGTGATATAGGTATGTAGGTATAAGAATAAATGCAGGTACAGGGGTCTGATCTGAGGTGTGATATCGGTATGTAGGTATTAGAGTAACACAGGATGACGGGTCTGATCTGAGGTGTGATATAGTTATGTAGATATTAGAGTAACGGCAGGGACAGGGGTCTGATCTGAGGTGTCATAGGTATGTAGGTATTAGAGTAACTGCAGGTAAAGGGGTCTGATCTGTGGTGTCATATAGTTATGTAGGCATTAGAGCAACTGCAGGTACAGGGGTCTGATCTGAGGTGTGATATAGGTATGTAGGTATTAGAGTAACTGCATGACGAGGGGTCTGATCTGAGGTGTGATATAGGTATGTAGGTATTAGGAGTAACTGCAGGTACAGGGGTCTGATCTGAGGTGTGATATAGGTATGTAGGTATTAGTGTAACGGCAGGGACAGGGGTCTGGTCTGAGGTGTGATATAGGTATGTAGGTATTAGACTAACAGCAGGACGAGGGGTCTGATCTGAGGTATGATATAGGTATGTAGGTATTAGAATAACTGCATGACAAGGGGTATGAACTGAGGTGTGATATAGGTATGTAGGTATTAGAGTAACGGCAGGTACAGGGGTCTGATCTGAGGTGTGATATAGGTATGTAGGTATAAGAGTAACTGCAAGTACAGGGGTCTGATCTGAGGTGTGATATAGGTATGTAAGTATTAGAGTAACGGCAGGGACAGGGGTCTGATCTGAGGTGTGATATAGGTATGTAGGTATTAGAGTAACGGCAGGGATAGGGGTCTAATCTGAGGTGTGATATAGTTATGTAGGCATAAGAGTAACAGCAGGGACAGGGGTCTGATCTGAGGTGTGATATAGGTATGTAGGTATTAGAGGTAACTGCAGTGTCAGAGGTCTGATCTGAGGTGTGATATAGTTATGTAGGTATTAGATTAACTGCAGGTACAGGGGTCTGATCTGAGGTGTGATATAAGTATGTAGGTATAAGAGTAACTGCAGGTACAGGGGGTCTGATCTGAGGTGTGATATAGGTATGTAGGTATTAGAGTAACACAGGATGACGGGTCTGATCTGAGGTGTGATATAGGTATGTAGGTATTAGAGTAACAGCAGGTACAGGGGTCTGATCTGAGGTGTGATATAGGTATGTAGGTATTAGATTAAAAGCAGGGACAGGGGTCTGATCTGAGGTTTGATATAGGTATGTAGGTATTAGACTAACTGCAGGTACAGGGGTCTGATCTGAGGTGTGATATAGGTATGTAGGTATTAGAGTAACAGCAGGGACAAGGGTCTGATCTGAGGTGTGATATAGGTATGTAGGTATTAGAGTAACTGCAGTGTCAGAGGTCTGATCTGAGGTGTGATATAGGTATGTAGGTATTAGAGTAACTGCAGGTACAGGGGTCTGATCTGAGGTGTGATATAGGTATGTAGGTATTAGAGTAACGTCAGGGACAGGGGTCTGATCTGAGGTGTGATATAGGTATGTAGGTATTAGAGTAACGGCAGGGACAGGGGTCTGATCTGAGGTGTGATATAGGTATGTAGGTATTAGAGTAACGGCAGGGACAGGGGTCTGATCTGAGGTGTGATATAGGTATGTAGGTATTAGATTAAAAGCAGGGACAGGGGTCTGATCTGAGGTGTGATATAGGTATGTAGGTATTAGAGTAACAGCAGGGACAGGGGTCTGATCTGAGGTGTGATATAGGTATGTAGGCATTAGAGTAACAGCAGGGCGAGGAGGCTGTTCTGAGGTGTGATATAGGTATGTAGGTATTAGAGTAACGGCAGGGCGAGGAGGCTGTTCTGAGGTGTGATATAGGTATGTAGGTATTAAAGTAACAGCAGGGACAGGGGTCTGATCTGAGGTGTGATATAGGTATGTAGGTATTAGAGTAACGGCAGGGCGAGGAGGCTGTTCTGAGGTGTGATATAGGTATGTAGGTATTCGAGTAACAGCAGGGACAGGGTTCTGATCTGAGGCGTGATATAGGTATGTAGGTATTAGAGTAACTGCAGGGACAGGGGTCTGATCTGAGGTGTGATATAGGTATGTAGGTATTAGAGTAACTGCAGGGACAGGGGTCTGATCTGAGGCGTGATATAGGTATGTAGGTATTAGAGTAATGGCAGGGACAGGGGTCTGATCTGAGGTGTGATATAGGTATGTAGGTATTAGAGTAACTGCAGGTACAGGGGTCTGATCTGAGGTGTGATATAGTTATGTAGGTATTAGAGTAACTGCAGTGTCAGATGTCTTATCTGAGGTGTGATATAGGTATGTAGGTATTAGAGTAACTGCAGTGTCAGATGTCTGATCTGAGGTGTAATATAGGTATGTAGGTATTAGACTAACAGCAGGACGAGGGGTGTGATCTGAGGTGTGATATAGGTATGTAGGTATTAGAGTAACTTCAGGGACGAGGGGTCTGATCTGAGGTGTGATATAGGTATGTAGGTATTAGAGTAACTGCAGGTACAGGGGTCTGATCTGAGGTGTGATATAGGTATGTAGGTATTAGAGTAACGGCAGGGACAGGGGTCTGATCTGAGGTGTGATATAGGTATGTAGGTATTAGAGAAACGGCAGGGACAGGGGTCTGATCTGAGGTGTGATATAGGTATGTAGGTATTAGAGTAACAGCAGATACAGGGGTCTGATCTGAGGTGTGATATAGGTATGTAGGTATTAGAGTAACGGCAGGGTGAGGAGGCTGATGTGGCAATATGGCTGCATAACAATATCTAATCTGAGGTCTGACATGAGTGTGTGCCTGAGAGATGGGCTGAATGTGGTGTATTATCTGAGGTCTCATGTAGACATGTGGCTGGGAACAGCTGTAGGGCTAGGGATACTTTACTCAAATGCTTAAAGGGACATGAAAGTCAACATCAATGTTCATGGTTGATATAAAACAAGCAATTTTAAGATAATTTAATGTACTTCTGTTATAAAATTGACTTCATTCTCTTGGTATCTTTTGTTGAAAATCATACAAAGGTAGGATTAGGATCAGCATTGCAGTACTGGGAGCTTGCTGGTGATTGGTGACTACACACATTTGTCTCTTGTCATTGGCTCGCCAGATGTGTTCAGCTAGCTCCCAGTAGTGCATTGCTGCTCTGTAACTTATTTTATATATGTGTTTAACCCATAAGCCTTTTTATTATATCTCTTTAGCAAGTCTGTTTTTTAGATAGTGGTGCTGCCGGCTACACAAAGTCCATTGGACGGTTGAATGTGGCCCTTGGGTATATGTAATTTACACACACACTTTCACAACATGGTGTTGTTAGATACTTTGACCTCTCACACAGCTACCTGCACTTGCTAAATCATGAAGTGTTACTACAGCATCCCTTCCATTGGGACTAGAGACGGGCAATAGAACAGGTTCTTCTACCTTGGTTTAGTAAACTGCAAGCTGTCTATTGAAGTGACACATTGTTTAGTCTGATTGATAAGGTCCCCTTCACAATCTAACCTTTTAGCCTCTGTAACAAAATACCAGATACACTCACTCCTAACCAGCCATGATGAGGTGTCTTTAGGGGATCAGACAGGTCAAGCCCAGGAAGTGTCCACTGGCTCTGTCACCAGTGGTTGACAAAGGGCATTGTGGTCAAACAGGAAAGGAACAGTAACATAGACCAAAACACTTAACACTTACTGTGCCCAAGAGAGCAGCTAGACATACTTATTAGCCTTATAGACTGCCACCAAAGACATTTAGTGACAGGCGCTATTCCAACTTTTCACCCATTTCTCCAGTTTACTTCCGACGTATTAATGACCTCGTGGCTTTAGATCAAAGGTCAAGGACTGAGTCGGGTGAAAACGTCATTATTTGTCACAAAATAAAAGCTTTGTGCAATTACTAAATAACCAGTAGGTGACATTATTTATTTAGGATTATGATGTATCTAGAAGTTCTAATAATGGTGCATTAAATAGCAATACCTTTCTATTGGACTAATAATGCATTTTGAAAAATGTTTAATAGTTTCTTCTACTCCAATTAACACTTCTAGTGAAAATAAAATAAACCACAGTAATAATAAGGTGCTGGATGAATATAGATACATTTAAACCAAGTTGCATCTCGGCCTAGGAGCAGGGATAGGCACAGACAAAAGCTGTGGCGGACATTTTCCAAAGTACAGACCTTAGTGAAGGACACCAAGGTACATTTGAAATTAAAACATTATTTTATAGTACTTGGTGTTATTATACTGATGCAGATACCACTGACCCTATAACCAGCCCTCCTCTGGCTATACCCATGTGCCAGTGTCACTAGTCTGTCATTATATAGTGCTGGGTGTTATTATACTGATGCAGATACCACTGATCCTATAACCAGCCCTCCTCTGGCTATACCCATGTGCCAGTGTCACTACTGTGTCATTATATAGTGCTGGGTGTTATTATACTGATGCAGATACCACTGATCCTATAACCAGCCCTCCTCTGGCTATACCCATGTGCCAGTGTCACTACTGTGTCATTATATAGTGCTGGGTGTTATTATACTGATGCAGATACCACTGACCCTATAACCAGCCCTCCTCTGACTATACCCATGTGCCAGTGTCACTACTGTGTCATTATATAGCGCTGGGTGTTATTATACTGATGCAGATACCACTGATCCTATAACCAGCCCTCCTCTGGCTATACCCATGTGCCAGTGTCACTTCTGTGTCTTTGTATAGTGCTTGGTGTTATTATACTGCTGCAGATACCACTGACCCTATAACCAGCCCTCCTCTAGCTATACACATGTGCTAGTGTCACTACTGTGTCATTATATAGTGCTGGGTGTTATTATACTGATACAGATACCACTGATCCTATAACCAGCCCTTGTCTGGCTATACCCATGAGCCAGTGTCACTACTGTGTCATTATATAGTGCTGGGTGTTATTATACTGATGCAGATACCACTGATCCTATAACCAGCCCTCCTCTGGCTATACCCATGTGCCAGTGTCACTACTGTGTCATTATATAGTGCTTGGTGTTATTATACTGCTGCAGATACCACTGACCCTATAACCAGCCCTCCTCTGGCTATACACATGAGCCAGTGTCACTACTGTGTCATTATATAGTGCTGGGTGTTATTATACTGATGCAGATACCACTGATCCTATAACCAGCCCTCCTCTGGCTATACCCATGTGCCAGTGTCACTACTGTGTCATTATATAGTGCTTGGTGTTATTATACTGATGCAGATACCACTGACCCTATAACCAGTCCTCCTCTAGCTATACCCATGTGCCAGTGTCACTACTGTGTCATTATATAGCGCTAGGTGTTATTATACTGATGCAGATACCAATGACCCTATAACCAGCCCTCCTCTGGCTATTCCCATGTGCCAGTGTCACTACTGTGTCATTATATAGTGCTGGGTGTTATTATACTGATGCAGATACCACTGATCCTATAACCAGCCCTCCTCTGGCTATTCCCATGTGCCAGTGTCACTACTGTGTCATTATATAGTGCTGGGTGTTATTATACTGATGCAGATACCACTGATCCTATAACCAGCCCTCCTCTGGCTATACACATGAGCCAGTGTCACTACTGTGTCATTATATAGTGCTGGGTGTTATTATACTGATGCAGATACTACTGATCCTATAACCAGCCCTCCTCTAGCTATACCCATGAGCCAGTGTCACTACTGTGTCATTATATAGTGCTGGGTGTTATTATACTGATGCAGATACCACTGATCCTATAACCAGCCCTCCTCTGGCTATACCCATGTGCCAGTGTCACTACTGTGTCATTATATAGTGCTGGGTGTTATTATACTGATGCAGATACCACTGATCCTATAACCAGCCCTCCTCTGGCTATACCCATGTGCCAGTGTCACTACTGTATCACTATATAGCACTGGGTGTTATTATACTGATGCAGATACCACTGACCCTATAACCAGCCCTCCTCTGGCTATACACATGAGCCAGTGTCACTACTGTGTCATTATATAGTGCTGGGTGTTATTATACTGATGCAGATACCACTGACCCTATAACCAGCCCTCCTCTGGCTATACCCATGTGTCAGTGTCACTACTGTGTCATTATATAGCGCTGGGTGTTATTATACTGATGCAGATACCACTGACCCTATAACCAGCCCTCCTCTAGCTATACCCATGAGCCAGTGTCACTACTGTGTCATTATATAGTGCTGGGTGTTATTATACTGATGCAGATACCACTGATCCTATAACCAGCCCTCCTCTGGTTATACCCATGTGCCAGTGTCACTACTGTGTCATTATATAGTGCTTGGTGTTATTATACTGATGTAGATACCACTGATCCTATAACCAGCCCTTGTCTGGCTATACCCATGTGCCAGTGTCACTACTGTGTCATTATATAGTGCTGGGTGTTATTGTACTGATGCAGATACCACTGATCCTATAACCAGCCCTCCTCTGGCTATACCCATGTGCCAGTGTCACTACTGTGTCATTATATAGTGCTGGGTGTTATTATACTGATGCAGATACCACTGACCCTATAACCAGCCCTCCTCTGGCTATACCCATGTGCCAGTGTCACTACTGTGTCATTATATAGTGCTGGGTGTTATTATACTGATGCAGATACCACTGACCCTATAACCAGCCCTCCTCTGGCTATACCCATGTGCCAGTGTCACTACTGTGTCATTATATAGTGCTGGGTGTTATTATACTGATGCAGATACCACTGATTCTATAACCAGCCCTCCTCTGGCTATACCCATGTGCCAGTGTCACTACTGTGTCATTATATAGCGCTGGGTGTTATTATACTGATGCAGATACCACTGATCCTATAACCAGCCCTCCTCTGGCTATACCCATGTGCCAGTGTCACTACTGTGTCATTATATAGTGATGGGTGTTATTATACTGATGCAGATACCACTGATTCTATAACCAACCCTCTTCTGGCTATACCCATGTGCCAGTGTCACTACTGTGTCATTATATAGCGCTGGGTGTTATTATACTGATGCAGATACCACTGACCCTATAACCAGCCCTCCTCTGGCTATACCCATGTGCCAGTGTCACTACTGTGTTATTATATAGCGCTGGGTGTTATTATACTAATGTAGATACCACTGACCCTATAACCAGCCCTCCTCTGGCTATACCCATGTGCCAGTGTCACTACTGTGTCATTATATAGTGCTGGGTGTTATTATACTGATGCAGATACCACTGACCCTATAACCAGCCCTCCTCTGGCTATACCCATGTGCCAGTGTCACTACTGTGTCATTATATAGCGCTGGGTGTTATTATACTGATGCAGATACCACTGATTCTATAACCAACCCTCTTCTGGCTATACCCATGAGCCAGTGTCACTACTGTGTCATTATATAGTGCTGGGTGTTATTATACTGATGCAGATACCACTGATTCTATAACCAGCCCTCCTCTGGCTATACCCATGTGCCAGTGTCACTACTGTGTCATTATATAGTGCTTGGTGTTATTATACTGATGCAGATACCACTGACCCTATAACCAGCCCTCCTCTGGCTATACCCATGTGCCAGTGTCACTACTGTGTCATTATATAGTGCTTGGTGTTATTATACTGATGCAGATACCACTGATCCTATAACCAGCCCTCCTATGGCTATACCCATGTGCCAGTGTCACTACTGTGTCATTATATAGCGCTGGGTGTTATTATACTGATGTAGATACCACTGACCCTATAACCAGCCCTCCTCTGGCTATACCCATGTGCCAGTGTCACTACTGTGTCATTATATAGCGCTGGGTGTTATTATACTGATGCAGATACCACTGACCCTATAACCAGCCCTCCTCTGGCTATACCCATGTGCCAGTGTCACTACTGTGTCATTATATAGTGCTGGGTGTTATTATACTGATGCAGATACCACTGATCCTATAAACAGTCCTCCTCTGGCTATACCCATGTGTCAGTGTCACTACTGTGTCTTTGTATAGTGCTTGGTGTTATTATACTGATGCAGATACCACTGATCCTATAACCAGCCCTCCTCTGGCTATACTCATGTGCCAGTGTCACTACTGTGTCATTATATAGTGCTAGGTGTTATTATACAGATGCAGATACCACTGATCCTATAACCAACCCTTGTCTTGCTATACCCATGTGCCAGTGTCACTACTGTGTCATTATATAGTGCTGGGTATTATACTGATGCAGATAACACTGATCCTATAAACAGCCCTTCTCTGGCTATACCCATGTGTCAGTGTCACTACTGTGTCATTATATAGCGCTGGGTATTATTATACTGATGCAGATAACACTGATCCTATAAACAGCCCTTCTCTGGCTATACGCATGTGCCAGTGTCACTACTGTGTCATTATATAGTGCTGGGTGTTATTATACTGATGCAGATACCACTGACCCTATAACCAGCCTGCCTCTGGCTATACCCATGTGCCAGTGTCACTACTGTGTTACTATATAGTGCTGGGTGTTATTATACTGATGCAGATACCACTGACCCTATAACCAGCCCTCCTCTGGCTATACCCATATGCCAGTGTCACTACTGTGTCATTATATAGCGCTGGGTGTTATTATACTGATGCAGATACCACTGATCCTATAACCAGCCCTCCTCTGGCTATACCCATGAGCCAGTGTCACTACTGTGTCATTATATAGCGCTGGGTGTTAGTGGTATCTGCATCTATATAATAACTCTATAACCAGTCCTCCTCTAGCTATACCCATGTGCCAGTGTCACTACTGTGTCATTAAGGAGCAATACTATGCACCATCCACACTTTCCTATTTAAGAGGGACAGTCCCTAAAGTCTTTCCTGCTGTCCCAACCCCACACCAAAAACTACACAGAAATGCCCACAAACCACCCAGACATGCCTACCGGTTGCCCAGATATGCCTGTGATCCCACCCTATATCCACCCATGACTCTGCCCCCACAACCTTCTGAGTAGGGTTGCCACCTTTAGTTCAGGCCAAACCCAAACACTCTTATGCAGTGCATAGCATACTATGTATAATAGATTATAGCACATAAACACAAATGTGCACATAGATATTCACTCTCACACACTCTCTGTCTCACACACACTCACTCCCACTCACCCACACTCACTCTCTCACACACACACATTATAACACACCAACACACACTTTCTCTCACACACATAAAGACATTAATGGTCTCTCTCTCACACACCCACACAGTCCACACACTCTTTCTCTCACACACTAACACACACAATCTCTCACACACTCTCTCACACACAAATACACTCACTCTTTCACACACAGAGAGACACTGACAAACACACACACACCCAGACACACTCCCACACAAAGACACACACCCAAACTCACTCCCACACAAAGACACAAACACACACACACACACAAAGACACCCCCCAGACATACTCTCACACAAAGACACACACCCAGACACACTCCCACACAAACACACACCCAGACACAATCACAGACATACACCCAGACACACTCACACACAAAGACACACACCCAGACACACTTCCACACAGAGACACACACACACAAAGACACACACCCAGACACAATCCCACATAGACACACACCCAGACACACTCACACATAGACACACACCCAGACACACTCACACACACACCCAGACACACTCCCACACACACTCCCACACAAATGGAAGAAATCACTTAGCGCCTACTACTAAATGAACCCTTAGCTCTGATGGGTGACCCCTAGTGGTCAGAATCGTTTAAGGAAAATCGGAAAATCAGAAAATATCAAAGCGCCAGCTGACCGGCTTGGGTTCAAAAATGTGAAACCTATTCCTTCACAGTAAAGTTAAAACAGAGTAGTTTATTTAAAACAATATTAATACATTAAAATATAGCTTCTAGTGCTTGTAGATCTTCACACTAGGGACCCCTGTCTTCATAAGAGCAGGTGGTCTCTTCCACATAACATCCTAGCAGACACCCCCTTCAGGGAAGAACTACGCAGAGATCTCATAGAACTTATACGACTCAATGATAATGGTCAGACATCTGATGATACCCTCTGGGGCGCCATCAAGGCGGTCTCCAGAGGATACATTATCCGTAAGCAAGCTCGCCTTAGGAAACTTGCTGGACTCTCCTTAGCCCAAGCCCATTGTAAGCTTTGGCTACTTGAATCCTCCAATAGAGCTAACGTCTCTGAAGCACTGACCTCCCAGATCTCAGCCGTACGTGCTCATATTAACCACTTAGAGTTGAGGCGCACCCAAGAGAACCTTACAAAACTTAAGCAATTATTTTATTACAAGGGCAATAGAGTCGACACTCTGTTAGCACACAAATTGCGTCAGCGGAATAGCTCTTCCCGCATTCACCAAATCATTCACAACAATAAGACTCATAGACTACCCTCACAGATAGGGGAATGTTTCTCAGAATATTATTCTAAACTCTACAACCTTGAGGGTAATGAAATTAAAGCCCCTGCCTCCACAGAACAGATTAAAACATTTCTAGAGTCCCTAAAGTTACCGTCCTTAACCACGGAACAACAAGAGTCACTGTCCAACCCATTTACCCAGCTGGAAATCAAGCAGGTCATCCAGCGTCTTAAACCTCTTAAGGCCCCCGGCCCAGACGGGTTCTCCGCACAGTTCTACAAAACTTATAGCCAAGAACTAATCCCGCTTCTCCTTAGATTTTTTAATACTGCCAGGCAAGAGGGAAGTTTCAAACGAGAATTCTTGGAGGCTGAAATTATCATGATTCCCAAGCCAAATAAGGACCCCTCCTTCTGCCCCAATTATAGGCCCATCTCGCTTATAAATGTTGATATAAAAATTTATTCCAAACTTCTCGCTAATCGAATATGCAAACTTCTGCCCACTCTAGTCAACCCAGATCAGGTGGGATTTGTACTTAATCGTGAGGGCCCGGATAACACTAGGCGCCTTATCAATATCACCTGCGAATCGACAAGAATGAACAAGCCCTTCTCGGTTATCTCTCTGGATGCCGAGAAGGCTTTTGATAGGGTTAGGTGGAGATACCTGTGGGAGACTCTTGTCGCCTTTAAATTCCCATCTGACATTCGCCTCGCGATCCAAGCTTTATACTCTAACCCCACGGCAACGGTTAAGGGGGTAGGGTTCCATTCGCCCTCATTCCCCATTTTTAATGGCACGAGGCAAGGCTGCCCACTCTCTCCGCTTCTGTTTGCATTGGCAATCGAGCCGCTAGCGGAAACAATACGTACTGATAGGGACATAGTAGGAATCACACTCTCTGGCTCCAAACACAACATCGCCCTGTTTGCGGATGATGTGACTGTGTTCTCTGCAGATCCGCTCCGTACAATACCTAGACTTCTGAAGATTCTTGAGGTCTTTGGCTCCCTTTCCTTTTACAAGCTAAACACCCCCAAAACGGAAATTTACTTTTGGGGCTTCCCCCAAACATATGTTTCGGCCCTCCAAAGTCAGTTTGACTTTAAATGGTCTAGCAAAGGGATTACCCACCTTGGAGTCCGAATCTCTAACGATTTGAAACAGATGGTTAAGGATAACTATTTACCCCTCTTGGCGGACTTGAGAGCGCTAAAACATATTTGGGATCATAAGAACATCTCTTGGATGGGCCGCATAGCGTCCCTTAAGATGTCGTTCCTCCCTCGGCTCACCTATATTTTCAGATGCCTCCCAATCAGAATTCCCACTCACCTTTTGTTGCAGTTTCAAAGTGAGTGCACAAAATTTATTTGGCAAAATAAAACACCTAGAATAGCCCACGGAACTTTGCAGTTCCCTGTCCAGCTTGGGGGTCTGGCTTCCCCATCCATAGTAAAGTACTACGAGGGTGCTATGCTCACGCACATCTCCCAGTGGGGAGTGCTTCACTCACATGACAGGTGGAGAGACATTGAGCAAGCCTCATTACCGTTTGATATCTACCTAAAAGACCTCATATGGACTCCGGTCCATAGCCGCAGAACCCTACAGATACATAATTCTGTAGTCTTGGAATGCCTGGCAGTATGGGATAAGATCCGGCATCGTAAACTAATCGCGCCGCACCCCTCCCCGATTACTTCCATCCCAGGCCTCTTTACAGGCCTACCAGAAACACACCCCAATACGTGGGCTAGGCTGGGCGTAAAACTTGTTTCAGACTTTTGGTCAGAGACTAACGAGGATGGTTGTCTCTCGTTATCTAAGGACAGACTAGGCGAAGACATCCCACCCTACCTCTTATTTGAGTTTACTAGGATCAAGAGTTTCCTCTCTAGCTGGGGTTTCCTTCCCTCTGCTCCGCGTCAGCTTACCCCATGGGAGACTGTTTGGAAAGGAGGACGTAGACTCCACAAACCTCTCTCAAGACACTATAGCTTGCTGGATGGTACTGTGCCCCCGGACCTGGCCCCACATTTACGTAAGTGGGACACTATTCTTCACTCCCGGATCCCGGCAGATGCCTGGCAGAGGTCCCTCACCCTAACTAAAAAATCATTACATTGTGTGACAATGTTCGAAACCTATTATAAAGTTATCTCCCAATGGTATTTGGTCCCTGTTCGGCTATCTAAGATGTTTTCGACATCTTCTCCGCTATGTTGGAGAAATTGTGGCTCCCACGGAAATATGCTTCACATATGGTGGGAATGCCCTAAGTTGACCCCTCTATGGAATATCTGCTTCCGTGTCTGCTCTAGGGATTCAGTTGCCAAAACCCCTGCCACTGCACTTCTACACCTAAACTTACAGGCCCTCCCTAAACACCAGCAGATTCTCTGCGTTTATCTCCTGTCATCGGTTAAAACTAATATCGCCAGGCACTGGAAAAAACTATTCCCCCCCCGCTGATACCCTTTAAACAATGGCCTACTTACACGCCATGGAAAAGGACATATTTTACAGTTTGGACAAGAGTGACCTTTTTGAAATGGTTTGGGCGGACTGGACAGATATACATGACACTTCATGGCTTCCCCAGGTTAGAGATTAAGATCCCTCACACCAGGCGCCTCTGGCGACCCCTTGTGGCATACCCCCCCCCCCGCCTCCCCCCCTCTCCCCCATCCTTTCAGATGAACCCCTTCCCCCCCCCCCCCCCCCCCCCCCACCCTCTTATCCTTCTTTTACAGCTGTTTGGAAAATGTACTGGCCCATCTTTGAAACTTGATTATCTCAGTTGTAATTTTTTCCTTAACAGTTTTCTACTTGTTTTGCACTGAAATTTGCAGGGGTCCTGCGAGTCCCCATTTATTGTTATATATTGTTAAAAAACTAATAAAAACTATTTGAAAAAAAAAAAAATATAGCTTCTAGGCACCTTTTGGAATAAAATAGTTGGTGTTCCTAAGGCAGATGGTGAACGAATTCGGTATACATATAGTGGATTATCTTGCATACATTCACATGTTACAATTAACAATAAAACAGTAAAAGGTGCCTTCAAGATGAACAATAAAATTAAAACAAATGGTCCTATAGCAGTGTTACCTGTTGTAATTATGGATAACTTAAATAGGGTAACTTAGAAACATCCAAAAATAAATAAACTTCCCTATAGCGGTGCTACCTACTATAGTTTTCTAACTGGTTTAGGGTTTATACAATAAAGCATACGGTTTTACAACAATGTTCCCTGCTAGAATTCTTACACAGTTCAAAAACAGGCCGGTTAGGGATATCCCTAATCCGGTTATGCTCAAAATTGCTTTTACACACAGATATAACCAGAGCAGTATTGTCCCTCTGGAGATATATTTCTAAACAAGTTGAAAGTGGGCTATGGCCCCAAACCGTACTAATTCCTTTGTTGCTATTAGCTGAAAGAATAGAACTGATCTACTGTACCTCACAAGGATCAGAGACCGTTCTCCGCTAGCGGATTGAAAAGAGGATGTGTGCTGATTACACGCTAAATATGTGACATGATAATACGTGATAAGAATTTAAATTAGGAAATTCAAATGTTGCTTATTGACAAATCCCAGATAATTAAAAAATTAGTGATACTAATAAACATAGTGAGACAATAATTCTAACCAAAAATTCAGCAGTGAAAAAAGATGTGTAAAAAACAAAACTTTAAAACACAGATGTCTCCCAAGTGGTAAAGTGTACTTCAAAGGATTCCTCAGATATCACTAATGACCAGCAGGATTCCAGCCGACAAAAATATATATATAAAAAATTAACAAAAAGACAGAAAATACAAATAAGGTAAATTCGTTATAGTCAGTGTTAAAGTGTTCCAGGTTTACGATAATCCCTCTTTCTGTGGTTTACAGTCTGTAGTTTAACAGTCTATGTGAGGTATTTATTGCCTGTAGCGGGGATTGGGCTTCAGCGTCAATAGACAATTTTCAGCTCCAGCGTCACTCGAGTTTATATTCCTTCTGCCGAAAGAAATAATAATAGTGCAGATGGTTTTTAAAAACAAATGAATGAATTAAAATGCTACTCACCAGTCGACGCGTTTCGGTCAAACATAGACCTTTTTCAAGACTGGTTTAATGTAAATTCCAGGGTCTTTAAATACCCCTTACTCTAATTGCCCGTATCATGATCCCGGAATGGATTTCTTAGTAGTTCCGGTTCATTGGGCTTATAGTACTTTTCACATTTGTATAATCATATCTGCTCGATAGTATGTCCGATTTTCCATACATTGTCTTATATAATAATACTTTGTGAACTTTAATGGTACTTTTACTTTCAGTGTGTTAGCTCCGATATTCTCCTAATCTCATTGGTTCACGTATTAGTCCTTTCTGATTGGTTCAAACGATGGAGGTGTGCACGGTATATCGAACCTTATTGGCTCGCAATTTAGTATGTGTAAAGGGAAAATTTTAAAATGCATCCCACTTTCTATTATGGTGTATTACTCCTAAAGTGCTATATACTTGTGTCTCCTAATCGGATTCTTACTGTAGAGGAAAGAGACCTATAGTTTACGGCTATCCGATTAGCCTGATTTTGTGTTGTTTCAATTGGTCACGCTCCGGATACACTGCTGCAGTTATTATATGGTGTTTCAATGCTATATTCTTATTCTCTAATTTACTGTGTACTATAGAAAGAGAACATATAATTCAGGGCTGACCAATTAGTCTGGTGGACTGTGATAGGTCCTATTGATGGCACCATCAATAGGTCTATGTTTGACCGAAACGCGTCGACTGGTGAGTAGCATTTTAATTCATTCATTTGTTTTTAAAAACCATCTGCACTATTATTATTTCTTTCGGCAGAAGGAATATAAACTCTGGTGACGCTGGAGCTGAAAATTGTCTATTGACGCTGAAGCCCAATCCCCGCTACAGGCAATAAATACCTCACATAGACTGTTAAACTACAGAAAGAGGGATTATCGTAAACCTGGAACACTTTAACACTGACTATAACGAATTTACCTTATTTGTATTTTCTGTCTTTTTGTTAATTTTTTATATATATATTTTTGTCGGCTGGAATCCTGCTGGTCACTAGTGATATCTGAGGAATCCTTTGAAGTACACTTTACCACTTGGGAGACATCTGTGTTTTAAAGTTTTGTTTTTTACACATCTTTTTTCACTGCTGAATTTTTGGTTAGAATTATTGTCTCACTATGTTTATTAGTATCACTAATTTTTGAATTATCTGGGATTTGTCAATTAGCAACATTTGAATTTCCTAATTTAAATTCTTATCACGTATTATCATGTCACATATTTAGCGTGTAATCAGCACACATCCTCTTTTCAATCCGCTAGCGGAGAACGGTCTCTGATCCTTGTGAGGTACAGTAGATCAGTTCTATTCTTTCAGCTAATAGCAACAAAGGAATTAGTACGGTTTGGGGCCATAGCCCACTTTCAACTTGTTTAGAAATATATCTCCAGAGGGACAATACTGCTCTGGTTATATCTGTGTGTAAAAGCAATTTTGAGCATAACCGGATTAGGGATATCCCTAACCGGCCTGTTTTTGAACTGTGTAAGAATTCTAGCAGGGAACATTGTTGTAAAACCGTATGCTTTATTGTATAAACCCTAAACCGGTTAGAAAACTATAGTAGGTAGCACCGCTATAGGGGAGTTTATTTATTTTTGGATGTTTCTAAGTTACCCTATTTAAGTTATCCATAATTACAACAGGTAACACTGCTATAGGACCATTTGTTTTAATTTTATTGTTCATCTTGAAGGCACCTTTTACTGTTTTATTGTTAATTGTAACATGTGAATGTATGCAAGATAATCCACTATATGTGTACCGAATTCGTTCACCATCTGCCTTAGGAACACCAACTATTTTATTCCAAAAGGTGCCTAGAAGCTATATTTTAATGTATTAATATTGTTTTAAATAAACTACTCTGTTTTAACTTTACTGTGAAGGAATAGGTTTCACATTTTTTAACCCAAGCCGGTCAGCTGGCGCTTTGATATTTTCTGATTTTCCGACACTCCCACACAAAGACACACACACACAATTCCACACAAACACAGAGACACACCCAGACACACTCCCACACAGACACACACACACAATTCCACACAAACACAGAGACACACCCAGACACACTCCCACACAGACACACACACACAATTCCACACAAACACAGAGACACACCCAGACACACTCCCACACAGACACAATTCCACACAAACACAGAGACACACCCAGACACACTCCCACACCCAGACACACTCACACATAGACACACACCCAGACACACTCACACATAGACACACACCCAGACACACAGAGACACACACCCAGACACACTCCCACACACAGACACACACACACAAACACAGAGACACACCCAGACACACACACAAACACAGAGACACACCCAGACACACTCCCACACAGACACACACCCAGACACACTCCCACACAGACACACACCCAGACACACTCACACACACAGAGACACACACCCAGACACACTCCCACACACAGACACAAACACAAACACAGAGACACACCCAGACACACTCCCACACAGACACACACACAAACACAGAGACACACCCAGACACACTCCCACACAGACACACACCCAGACACACTCACACATAGACACACACCCAGACACACTCACACACACACCCACACACACCCAGACACACTCCCACACACAGACACACACACAAACACAGAGACACACCCAGACACACTCCCACACAGACACACACACAAACACAATCCCAGACAAACACACAGAGACACACCCAGACACACTCACAAAGACACACACCCAGACACACTCCAACACACAGACACACACAGACAAAGACACATACCCACACAAAGACACACACTCACATGCAAAGACACACAGTGTGAAACACTTTTTTTTTAGCATAGCTGGAGGTTTCAACAGGCAAAAGCAGCAATTCCACATTACAAAATAAAGGTCAAGGAGCTATTTGTAAATGTGATAATTGGAAAGACATTAAAAAGGGGAACATTTTACAGTACACTGTCCCTTTAATACAAGACATCTTATGGACCTAAATTCATGATTACAATTAAAGGGATATTGTACTATATTTTCCCCTTAATGTGCTCTCAATGACTTGTTGTTTTGCTTATTGAAACCACCACCCATAATAAAAATGTCCTAAGAATTGGGATATGGAGAAACATGGAGAGATTAGATAAGCAGAGTTGCCCTTTGTGCAGACTCAGACAATTTGAATGGACAAGCACATGAAAACAATGAGTGGTGTTTTCATTAAGCAAAATCATTTATTTTGCATACAAAAAAAAACAAAGAACCTAAAGGATTATTGCAGCCAGTATAAAAAGTTACTGGAAATAAATATAAAGTACAGTGTCCAATTATGTGCACAAATGGACAGATATATCCCTGTCTGGGAAAATATTATCCTTTCTTATACATGGATGGTTATCAATATAATAACAAATCTAAACTAACCAATGGTTAAGAGTAATACTAACTGCGGGCGGAGCTAAGAAGGGCGGTGTGTGGATAGGGTGTGGCTATGTGATCCCAGACAAACCAGGATTTTTATAAGATTCTAGAGAAGGTAGGGAGGGTGACGATCCCTCAAAGCTCTGTACCAGTACCC
This sequence comes from Bombina bombina, assembly GCF_027579735.1. NCBI lineage: Eukaryota > Metazoa > Chordata > Amphibia > Anura > Bombinatoridae > Bombina > Bombina bombina. The sequence goes on along the minus strand of NC_069506.1, from coordinate 25,038,913 downwards.
TGCACCATTACAATTTAGCATTAAAGGGACACTGAACCCAATTTTTTTCTTTCATGATTCAGATAGAGCATGCAATTTTAAGCATCTTTCTAATTTACTCCTATTATCATTTTTTCTTTGTTCTCTTGGTATGCTTTGTTGGGTGAGCCAATGACAATCAGTATATATATGCAGCCACCAATCAGCAGCTAGAACCTAGGTTCTTTGCTGCTCCGGAGCTTCCCTAGATAAATCTTTCAGCAAAGGATAACAAGAGAAGGAAGCAAATTAAATAATAGAAGTAAATTGTGAAGTTTAAAATTGTATGTTCTGTCTGAATCATGAAAGAAAAAACATAAATTATGGTTACCTGATAATTTTCTTTTCTTCTGACGGGAAGAGTCCACAGCTGCATTCATTACTTTTGGGAAATCCAGAACCTGGCCACCAGGAGGAGGCAAAGACACCCCAGCCAAAGGCTTAAATACCTCCCCCACTTCCCTCATCCCCCAGTCATTCTGCCAAGAAAACAAGGAACAGTAGGAGAAATATCAGCATGAAAAAGGTGCCAGAAGAACAAAAAATTACCGCCGCCTCATAGATAAAAACACGGGCGGGAGCTGTGGACTCTTCCCGTCAGAAGAAAAGAAAATTATCAGGTAAGCATAATTTATGTTTTTCTTCTTAAACGGGAAGAGTCCACAGCTGCATTCAATACTTTTGAGAAAACAATACCCAAGCTAGAGGACACTGAATGCAAAGAACGGGTGGGTACAAAAGGTGGCCCCTTCGAAAGGCACCACAGCCTGAAATTACCCGACACCCTATACAAATATAGAAGACATGGGTGCAAATCCGAAGCCCAGGTAACTGCACATTAGTTACATCGCCAGCAAAGCCGAACTAAAGACCACTCTGTCCCAGAGTCCGTCGAGCCCAAACTGCCTCCGAGGAGTCAGCTCTGCGGGTCACGACTCCCATGAAGGTACCCGGCCAAAAGACAAGGACCGCTATCTGCCCCCAAAAAGGAGAACAGATTCCCAGGAAAAATCCAAAGGATCATTCCCCATGGCTCAACAAACATAGAACAACCCAAGGTTGTCTTACGATAGTAGCGGCCAGGGAGACGAACTCCCTAGAAACACAAGGACCGAATAAAAAAAGAGATCCTTACACAGGGAAACACGTCCCAAAAAGGACTCGAGGGACACCCTCATATCCCTGATCCAGTCACATACTCTAGGGTACTCCAGAAAAACACGAGTTTCTTGTTGCCTCGTATCAGATTAAAACCTGCAGGCTAGGCCAGCAGAGACAGCGGCAATAGGATAATTATCCCAGCAGTTAGGAGAGAGCTCTCCAAGAGAACACCAAACCGTCTAAACAGGAACTCTCAATGACCAGCTTCCAGGTAGGAAAGCTGACTCAACCATCGCGAAACCCAAACCACCGAAAGGCATTTAAAAGCCTGCTAGCACACATTTAAAGTGCAAATAGCTGTAGCTGGTTTCAAACTGCTAACCTTCCAAATGCTCACAGCCCTCCGAATACCAGGCTCCATGAGCGTTCTCTCCCAGTACCAGACGCCAGTAGAAAAGAGGAGGACATCAAAAGTCCTCCCACCAAAGGGGAGGACCGACTCTGGAAGAAAACGGTCAACACTACATAGATAACTGATCCCAGAGCTTCCCTCCAGGGTAATGGTCCCAGACCAAAGGCTAGTCAAAGACTGAGACAAGAGTCCCAGACCTCTGGAAGAGAAAGGAAGGGTCAACGAGGAACAAAGACCTCTGATCGCTACTACAAATGGCATGCTACCGTGATTCAGTATAGGCATTGTGCATGGATACGAGACCCCCTACACTGCTGTCTTTCCCAAAAAAGGAACACTTCCTAAGGGAAGAGGGCCCTCAGATCCCCAACATCTATATATCAGAATCCAACATTTAGCAGGAGCCCCAACAGGGTTCAAACCCTCAGCCTCCCGCTGCAGGAACGGTGGAACCAGACACTACATTGCATCTCCCTTTCCAGGATTCTGAAAACGCAAGAAGGGAAAAGACCCTTACAAGGCAGGAAAAACAAGAACCCACAGGTCGCCATATAAAGCTGCTTTAGGCAAGGATATTAGTAAGACTTGCATTATGAAGAGTACATAGCCATAGCTTCAGCTTTCAAGGAACCATAGTTTACCAACCCCCGCTTTAGAAGAGAAGGGAATGAAGACAATGGAAAACCACCCTACCATAGAGGCGAGACCTCTCGGCCATATCACCAACCCAGTTGAAAGACATCTGGAGTCTACAGGAACATCAAATGCACCAGAAGACCAGTAGGGACCCGTCAGAAAGAGCCTAAGCCACAGGCAGATAGGTATCTCTCACGAAAACAGAGCCCCGCCCCCCTCTGAGAGAGGCACACAGGACCACAAACACCTAAGGTGAGACCGAACCGTCCACACCCATATAGGAAGAGACATGGACCTAGGCCAGGGTCCTCGAAAAACGGAATTGATCGAAAGATCTAACTTCCAGAGGAACCCTAAGTTGCCTCCTACAATTAGGAGCGCACCATCTAAAGTCTGTAGACTCCTGAACAGTTTAAGAATTCTCAGTACACTTGGATTGCAAGGAAATCTCGTAGACAAGCGTTAATACGTGTTACACACACTGGCAAGGTAGCAACCAACACCCGAAGGTGAATGAGAACCCTGGACTTTGCTTGCCATCCCAAAGGTTTAGACGTAAGGCACCCTCCACGAGGCCCTAAAGGAACATCAAGGATAAATGGTCAACTACTTGACCCCAGAAGGGCGACTGTCTGAAACCGACCTCAACTCTTCACTGTTAAGCCCCAAGGCTAGAGTTGCAATGAGGACGCAGAAACACCTGAATGTCGAGACCATGGTCAGACCAAGGGTATAATATGGAAGAGACAACAGCCAGAGATACTTGTAGGATCGATCTTCCCAAAAGAAACCTCTATAACAGGGTAAAAGCTGGAGCCTCGCAGCTCCCCACAGAAGGCAGTGAACCCCTGCACACCACCTCTTAGAGTAACGCAACTCTAAACAGAGGAAGAAGGACATTCCCGCGCTTCCAGACCAGATAATCCACCCAGGCGGGAAGGAAGGAGACTCGGGCACCGTAAAAAAATGTTTAATAGGCTAAAGAGTCAGCATCTGTAAGAACTTCAAGTGAAGACGCAAATCATTCACCACTCGGAACACCACACCACATAGGTCACTTACATCTCCCAACTCTAAAGGAATGGAAATTACGGCTCTGAGTCCCTAGGGACCTGAAAGAACCATGATGATGTCTGCAAAAAACAGATCCGTATCCCAGGCGAGTAGCACGAAACAGCCAACCTTAGATCGGTACCTACAACCCTCCGGTCAGAGGGGTTGTATTTAAACAGTAGGCCTAATACTTCGATAGGATCCGAGCCCGGAGTCCATAGCAATAGGCCAAGTGACATTCAGAATCTGACAGAATTGAATCAGCACCACGAGGGTGACATGAACCCAGGTAACAGCCGTAAAGCATCCAACCAGTACCTGCCTGGTATAAGGACACTCAAGAACTGCCCAAGGTCCAAGAAAATTCGACCCGAAGGATCGATAAATGAACTAGAAAACATAATTCTATTGTTCAAAAAAAGTGCGCAACTTCCAAGGAAGTGCCCACGCGACCACAAAATCGCAAGTATTGGTTCCAGAGAAGAACGTTCTCAAAATGAAAATCTAACAGACGTGAGCTTAAGAAAAAACAAATTAAACACATCCATCCGGATCAAAAATAAAATGAAGGCAGCACCCATCAGGTGAACGCCCAAGGTGAATGAGAACGCTAACGGGACCAGCCGATCAGATGCCCCATTCACCCAAGCTCAGAACTGGAACCATCCAGCATGTAAGGCCTTGGATCCCTCGGCCCACTCGGACTGCGATCCTCCAACATTGCCAAAACATGTCTTAAAAGAACACGAAGACGTGTCAGCCTATAACGGAAGGCAAAATCATCCCTCGCCGGATCAACAAAAGACTCTGTCCCCGAGGTTGGGGCCCCTGAAGCCTCAGAGGCCAGCGCTTCCCCAGAAGGCCGAACTGAATCAGGCGACTGCACGCCCGACGGGCCCTGGTTAACAGAACACAAACAGTATCTTACAAAAATTTCACTTGGGAGATATAAATGAGTCAACACCATAGAAATGGCCATGCGGAACCATGCCTAAACCTCTGGAGGAAACAAGCCACCCTCCGGAGAAGGAGTAAAGGCCATAGGGACACCTGCTTGAGTAGCCGAGAAAGGGTCTGGGGCACGTGTCTCACGAGACATGGAAACCTCGGAGGCGGATGGCTCAACGCACTCTAAGCTCCCTGATTTGGCAGAAGAGAGTACTCTAGAACAGCAATCGGAACATAACTGATGGGCATTGATTAGCCGGGCCATTTCATATTCATCACAAGACGCATTCTCCGTATCGGAGACATCCGTGTCTAACATATCAGAATCCTCCATAATTTAGGATTACAAAAATGACAACAACTAACTGGCACCCTCTTTACACCCCCAATGGCTGGGGCACTCACCACCTCCTGTGAACCAGACAACTCACGAGCCAGACTCTCTGTCGCACACAGTCAGCATACGGAAGTGAGAAACAGCGTAACGGCACCCGTCATGAGGTGCACCGTGCCAGTCACAAAAAGGGCGCGCAAACTCAAAAGATTGCGTCACTGAGATAAGGCCGTTATGTTCCGAAAGGCCGAGAGCCTAGGTATTGCTACACATTAGCAGGTAGAACCACATAACAAACATGATTAAAGTCCCCCTGTTCAATAACCCCCCTCAGGAGATATTAACCCATGATTCCTCATTAAGATAAAATGAGTCCCACTGGGACCCTCCCTTGCTTCGTTAACATTACATTCACATATTGAAATAAAATGAAACAATCTAACCGGAATCTACGACGTGGAACAGGAACACAGCCCTTCAAGTGTGACAGATAGTAGCCTCGATTCTAACATGGACTTGAGTGAATAAAGGTAGGCAGCTAAACTCGTCAACGCTGATTACCAAGGAGCTTTTATTATGAGTCGGGATGGGTTCGCAGGAAAACTTTCCCTGCATCTCCGGACTCTAACTTTCATCCATGCTCTCACTGAGAGGCTGATAGGATTACTCAAAACTCCAGTCCCATTGCGAAGAGTACTACCCTCCATAAGAGACTTATGACACTTCTCTGCCAACCTCCTGTGACGAAAGACAAAGAATGACTAGGGGATGAGGGAAGTGGGGGAGGTATTTAAGCCTTTGGCTGGGTTGCCTTTGCCTCCTCCTGGTGGCCAGGTTCTGTATTTCCCAAAAGTAATGAATGCAGCTGTGGACTCTTCCCGTTTAAGAAGAAAATTTTGTGTTTCATGTCTCTTTAAAGACAATTTTGCTCTAACCACCTGTTAGACAGCATGAGAATAAGAAGAGGGTGGGATGGAGCACAGAGTCCCACAAACCCTCACATGCTCTGGAAACAGCCATGACAAATGTCAGTTGAGTGTGAAAACTAACTGAATACATTAACACTTTAGCTGCTGCAATTATTTTTCAATGGTAAAACTCCCCCCAAGTAGTAGACACAGCTAGACACTGCTGTTGTTAAGTTAGCAAAACTGAGGCTAAATAGGGGCAGATATGGAACAGGGTTAGGCTTGTGAATTCTGCAGTGTGCACTTCCAATGCTCAGAATTAGAAAACCCACAATTTCCAGAGTTGGCAAGAAAAGGGGGAACAATGAATAACAAAAGTAGATTGCAACAAAGTGTTGATTCTGAATAATTTAACATTTTATTGTATAATATACTGTATTGAGCACATGGAACAGCACGACAATAGTATGCAACTGTATTAAATTCTAACATGAAAAAAAAGAAAAGAGAAAGAGAAAAGAAGACTTTAATGTCCTATTAAGCAAATGTAAGCAGCATCCTCGTATCTCGTTACTGTGGTGCGGCCGTGAGAGATAAAAGTATGCGTTAGTTATGTAAACGTAAGCTTGCTAGTCGTGCTCAGCAGGAGACTACAGAAGATAAATGGTGAAAAGGGCTCGCAGCTCACTGGACGCGTAAGCTGCATCATTATAATACTCTAAGCGCTGTGATTATTCTGTAATTAGTCAAAAATACTGCCCCTTTAGCCTTTAAAGGGACATAAAACACTTTGAGGATTTAAAGGGACAGTCTACACCAGAATTTTTATTGTTTTAAAAGATAGATAATCCCTTTATTACCCATTCCCCAGTTTTGCATAACCAACACAGTTATAATAATATACTTTTTACCTCTGTGATTATCTTGTATCTAAGCCTCTGCAAACTGCCTCTTTATTTCAGTTCTTTTGACAGACTTGCAGTCTAGCCAATCAGTGCCTGCTCCCAGATAACTTCACGTGCACAAGCACAGTGTTATCTATATGAAACACATGAACTAACACCCTCTAGTGGTGAAAACTGTTAAAATGCAATCTGAAAAGAGGTGGCCTTCAAGGTCTAAGAAATTAGCATATGAACCTCCTAGGTTAAGCTTTCAACTAAGAATACCAAGAGAACAAAGCAAAATTGGTGATAAAAGTAAATTGGAAAATTGTTTAAAATTACATGTCCTATCTGAATCATGAAAGTTTATTTTGGACTAGACTGTCCCTTTAATATAAAATGAACCCAATTTTTTTCTTTCATGACTGAGATAGAGCAGCGATTTTAAACTACTCTCTAATTTACTAATTTTTATCAAATTTTCTTCGTTCTCTTTGTATCTTTATTTGAAAAAGCAGGACTGTAAGCTTAGGAACAGGCCCATTTTGGTTCAGCCCCTGGGTAGCGCTTGTTGATTGGTGGCTACATTTAGTGCTACCCAGGGGCTAAACCAAAAATGGCCCGTCTCCTATGCTTACATTCCTGCTTTTCAAATAAAGATACCAAAGAGAATGAAGAAAAATGATAATAGGAGTAAATGAGGAAGTTGCTTAAAATTGCTGCTGTATCTGAATCATGAAAGAAATAAAATTGGTTTCATATCCCTTTAATTATACACAGTAAATAAAAACTTTGTAATATCCTTACTTATCGTTCCCTCTATCCTTTTCCAGCAATTTACCTCTAAAAATTGAGGGTTTTCCCACAATTGGAAGTGCACACTGCAGACATCACACGCCTAACCATGCTACATATCTGTTCTTAATTGGCCTCAGCAGAGATTTTTAAGATAATGAAAAACAATACAGGTTTTGCTAACAAAATGACCAGCTTTGTCTTCTCCAGTATTAAGTCCTAATTGTCTCCTCCAAATAGGGCAAATCTTGTGTGCGCGTGCGTGGGGGAGGCGGCTGAACATCACTAGTTGCAATTTGCAATATTTCTCTGACTTTGTGTAACCCGTTTTGTTTAGAACAATCATCGCTTTATAAAGGCTTTAGAAATAGATTTTTGATTTTATGGGGATTAGATTTGTCTATTTGATATCTGAGCTTATTGCAATTGTTTATACGTTTATAATGTAATTTGCATATCGCCATTTGCTGATTTACTTCTGGGTTTTGTTTTTACTCCTTTTTAAACATATTTTTGTCTTATCAGGATATTAAACCTGATTAAATGACCGTGTAGAGGAAGACGAGAAACATATTGCTTTTTAACTATAAAGCACTTATTATTAATAATCATTTTTTATTCTGTTTGGCTGACTTGACACCAACAGCTGCCTGGAGGACCGTGACTTAAGTTGTCGAGAGCTTAGCAGACCAGTTTAATGCTCTTTACTGTTCCACATTTGTAAACGCTTTTTGTTTTGTTGCTTTGTTGCTTGTGACCTATGCACTATGTGGCAAATTCTGTTTTTGTGGAAGGAAAAGCCAATCCCAGACTAGTATACATATTCCCTGTGAGCTTGTGCACATGCTCAGTAGACGATTGTTTCCCAGAAAGTGTGTATGCAAAAAGACTTAAAGGGACAGTCTAGTCAAAATTAAACTTTCATGATCCAGACAGGGCATGCAATTTTAAACAACTTTCCAATTTACTTCTATTATCTAATTTGCTCAATTCTTTAGATATCCTTTGTTGAAGAAATAGCAATGCACATGTGTGAGCCAATCACACAAGGCCTCTAGGTGCAGCAACCAATCAGCAGCTACTGAGCATATCTAGCTATGCTTTCAACAAGTGATATCAAGAGAATGAAGCAAATTAGATAATAGAAGTAAATTAGAAAGTTGTTTAAAATTACATGCTCTTTCTAAATCACGAAAGAAAAAAATTGGCTTTCATTTCCCTTTAATGGAAGTAAATTGGAAAGTTCTTAAAACTGCTGCTCTACCTGAATCCTAAAAGTTTAAAAGTCTGTTTCATTGTTGTAATAAAAAAACACTTACCAGTTGCTTATTGCACTATGTATTATTCATCTATTTAAAGGGATTTTACATTTTATTTATTTTTTACACTACATTTGTGTTTCCTGTCACAGCCCTACAAGGAGGGAGGGGCCTTTGCAGGAAGCTTTATCTTAGCCTGATGGAAAAACTTCTAATGCTAGTGAATGGGCTGAAGAACAAGGAGTCAGATCTGCTCAAGCCCAGAAATGACAGAATAAAATCGTAACTGACAGAATAAAAATTTAGGATTTAAAAAATTCTGTTCTCCTATCACTCTGAGGGCAGGGGCTTTACTGAGAATTTCTGAGTGCTAATTTTGCAAGAAAACAAGTAAGTTATTTGCTGTTTTTTATACAATAATTTTCTTTCTTATATTTGCCTTAATATAATTGTTTTTACCAAAAGAGAACTGTTTAATATCCCTTTAACTCATAGGAGATACTTAGCTCCACCCCTCTACCCCTTCTCCTGCTACCTATACATTATGGGGTCGATTTATCAAAGGTTTCACCTGCCTTTGCCTGCCTATGACTGCAGGTTCTCACAAGAGAACATGCAGTCCGTAGTTATCAAGCAGCGGTCATCAGACCGCTGCTTCCCTAACTCTTCTCCACCTCTTAGGTGGAGCACTTAAAGGGACAGTATACACTCATTTTCATATAACCGCATGTAATAGACAATACTATAAAGAATAAGATGCACAGATACTGATATAAAAATCCAGTATAAAATGGTTTAAAAACTTACATAGAAGCTGTCAGTTTAGCTCTGTTGAAAAGGTAGCTGGAAAGACCATTGCAAGTGGGAAATAAGACACTCCCCCCTCCCCCTTCTTTTGCATATGAAAAGACCCTTTACACAAACAGGAGCAAGCTGGAGAAGGAAAATAAGCAAAACTATACATTTTTAAAAAAAAAAAAAAACTTTATGGGCTTTATAAATAGATCATCTACAAAACATTTATGCAAAGAAAAAATGAGTGTATAATGGCCCTTTAAAGGGACAGTCTAC